>NC_066619.1:224616214-224935657 GCF_025201925.1 Gopherus flavomarginatus | reverse complement strand
AATACTGTTCGATTACAGTCCATAACTGCAATCAGTTTAACAGATTGTTTTTGAAACAGGGTAATCTGTTACAATTTAGTTTGAAGTGCCAGAATAAGCAGACATTTTAACTTAGTTAAAAAGTCACCTAACAGCTTACCAAAAGAATAAGCACTGTCAGCAATACGTGATTGCCATGAAGAAGATGCAAACTGAAATTTACTGGAAGAAAAACTGAATCCCTTATCTGACTCATGCTAATGACTCATATTACCTTACCGGAGGGAGTTTAAAGGTGGACCAAGTTTTTTAACTTATATATAAGGAACAGACGAGTGTTAAATCTGCAATAAGGTATTGAACTGCAAAAAAACCCCAAAAAAACAAAAAAAACCACAAGAAGTCCCAAACTAATCAATGTGAACATTGTATTTATTTAAAGCATATTGTGATCTTATTTATATTTATACTGGTCTGAAATATTGCTTTCAACACTGATAGTGCATGTGTCTCAACAAGTGGTTGAACTGACACAGCACAGTAAAATGTCTGAGATACAAGAACAAGTCTGCACAAGTATGTGTCTGCCATGCAAGAGTCTGCTTCTTGGATGTACTCAGTATACCTTATTTTTAAAAAAGGGTAAAAATAAAACCTCAAAAAAATTGAAATGTTTTATTTCAGATTGAACCAAACATTTCATTCAACCAGAAATGATTTTTTTTTCTCAACTTTTTTTGGTTTACCAAGAAATTTGAAAAAATTTCATGTCAGGTCAACCTAAATGTTTTTTTAAAAAAAACGTATTTGGAGTTCAAGCCAAAAATAAATCAGTTATTTGCACAGCTCTAATTTAGACAAGATATTTTAGATCTCTCATTATGTGTATGTACACCATCAAGCACCTGGGGCCCAGACCTCAGTTGGGGCCTCGTGGACTATTATAATATAAATTTATTCTTATTAATTAAAACTTTGCTTTCCTACCCGTAGTTGGTGTCTACAACACCTTCTGTACTCTGAGTGTTGGTTAACTTAAGTGTCCTGCTGTGCCAGTTTCTGATCTTGCACAGACGAACAGTAGAACAGTATGAAAAGGACACTGGATTGTCATGCAACCTGATGGCAATTAATAGATTCCTCCAGAAAACCACAAGAAACTGAAAATTTATCACTATGCAACAGTGTTATCCACGTGTAACTCATACATCATTCTGACAACTCACTTGATTTGGCAGGTAGATTGTGATGTCTAGTCATTTTATATTGCTGGTCAAAAGTACATCTCCCATCTTATTTATATGGAAATGAGACTAAGATTTCTGAAGAAATGAATTTGCTCACAAAGCTTCCTTGCAAAGTTATGAGTGCTTATTAATGTAACTTTTAAACACTAGAAGGTCACCTGAAAATCTATAGTATATTCCAAAACTTTAAATTTGGATCTAGACATTGTCATATATGGATGGTAAAAAATGGAATACTGTATTAGTAACCTTTTCACGTACTGTAAATGGGTTTCCATAATCTGGAATCTTCAAATTTATACTGTGATTGATAATACTTATTTCATATAATAGCTCTTCTATTTATTTATTTTACTTTCAGGAATTATAGCCTCACTTGATTTACCTCACAACCTTGATCGCAACACTTTCCATGGTGCACTGTAATTATGGGGCCAAATATCATTAACAAGGAAGGGAATTTGTGCATACACTTTCTGCGCCACTGTTTTGAAAATCTTCCCCACTCCAATTCTTCACATAAAACTTCAGAGTCACTCTTGAGGAGATAAATCCTCTTTTGGAGAACTTTCACATGGTTTGTCTTGCCAAGAGAGAAGAGGGGAATTCAAAAACAAATGTTTGTAAGCAAGCAGCTTTTAAGTTATTTCATATTTCAAGCTGATGGATGCACTTGCTATCATGTGCAATGTTTTCTTTGTAATCACTTGTTATACTTATTCTCCCCCATGCCCCTTTGCTTGGCCTCAGAGGGCTAAAAATTGGCTATTGTCTTGCAAGGGCATTTTAGTCAAATAATAATAAGATGCAGAAACACAGCAATGTTTTACCATCCTTACTCAAGTTGAATAGCCTATTGCTTCACAAGTAGTCCAATAGAATTCAATGGGGCCATTTGTGGAGTAAAGTGTACCACTCAGTGATAGCAGGCTAGGATAGCAGGATCAGGCCCAATTTTTTGTAAGACAAAAATAATTTTTCATGTTATACAGTATGAGAAAGGAAGAAGGAAAGAAAGAGAGAAACCATGCTCAATTCTGTAGACAATGTAGGAGGTCCTTTCTGTTCTATTTTACCCACAGTCCCTTCCTATTAGCTAGGTGCAATCATAGCAGCATCCCCTTGTCACAAATATGAGATGCAGGCTTATCTGTGACACAGCATAGTGCTCTTGGTAGATAACACTGCATTTAAGGTGTTTATTTAAACTAATTTCCTGTGCATTTCCTTTTGGTTTAGTGATCATTGCATTTCCTAACTTTTTAAAAATGATTAAAACTAGCAAGTATGCCCATGTATACATATTTTCTAGTAACATTAACATTGGTTCACAAACTTTTCCATAGCAAGACCTTCTTTTCTACAGTGGAACAATCACAGGACCCACTACCACCAATTTTGCACTAAGGGAAAAACTGGGTGGTCATGAAATCCACATTAAGAATCCTTGAATATAATATAGCAAACTAACTCTATGGACTACAGGGGGGAGGAGGGCCATGGTGCGATGGGAAGAGGGATTCAGAATTCAGCTACACCAAATCTCCACTGGTTTAGGGTCAGACCCTAAATCAGTAGCATAAATTAAAAGTCCCTGGCAGCAGTTCTAAATAGCATCAAGGCCAGGGCTGGCTCTCAGAATCCCTCCTTCTCCTGCATCAAGCAGAGCTCTGCTATGTGCCAGCTTCTGCCTATCTTTCTTACATAGAGGTAATACCTTGTCTTGAATAATATAATTGTTTTCAACAGGATTACTCATGGAAATCAGCACTAAATAACATAAGGATGGCAGATTCTAGCCTTAGGAAATTTTTAAATGCCTCTACAAGAGTGACAGCATCTTTCAAAACGAAGCATTTCATTAATTGAAATACAGTGAATGTAGTTTCTCGATATCTCCGTGTGCCTTATGTTGTGCTGGTCAAACTGAAAATGCTTCCAAAGAAAAATATGCAATTTGTAATGGACACAATGCTTACCTTATGGACAAGCATTTCAAACTACATCCTCATTATAGCAGAAGTAACTTGAGGAATATGGGTATAAAATGTTATACTGGACAGAGGAAATAAACATACATACAGAGTGCTTAACTATATGAAACACAGGACTGATGGAAAAACAGAACTGTTGCGCTGACAGCTCCTTTGCAGCCACAGCACTTTCTTCCCTTGTGCTCAGTGGAATATGGGTAGAGCTGGGAATCTTAAGCCAATACCTTTAGAAGAGTCTGTTGATTCCCTTCAGTTCCTTAGAAATGCTCCGTTTTATTATTTTTTTTCTTTAGCAGTGGCTGTTCAGCACTTCTACTTTGCATTTCAGTGGGTTTGCTACACTGCAAATTTTATATGTAGGTTTGTCTAGGACAGACAATCCTGATAATAGATTTCCAGCTAACACACATGCTGGCTAAGATCTAATGGCACCTTGTACCACAGGATGCACTTTATGATGTAATATGAAAAATGCGGATTGAATATGCTTCGCAGTGTAAACTGACAGTAGTGGGTGCCATCTGGTTGCCTTGTCTGTTTCCTCTAATATTTCTCACCAGGATTGCTAATTCCCTTATAATAATATTTCCATATCAATCAATTCAAATGGAATGTGTGTTACACTGGGTAGTATTGTCGTACACTTGAAGCCTAGGAGAACGGTACTGTGTTTTTGTTTCCAAACAGAAGAGCTTTTGGCTTGATGTAGGAAGTTGGTTTAATGTGGCAGGCTTTACTGTGCTGGCTTTATCCTCTGAAAACTGTGTAAAATGATGACTGATTTACAGCACTTTACTTGACATAGCAGCTACCGTATGCTAACAGACTTCAGGCTGTCTAAGATAAAGTATGTGGAGGAAGCTTGTTTAAAAAAAATAAATAAAGTTTGCCTCAAGCTTGCTTAAGGGATTCCTCAGCAGCTTTAAAAAGAACAAAATGAAATGCTGTATTTATGTTCAAAACATTTTAGAGATTTAAGGAATTTGGGGCAAGAATCTGATCTCACACTAGTGTAAACTTGAAGTAACTCCACTGAAATGAATCAAGTTACACCAGATAAAACTTGAGAGGTGAATCAGGCCATTCAACTTGTATAAAAAAAAACACACTCTAATTTCATCAAAGGAAATTAAGGGAACATTTTTTATACACTCTCACAGCATATGGCATGGGGCCAAAAGCAGAAGCTTGTGTTCTGAAGGCTCAAGGGATTTAAAACACTAAGAAAACATGCAGTTTAGAAATTTAAATAAGAAATAAACAACATCCCGTGCACATAATGTTATATGGTGCACAACACTATGCAAAAGTGTAAATTGCATCTCCCTTCATTTGACTAAGGAATAAAATGGGACTAGACATTTGCTTTCAAGTTACACAGGCATAGAAAGGATGGTTGAAGGGCTGGGGCACTAGAAGGTCCTCAGGAGACCTGGTTCAGTACTTGGTTTGGCCACAGGCTTAATTTGTGCCAAATCACTTAGCCTCTTTTTGTCTCAGTTCCCTATCTGTAAAATGGGGATACAGAATGTCTGTTGCTGATTGTTATGTTGAAATCCATTAACAGTTGTGATATGTCAGACTACAGTGGTGACGGCTATACAAGTACCTAAATAGACAGAAGTGCTTTGCTGGATCAAGGCCCAAATGAGGAGCATATAATGGCTTGGCAGCAGGGAGGATGTTACATACCTAAGGGGGAAGCATAAAAAACGTGCAGAGATAGGAGTGAATTCTTATTTGTCTGTTGTAAAACTCCTTTAAGAATTGACTGTTACTGGCAACACATTGTGATCTATCATGCAAGACACTAGGAGCTCCTAAAAGGCATGGAGTGAATACCCTCAATTTCCACGTGAGCCAATGGAAGTTAATGTTCAGTCCCTCACAAGACACAGGGCTCCAAGAACTTGTTCAATGATATTACCATTCAGTATCAGTGCTTAGGGTCCCATTTATCATAACAGCATCCAGTCCTATTTTTAAAATATGTGGTTATAGGATTCCCCACTGGAAGAATTTTAGTGTTCGCTTTTCCTCTATGGCTGTTCCCTCAAAACACCTTTTAAATAAAAAACTTGATAAAATGATACCCAAATTAGCCATCGTGTGTGACCTAAGCACAGAAAAAAAAACTTGATAAAAAAACACTATGTAAATATTTCAATACAGAAAAACTACAAAATTCAAAACCCTTTAACATCATCTTCCTTCCTAACCCAAACACTTTATTTTCAGTTTTTCTTAACTTCCGGTTTCTTATCTACACTTCCCAATATCAAGAGATTGAAGGTGAAATCCTCACCCTACTGAAATCAATGGCAAAACTCCCATTCACTTCAGGGGGATGGAATTTTACATCCTTCTATTTTAAAGACTGAAACAAGTAATTTAACCTCCAGCTCCTTCTTCTCAACTCCTAAGATGACACTCTGCTTCCTGTAGGGTCAAGATTCATGTTTCATTTGTTTCTATTTAAGACTGCAGGTCAGTTACATCTCCCCCACACCCCGCATTTTAGTCCCTGTGTGTTTGTTGCTCATCCCAAATCTTTTTCTGTATTCTGTCCAAGTAAGAGCCTTACACTGCAAGTTCTTTTGGTTGCGTTGACACTTCACAGATGGTTTAATGAAAATGTACAGTCTTATAGGTACCAGAGCCACAGTGGATTTTAATTGAGGAAGAAATGAATCTAGAGAAACTAGGGGCTGATTTTGCTCTCATTTACACCAGTGTAAATTAGAAGTAGTAAACTGTAAAATAAATTCAAGTATATTGAGTTAAATTGGAGTTAAAAGAAGAATCACGTCCAATGTCTTGATTGCTATTAGATCACGGATTTTTTTTGCTAGCCCAAATTACTGGTATATTATTTGTGTTTCTCTGTATGGTTTGAAATATACTAGCTTAGTTTTAGCCTACTATTGCATGGAGAAGAGTAATTTAAAATTCTTAGTTCATGTTTATCACTTATACTTTTATCATTCATTTCATTTAATAGGTTCTCAGTTTTTTAAAACATTGGCTCATTCAAAATTTATGTTTTGAAAAAGTAAAGAAGTGACTACTTAGTTGACCATAAAAACAAATAATGGTACAGAATCAGTTTCCCAGGCCACATGTGCAGACATTAACTTTGTCACACTGCTGCAATGTGATATGATATTTTAGATGAACTGGCAATATGAATTAACATCGGTTTCCCCAGCTGAAAATAGAACTATACTGCTTTAATTTTTTAGCAGAAAGGCAACACTGTCTATTTAGGAGCCTCAAGCACTGGATTAAGAAAACCTAGGACAAACTGGCAATAAGCTATTTCCTTCCAAAAGATTAGATTCTTATGAGTAGTAATATAGCTTCACTTTCCATAAATTGTATACACATTGTTTTGGACTGTGGCTAGCCCTCAACAGAAATGCAGGTGTAGGCATAAAGAGCTTTCTATATTATGTGTCACATATTATGGCCAGGAACAACTGTAGTTAACAACTGTAGGAGCAGGGAGGAGATACGCTCTCTCCCCTTACCTGAGAAAGTAAGCTACAACCCACAAGGCACATAGCAGTGTGTCTGCCCTTTACACATGTGCAGAAACTCATGGAAACATTCAGCTTCCTTGAGACAAAATGCCTTCCGGTTTTTAGCTGTAAATCTCCACACTCATACCCACTTGCTCCACTTCCCAATATAGGACTGTGTCTTGCTGCACAAAAGATTCAGTTATGTGTTTTAAATAAAGTCTTGTCTAATCTGTCTAATATGATTAGATGAGCAACTGGAGAAGAAATTCTTCCAATCTCTTCTACTATATCGTTGTGTAGCAGTGTTGGCACAAAAAGGCCACTCCAGAGGTGGTGGCATTTTAGTGGTGAGTGACCCTCTTCCTTCTGTGCAGTATTAAAATGTAATTACTACAGCAGTAAAAGCAACTTTGTTTTGTCTGGTTGTTTCTCTTACTGCATTCAAAACAATAAATAAATCAATTGATATGAAAATCCCCACTTGTCATAGAAGAGCAGGCGAGATATTTGTCCTGCGATACTATATTGTTATAATTGTATTAGGAAAAATTGTAGATAGAGTTCAAGATACTGGGCTCTAAAGAAATCTCTTCAAATTCCTTTTTGGGTTGCTAATCATTCTTTAGCCTTCTCCACACAACCTTCTTTTCCCTCACCCTCATTCTTGTGAGATCTTATTCCATCCTCAAAGTTACTTGGCACTCTGCTGGCTACCTGGAGATGCAGCATGCCCAAGGAAATGGGCCTTGTGACAGCTGCTCCCCTGATCTATAGATGCTCCCAGGAAAAGGATAATAGAGAGGACAGGCAGCTGGCTATACTAGTAGGAATAGGAGCAGAAGAACAGGGGTGTGGGAGGGGCAGCAACTGGGAAGGCTTATGTGAAGGAGCAACCTCCTGGATCCTTTGTTTTCTGGGCAGCAGTTGCACTGTTTAATGAGGTATGAAGATTTGGCAACTTTCTTTGCCCCTCTCTTCCTCTGTGCTCCCGCCTTTTCCCATCATGCTGGATTCCACCTCCTTTTGTCCCTGTCCCTTCCCACAGGCAAAAAAAAAATAATAATGCTCTTCCCACTAGTTTTCCCCATTGGCCATTTGGAGTAAATGGGAGGAGAAGATTGCTTCAGTCTTTCTACCTATTAAAAGGTATTCTTAGAGCACTCATCACCAAATTTAACCTGGCCCTCTTCCCACAGCACTGGATATCTATATGTCCCTTCAGGCTTGTGAACTCTGACAATAATTGTGCTCCAGAGTAAGGTACACCAATAGTCTTATATTCTGGTTCTGAAAGTGGCTGATGCCAGACACTTCTAAGGAAGGCCATCAAATCTCCCTCCTTTTCAAACAATATCCTTTCTTGGTTGCACAAGGCTATTCCGTTGAGGGAAGTTTCTGCCCAAATATAGCTAAATATTAGTTTTGTGAAATCTAATGATTCAGGTAGCGTAGAAAAATAAAGACATATTTTGAGTCTTAGGCCCATATTCCCAGCTGGTGTAAAGTATCAGAGCTCTATTAAAGTCAATGGAGCTACAGCAATATACAACTGAGGAGGTGGTCCTTAGTGCAGAATATAGGGACGTTCATAGCAAAGTGCCAAGTTTAAATTAAGGATTAAATTTAATGTTTTTTTTAAAGGGACAGTTAAAGTGGAAGACAATTCCAAACTGGATCATTGTGGATGGCCAGGCATGGTGGCTCCCCTACTGCAGACCAATAATGCACTCTATGAAGTACAAGCGCAAATGGGGCACACAAACCTAACTGAGAAGAAAAAAGAACGAGTGAGATACAGGACATTGTGAGAGTGTGGCGAGGTGAGTTGGTCTTTCAATGGACTGGGGAACTTTTCCCCTTAAATGAATTAACTATGGGACAATCACAAGCCCAGTGAAACAGAGTTCAGTGCAAATGAAGATTCAGAAGAGCTCTGTAAAGAAAGGAGCACTATGCCTGGGAAAGTTAAGGAGACACCAGGAGAAGCTACTACTGTAAGTTTCAGTTCATTACAGTTCATTAGCTTCTCACCTGACTGCTTATCCTATATTTAGGACTATGCGATAGATAGAAAAATAGAATCTTTTGGTTTAAAATTTGTATTAAACAAACATCATAATGATACATATTCCGGTTACTTTCATCCTTTAAACTGATACATAATAGCCAGAGTTCTAGTAATTCAATTTCCAGGAGAGTTCCCATGAAGTTTAATTACCTAAGCTGTTCTACAGGTTTTTAAACTGACTAAAAATGAAATAGCAAACAGAAAAAAAAAGATATGATTAGTCAAATGATGCTTGAAGTTCAGTGGAGTTCTCTTGGAGGGGAAGAGAGAGTGACATCTCACCACCAGAACATTGAATTCAGCTTCTATTTTCTTACTTCACTGAACTTTGCTTCACATGTGTCCTGCCATTTATATAGGCAGTTTGCTCTTCATACAATACAGAATACATCCATTCAGCTTATTCATAAAGATGTGTAACGATTCTTGGCAACAAACACAAACAGACACTACACTTGTCAACTAACCATGCATACAGCACAAAACCAGAACTCATGACTTTCAACATCTAATATACAAAGCACTTTCAGGAGATTAAATGGAAACACCTTAAGCAGGACTGAGCAGTAGAAAGGAGAGTGATAATGCATACTGTAAGTCACCCATCACAAATGAACCTAAAGAAAGGTGTTAAAACCAAGCAGAGAAAGTTTGATATTCAAGTGGGATCCAGCAGAGTAATGGAAACATAATATGGGAAAACACACATCTGGACTTTATTCTAAACTGTGTGTGGTTTGAGGAGAAGAAGCTGGTAATGGATTGACCCTAAGACAGACAGTGATTCTGAGGAGGCAAGTTGAAAGGAAAGATGGGGAACACATTTATTAAAACAAAAGCTGTACTCTGCTTTTTGACAAAAAGCATTAGAGAAACAGAAATTGAGGTGGGAAAATGGAAGCCCTTAACACAGGGGTGCTGGAACAATTTGTACAGTGGGGATGCTGAGAGCCATTGAACCAAACTGTAAACGCTAAATGAAAACCTCTCCAAGCCCGGGGGTCTAGCAGCACCTCCACCACCCCTAGTTCTAGCACCTATGCCATAACAGCACTTTTCAGAGCATTTTCTCTAAAAAGGTATAAGAATAGACAACAGAAAGGAAAGTGAGAAGCTGTCTAATAATTAGAACTAATGACAGGAAGACAGGACCTCTATGTTCTATTCCCAGCTCTACCGTTAATGTGTTTTACCAACCCACTTAGGTTCTCAGTGCTTCTGTATACCCATCAGTAAAATGGGGATAGTTCTACCTCACAAAAAGAATTGATTCATATTTGTAATGTACTTTGATATCCTCAGCAAAAAGCTTTATGGCTAAGTATTTTCAAATGAGCCCAAGGGATTTAGGCACCCAACTCCCATTGAAAATCCCAACCCACATAAATGGAAAACATTAAGAGACAAGAACCCCATAAAAGCTTTAATAACTTACTTTATATGTTTAGGATTGTGATAGATTTTATCTTCATTGATTCCTCTTCAGTATAACTACAGGATGTTTTTTTCCTTTTAATTTATAAAGCATTCAAGACAGTGTGGTTTTTTTGTTGTTGTTTGGTCTGTATGTTTAGTTTAGGTTTTTTGCTTGAGGCATGAGAGGAGAAAGACTCAGAGGTTCATTATTTTATTTTAGTATGTTCTGAAATGATCTGTATTTCTGGCAAGTAAAGAAGACTGATTTTAAATCTGGAAGACAGCATAATAGCCACTGTTCAAGACCCGGAGGAAATCTTCACAGAGATAAAGTTATTTCAGCCCCTAAAAAGACCTACACCCACACACACTGACTGAGTTACATATAGAGCAGATCTGAGCTATAGTAGACGAGCTGTTACTACCACTAATGTGGTGACTCTAGGGAACTGCCTACCAAAAGTACAGCTCTTGAATTACATTTTAGCAAACACTGGTGAATGCTAACTCCAGTCACACAAGGTTTTTAAAATATTTTCAGTGGTGATAAATCCTAATATTTTGTATTAAATGGTGCTTTCTTTTCGAGTCTCTTGTAGTCCAGGAGGAGCTTTGCCACAGCAACTATTAGTAAGTCCCTTTCCCATGTATTCTGTTGGAGTAAGCCACTCTCTTTCACTGAAAAATTTGAAACACAGCCCAGATAAATAGCATGACATATTTGGCTAGTTCTTTGTTACATTTTATGCACTTGAATTCTCATTCTAAAGGACATTTCACAGTCCTGCTCATTTTCCAAAGATCAGCTTGCAAAGTCAGAAACAGAAATGTGGCATATATAGAGGCTGGGCTGGGCTAGAAGGTTGTTTAGGGAGGATTAAAATGGTGAACATAACGCTTACGCTTAGAATATGGGTTTGCCAAGCACAGGCTTATAACTGTATTAGAGGCCAGTAAACTTGATGACTAGGGTTGTTTAAAATCTGTGTGTTTTTTTTAGTTCATATGAGATTTGTGAAGGTTTAACTTATCTGGATTTATGCCACTTCATTTTAACTTGAAGCTTGAAGGAAATTGAAAATGCCATATAAATCTCAAGAAAATTCCAACAAAAGATAGCCTTGGGATTCTGGTCCTCAAGAAGCCTTTTGAAGGTGGAAAGGAGTGGGAGGCCAGCCTGTGGCCCACTAACTCCCAAGCCAAGAAGTGATGTCTTCTGGTAACACATATCCGATCCCCGCTTAATCCCAGGCTTTTCAGGAGGCTGCCAGCAGATCTGCTCCCCCATTTTGCAAGAGGAAGGGTGGCAGAGGTAGTGCTACTACCCCTACGGGATAAGTGACCTGCCCACATTCTCATTCCCAACCGGTAGGACTCCCTACTTCAAAGTCTTCTTACTTCAGTCCTAAGGCTCCCAAACTGCATTGTGTCTTTAAGGACTTCTACAGAGTATCTCAGACCTCAGGCTAAATAAAATGTAAAAGACCATTGGAACTGCAACAGTGGTACTAGCTGGAGCCCATTAGAAGCATATGCTTCTATAAGAGGGGTGGGAGATAGGCAAGGGCAGGCCACCCAATAAGATCTTTCCTGAACATGGAGGCAAAAGGTCTGCCATTGGCATCTCCCCAAGTATCCAAATAAGAGAGTGAGGAGGGAGAGAGAAAGACAGCCAGCCTTCCGGAATCTGGCAAAAGGATTCAGGAGAAAGGAGAGGCCCAACAATCAAACTGCTGAAAGCATCTATCAGGTGCAGAGACAACAGATAACCAGACTGCTCCCCCACTTCAGAGGTCTTTATAGCATCCTGGGGTAAGGGCATGTGATCCAGTTAAACTTAGTCAGATTTAATTCAGATTTGTAAAAGTCTCAAACCTGAGACAAGCATGAGATTTGTCATGAAACTGAATTGGACAATTTTGACCCCCCTAGTTTTGGGTTGGGCTGTGCCACACAGCTTATTGATGCACTCCAATTTAAAGTCAAGCACCAGCAGCTTGCTAAAGCTATTGTATAAATGTCATTATTTATAGTCTTTCTTGCCTTTAAATACAGCTGTGACCTTTTCCCACAAACATATCTTGTCATCATTTCAGCCTGTCTTGGGGCAATGTCACACAGGCCAACTAACATCTTTAGCCTTCACTGAATGACCTATCTTTGGAAGACAAAAAGTGATCCAAAGCCAACCAAACTACATATCTGAGAGCTCTTATAGCCTGTATCCATTAGATTCCATCTAAAACAATCTCCTCCCAGAGATCCCTGTAATGAAATATCCAGAGTAATCAATGATTCAAAGGGATGTATTTACACAGTGTAGTGGGGGAGTAAAACAAGGCAAGGCATCTCCCCAGCTTGCTAAGGACTCACTATCACATCCACAGTCTCCTTTAGCCAGGTTAGTTGTCCCAAAAAAACAAAAACAAAAACAGTTAATTGCATCATCCTTGGCTATGGTACCCAAGGGCTTTGCCCCTTTACCTCTCAGGTTCTTGCTGCCTCCCCTCCCAGAGGACGAATGGACAGACATTTCTACTTCGTAGCTCTGACTCACCAGGTCTCCGACTGGATTGTCTACCACTTCTGCAAATCCAGTTGCCTTCTTTTAAAGCCTATTCTGGGTCAGCTGATGTGGCATATCTTAAAGGGCCAGTATCATCCTGTGATATGGAGTTGTATACATACTCCTTGTGACGGGTTCCCCACCAGGATGCCACTTGGAACTGGGGTACCACTGAGCCTGCCTAACTCACCAGCCTGGGCTCCCTTTCACGCTGTGGTGTCGTGATAAGTTGCCAAGCTCTCCAAGCTTGCTCGTTCACCAACTTACACACAAATAGGGACACACCCAGCTGCAGCTTCACACAGATGCTGAGATCACCTCTGTATGGGAAGGCTCAGCTAAGGAACGTCCCAGTTACTAAGGCACACATCCCACTCTGGAGTGTAAACCCAAAATTATACTGTCTTGTGCTGCACAGGGAACCATACCATATAAGCTCATAAAATTCACCCCCTCCCTCAATGTGGAGAGAGATATGCAACAGCTTTCTACCTCAAGTTATGATTTCCACACACTGGTTTTAAACACAACAAAAACACGTTTATTAATTACAAAAGATAGGTTAAGTGATAGCAAACAGATCAAAGCAGATTACCTAGTAAACAAACAAAACCACAAACTGAGCTTAACACACTAGATAGGTAAGATATGAATTAGCAAATTCTCACCTTGAGTGATAAACAGAATGGCAGATTCTTAAGGTACAAACTGCCTTAGCTTTCGCAGGTTTTCCTACACAGGCTAGCAATCCCTTAGCTTGGGACCATCACTTGCCCTCCAGTTCATCTTTATTCCTGAGGTGGTTCCAGGTGTGTTGTTGTAGGGAGATGAGGTACCATCATGATATCATTATCCCCTTGATATATCATCTTCCCACTTGCTGGAAAGCTCTTTTGCTGTGACCTGGATCAAACAGTTCCTGTTGTGTAGTACTATCTCTGAGAGGTTTCTTTTGTACACCATTTCCTGGGGTAATCCTTATGTGCATTTACTCAATAAGCCATTAACATTGTTTGACCTTTTTACTGTTGTACCTGAAAGGCTGCTTGTGGGTGCTTTCAACCTCGCAACATGTTTCAGTAACACACACATAGTCAAACATCATGAATTCACATACAATCCAATGAGATATTACTATCTAGCAGATCAAGACTTTTAAAATGATACCTCACAAGGCATACTTTGGGCAAAACATACCCTGGCACACCAATATTGACCATAATCATATAATTAGGGTATCACACTCCTCATCTAGAAATAAATGAGAGTTGTATGGTGAATTAAGTATACATAATGTAATTTCAACTGGAATTGGGTCACAGAATGGGAATAGTGGCTGAGCCTGGAAAAGTTATAAGTGAAATTCTGTCCCCAATGAAGTCAGCAGAGGAAGGATTTCACCCTATGTGTCTAATTCTGTGCTGTATTACAGTGGTTTTACCACCTATACAGTGTTTTTCATCCATGAAACTCCAAGTGAGCTACAAATGAGGCAACTGTCGTTATCTACACATTGGCTAAAGTGAAACTGAGAAATAGAAGTGAAATGTAACCTTGCAGTCGAATTCTTTGCAAGTGATTATTTAGCAGATGCAAAGAGCAGAAATTATGAGCAAGGTTTTATGCTACATCTAACAGGAGCACAGAAGGCAAAACCCAGAACTGGGAAAGGGGCAAAAATGCCTTTACAGTACTTTTGCACCTATAGGTCCAGTGACACAGCCTCCATCATAAGTTAGAGAAGCCCTAGACCTTGATACTAATTAGGACCCTCATTAGCCATCCCAAAAGAGAAGCCATGTATTGAAGGGGAATGGAGACTGCTAGTTGTTTAGCCCTAGCAGCAATTTCTAAACTACAGTGTGAGTGAGGATGCACTACCATTTTGCATACAATGTTTACTATAGATAGAAAGAGGCCTTCATTCTCCAGGAATGGCTGACATTCAGTATCTTACACAAGTAATAAAAATCACACACACACGCCCAAAACAGCTGGCTATATTTTTTTGGTAGGTGAATTAAGTGTTTAGCACAGGGGTTGGCAACTTTTCAGAAGTGGTGTGCCGAGTCTTCATTTCTTCACTCTAATTTAATGTTTTGTGTGCCAGTCACACATTTTAACGTTTTTAGAAGGTCTCTTTCTATAAGTCTATACATACAATAATAGTTCCGTTATATATTAAAGTAAATAAGATTTAAATGTTAAGAAGCTTCATTTAAAATTAAATTAAAATGCAGAGCCCCCTGGACCGGTGGCCAGGACCCGGGCAGTGAGAGTGCCACTGAAAATCAGCTCTCGTGTTGCCTTTGGTACACGTGCCATAGGTTGCCCACCCCTTGTTTAACATCTTCATATTATTTCTATGCCCATCAGTAGTCTAAAGTGATATCTGCAGGACCTCTGCTTCACAGAGTGCTATCCAATGCAACATTTCTCATAGCAAGTTCCTCTTAAAAATGTATTGTATTCTAAACTATGTAGGGAATACAAAACATGAAAGCACAGCTAGCCAGAGGCACTGGAAAGAGACAGTTACCACAAATATGTCAATTATAGTATTCCCAGAATCCTCATTTATATTTCCCCCCAGCACAAAAAATGCCTGATATTGTCTTTCTATTCTGAAGTACAATAGCAACTGAAACCTGAAATATTTTATAAAAAAAATTAATAGTAACCAAATGTGTTTTCAAATTATTTTACAACATGTTGACATTCACAGAAATATTTTTTCTTTTAATTAGCATTCTTGGGTAGACAAATATTACAAAGGACTGGGCAGCACAAGGTCAACAAAGATACTAGAACATGAAACATCTGTCAGAGCTCAGGAATTTACAGTGTGGCTCAGCATATGAATGGATGACAAAAAATCAGTAATCAAAAGAATCTACTTGACATTTGAGATAAATGAGTTGCAATATTTATCAGTACATAGCAAAAGAAAAATGTTTTTGCTTCACTCTGCACTCTTTGTAGAAATAAACTTGAGAGTTTTTTTAAAGAAGGAAGGAATAAATCACCACAGCTGAACCTAATCTCAAACAATCCCAGTTTCTTTGGCATCTGTGATCTAGCAGACATCTTATTCTTGCCTACTGTACTTTGTTTTATTGACTACATTCCCCGCTCCTTCCAGTATGCTACAAGCATCCTCCCAGATATCCCTCCTGATACCCTCCACTGCTGTGGCAAGAGCCCTCTCCTCTACAAACCCAGCTCACGGAAACAGCCTTCCTTACATCAAATCACCCTCTGTTTTTGAGTCTCCTCAGAAGATACAGTTTTTCTCTCTTTGCTAGTCTATTCTGTGTAGTTTGTTATACCTCATTCATTACACTAGTACCAACACCTCTTTATAAAAACTGAACAGTGGGATAATTAATTTAATCATGTCATGTTAAGAGAAAATACAAATCAGTGGTAGAATCATACTGCAAGCAAAATTCAAGAATATGGAAAGAGTCTGCTTGATGAAACAAAAGCAAGAGCCTCTTTCCCCAATGAGATCTTGTGATGGAATGAGACCATCTGAGAGGCTGGGATGGGAAAAAAGAAAAAAAAAAGTGTTTTAAATTTTGGGAAGGATTTTCAGGAGTATAAAAAAAACCCAGAAAGATACTAAAGAGGTAGCAACTGGTAAGGCTAAAGCTATGGAAGGCTTGTATCCCCTTTTTGAAACAAAGGAGGGTACAAAAGAACTATATAGACTGGCAAAGATGCACAATAAAAGAGCTAAAGATATTGGTGAGATCAAAGTCATTAAAGATGAAAGTAGAAATACGTTACTCAAGAAGAACCAGATTAAGGAACCATGGAGAAATTGCTTTGAAAGGCTTATGAATGAAGAGAATCCAAAAGAACCATGCTGTATGACAAAATGAAACCAGTCTGGTGGCACCAGTCCTAGAAGAAGAAACTACAGAAGCATTGAGCAACATGAAAAATAAGTAAGCTCTTGGAGCAGGTGGCATACCAGCAGAAGTATTAAAATGCCTAGGCAAGTAAACAGTTATCAGTATAATCATGTATAACTATATCAAGAGGACTGAAGATATCTCGATAAAGAGCACATTAGATCCAATTTTTAAAGACCGTGATAACTACCACAAGACTAAACTCATGAAGATCTGGGAGAAAGTTATTGATAAGAGACTATGAAGAGAAGTAAGGTCAGTAACAGTGAATTTAAATTTGTGACCGGAAAATTGACAATGGATACAATCTTTGCATTAAGATTTCTTGTAGAAAAATGTAGAGTCAATCTTGAGACGGCTCATGACCACGTTATGAGAGAAGCCATCCACTGATGTATGAGAATGAAGCTAAAAACTAGTCTCAAACTCATCCTGGACACATACAAAGGTGCTGTTACCACTTCAAAGGTCACGTGGAGAAACAGAATAGTTTCTAGTAAGAGTCTGAGTCGATCAAGGTTCAGCACTAAGACCCTTTGTGTTCACATTGATGCTTAATGCATTTACAGAAAACATCACATGCTTTTTGCAGATGATGTAGTGCTTGAAGGGGAGGATAAAAAAAGGAAGTGAAAAAGATTTAGAGAGATTGAGATCATACTTGAAAGAAATGGTATGAAAATCAGCAGAAATAAAACAGAATATGTGGTCTGTATATTTGATGATACCTTACAAGACGACAATGAGATTAAATTTAGGGGGAGGAGGGAAAAAAATTGGCCACTACCAAAGATACAGATGTCCAAGTGCCTAGGTTCAATAGGACAGGGTTATGGGTTATGATAAACTTATAAGCAGAACAGGAGAGGCACTTCTCTAAATGGAGAGAAGTGAGCAATGTGATCTGTGAGGGAAGAATGCCTATTAAATTGAAAAGTAAGATCTACAAGATGATCGTTAGGCTTGCAATTTTGTATGGCTCTAAATGCTGCGTACTGAGAAAGAGATAGAAGCAGAACTTGAATAGAGGGGAAATGAAAATGTTAAGATAGATGATCACAGTTACAAGGATGAACCATGTTCAGAATGAATGAATTAGGGGAAGCATGAAGGTGAGAATTATAGAAAAACTGAGGGAATCCAGGCTTAGCTGGTTTGGCCCACTGCTTAATTTGTAATGAAAGAGGTGCCAGGGCTCAAGCAATAATTTTTAAACCTTTCATAACTGACGCAGCAAGCCCAGAAGTGCTGAAGCTATGAAGTGCCAAGCCTAGAGGTACTGGGGCTCAGCCCTGGTAAGCCCTGGCACAAATTAAGCACCGGTACGGCCAAGTGAAACAAAGAGCAGAAAAATATATAGGAAACAAGAAGTTTTGAGGGTAGGAGAAAGGTTTGAAGGCACAAAACTAGGTGAATGGATGGCATACAGAAGGATTTGATTAGCTGTGGAGTTTGAGGGACTGCTTCAAGACAGACTGGACTGGAGGAGGAGGACTATCTGATTCCCCCTTATTTATCTCTTTGCCAAGTTGAACAGTCCCAGTCTGTTTAATCCATCCTCATATGGAAGCTGTTCCATACCCCAATCAGTTTTATTGCCCTTCGTTGCATCTTTTCCAATTCTAGCCTATTGTTTTGATATAGGGGTGGGGAAGGACCAGAATGGCATGCCAGGTGTGGGCATACCATGGATTTATATAGTGGCATGATGATATTTTCTTCCCTATTATCTCTACTTTCTCTCATGGTTCCTAACACTGTTAGCATTTTTAAGTGCTGCTGCACGCTGAGCCTCTGTTTTCAGAGAACTATCTACAGTGACTCCAAGATATCTTTCAGGAGTGGTAACAGCTAATTTAGACCCTATCATTTTGTATGTATAGTTGGGATTATGTTTTCCAATTCACATTACTTTGCCTTTATCAACGTTGAATTTCATCTGCCATTTTGTTGCCCAGTCACCCAGTTTTGTGAGATCCCTTTGTAACTCTTCACAGTCTGCTTTGGATTTAAATATTTTTATCATCTATAAACTTTGCCACCATGAGTTTGGCCTATTATCTGGGGGAGGGAGGTTTCAATTTTCTATTGCTGTAATACCATTTGAAATCAAATGCAGTTTGAAATCAATGCAGTTACACTAGCAGAGAATTTGACACAGAATTTCTAAATCTAGATTACTGTTGGAACTGATCAAGTGATCATCTTTCTCAGTACCTAGATCTATTTTTTTTATGAATACTAGTATTATTTATTACTAGCATTACAATCACCATTAAAGGCCTCAAATTGAATTAGGCTCACCTTGTGCCAGCCATTATGCATGCGTAGGTTAAAAGACAGTGTACATTCAGAGTGTATAATTACCTATATGATAAGATGCAAAAAATTGTTGGATTTTTGTAAAATAAATAAATAAATAACCCAATAGGAGGGAGAATAGAAAAAAGGACAAAAGGTACCACTAATAAGAATGTTATCATAGGCTAAATAGCACACAAAATGAGTTCTGATTCAAAATTTTTGGTTTGTTTTTGTTTGGATTTAGCCTTCTACCTATTTCATTTTAGAAAGTTAAAACAAATTTACTTTATTTTTAAAAATTGGAGTTATGAAATTTGAATGAGTGGGAGTACATTTTACGTCATGAATAATGATAAGTTTATTTGGGTCTTTAGAAAGGAGCTCAAAAGGGCAAAATTACCCTTACAAATCGCCACAGCCAAAACATCATTTAATTAAAAAAAAGCAAAGCTGAAGAAATCTTTCCTGTCTCTGGGATTTTGAACTTTCACACCAGAGTGACAAGAAGATGGACACCTGCAGGCAAGTGAAAACGAGGCTGCCCGAAAACAACATGGCGAAGAGCTGTGGAAGCCAAGCTGAAAAGTCTTGGGCACAGCTGGGAACCATTAAAAGACTTGCCAGAAACTGATAGGAGTGGAGGAGCTTCGTTGATGCCTAAATGATGATGATCCCTTATTAATTTATAGTTTTAATGATGTGTGTCTGTCTGAACGACTATTGCAAGCAGCACTGCAACAAAACTTCTAGAGCCTTTGGCTGACTTGAACATTTCCTTTCATGTTTCAGAGTGAAGAAAAAAAAAAGCTAACATATTGAATCACTGATCAATCAGTTCACCCATCGCACTATATACATCCAGGGCTTTATTTTTTTTTTTTTCCTGAGCATGTAAGCATGAGTCTGACCTAAAGTCTATTTATTCATTATAATGGTAAGGATAAATCATCCCATAAAAATAAAAAAAAAAAGGATTTATCTGAAGGCATTATGTTGCTTTATGTTTCTTATATGGCCATAAAAAACTATTCTTTTACTGTACTTGGATATAGCTCATGTATCGCAGAACACTACACAGACATTTTAAAACTGAACCTGAGATTAAGCTTCTAAAACTTTAAGTAGGGCTACTGGGGTGGGGGTGGGGGTGTCTTGCACTTCTGAAAGTTGATCATATACTGGTTTCTACCAATATATTGGAGATCACAAAAGAATCACTCCTGATTCTCTGAGATGTATAGAATCCATCCCTTTTTTGTAGAGTCCTGTGCAGACTGCAGAGACAATAACCCCATAGGATCTACCTCAGATGTTCCATCAGATTAGTTGTACATGTAAAGAGGCAAACATTGACAATGCTTCCATTTAAAATAGACATCTTCAAGGTTAGCATTGCAAGCTTTCATCTAAAAATGTTAATGTTAGTTAATGTTTTCTGTCAGTTTTACAACAGAATGTAGGGGAGTCAGAGGACTTTGCTATCTCCAGTGTCAGAATGAATACACCACACAAACTGGGATTCCACCCCAGGGAACAGATGGCCACATTTTGAGGAAGGTGATGTTATTTAATAAGAACTTCAGTTAAAAGTTACTTCCTGAGCATAAATAAATGCAGTTGCTTTCAAGACTTTGGGGGGAGGGGAGGAAATCACATATACACAAACTGCATTGCTCTCAGTTATTCTGAAGTCCAGATGAAGCTTTGTACAAAGATTCTGTAATTTCTGTCAGATTTGGTCATTTCTGTCTTGCAAGTTATATTAATAAAGCTTCATGTTCTTCATGTATAATATAGGTCAGGGGTCAGCAACCTTTCAGAAGTGGTGTGCTGTGTCTTCACTTATTCACTTTAATTTAAGGTTTCACGTGCCAGTAATACATTTTAACAGTTTTAGAAGGTCTCTTTCTATAAGTCTATAACATATAACTAACCTATTGTTGTATGTAAAGTAAATATGGTTTTTAAAATGTTTAAGAAGCTTCATATAAAATTAAATTAAAATGCAGAGCCCCCCTGACCGGTGGCCAGAACCCAGGCAGTGTGAGTGCCACTGAAAATCAGCTCACTTGCCACCTTTGGCACAAGTGCCATAGGTTGCCTACCCCTGATATAGGTGGAACTGAGAGCAGTACCTAGAGTTAGGGTTGCCCAACATTTCCAGTTATAAGACCCTGTTTTTCAGTCGCTTATAACTTTGCCAAACTTTAACCATTCAGGCTGAAGTTTCCTATGTAGGTTTTCTGGCTCAAATTGAATTGTTTTGGAAAGCCTCAGCAAAAGTCATTCATATATAGGAACAGAGAGGAAGGAAGTTGAGGGGTGGGAGAGCAGATGGGAGAAGATGGGTTTAGAGTCAGGATCTGGCAGAGCCAGCTGGGTTTATAAACAACTAGAACATGTTCTCCTACAGCAATGGTTCTCAACTTTTCCCTAGTACCATACTCCTTGAAAGAGTGTGATTCGTCTTGCATACGCCAAGTTTCAGCACATTTAAAAACTACTTGCTTACAAAAATCGGATAAAAATACAAAGCTCATGTTCCAATATGTCTGTTACTCTATAAGGTGCCACAGGACTCTTTGCTTTAAAAATACAAAAATGTCAGCCACAGTATTACTAAAAAATTGCTTATGTTCTCATGTTTACCATATAATTATATATTCCAATAGATTTATTTTAAATACTGTACTTATATTTCAGTACCTAGTTTATAGAGCAGTATAAATAAGTCATTGTACAAAATTTTAGTTTGTACTGACTTTGCTAGTGCTTTTTATGTAGCCGGTTGTAAAACTAGGCAACTATATAGATGAGTTGATGTGCCCCCGGAAGATCTCTAAGTACCCACCAGGGTACACATACCCCTGGTTGAGAACCACTGTCCTACAGAACCTGGAACTGAATCCAGGAGTCCCATATTTCTATATTCCACTACTGTCAGCAAAAAGCAGTGAAATCCACTAACAATATGCATGTCTATTTCCCTGCTGGCACCTGGTCCATCTAGAGCAGAGGTT
Source organism: Gopherus flavomarginatus (assembly GCF_025201925.1). Lineage (NCBI taxonomy): Eukaryota > Metazoa > Chordata > Testudines > Testudinidae > Gopherus > Gopherus flavomarginatus. The sequence continues at coordinate 224,913,619 of NC_066619.1, read as the reverse complement.
CTCAAATTGGAGGTGGGGGCATGGGCACAGAATGTATTCCATGGGGAAGGGAGAGGGGAACGTGAGAAGCTGTAAGGAAGAAAAAAAATAGGTTACTGGGCACATTGTATCCACAGCAATGAATAACTGAAGGGGAAAGCTGATTCCAACAGATATATCAGGTCCTCAGATGGCACTGTGCATTTTGATGGATTTCTGTTAAGCTTGCATGACGTTATATAAAGTTGTTGCGATCTATTTATTAATCTGTTTGCTATGACATGGTGTGCATATTTAATTATAGGCATGGACCACAATCATGGTTTTGCTTTAGTTCTTATTTCAATGGATCGTTGGCTCATTTATGCAACAGAAAAAAAGAACAAGTGAAAAACAAAGAAGCTGAAATTGATTCAAGTGAAGCACAGCTGCTTAATATCAGTATATGTTCTTGTGTGGCGAGGGCGGGTGTAAACTACTACAAACACAAAGAAGAAGGGCACAATCAACTAAGTTTGAGAACCACTGACCTAGAGGACCAGGCCCTACTACTGCTACCAATTTCTCTCTGTGCTCAAGTGGTACAGGTCTGTGCTGTAAATCCTGCAGATGACCCAAATTTGGGGTCATTATGATGCCACAGAACAGTTTGTTTTTCAGTTTGGGGTTTTATTAAATTCACAAATATAGAAGTTACATAAAATACATTAAAAGAATATTAAGGTTGCAAAGTCAAGCACTCTAAAGTTAGGCTACATAGTGCTCTTGAACTGAATCAGGCTTGTCCAGAAAAGGAGGCTATTATTATCTGTAGGATTCCTGCCTCATTTGCTGCAGAAGTTGGAAGGTATATAATGAAGGAGACAGGGTCTACAGGAAAAGAAAGGACATTTTCATGGCTAAGGCAGTTGAATGCTGCTAGGAGAGTTGGACTCTATCCGTGCCTCTGCCACAGAGTTCCTACAAGATGCCAAGTATGTCACTTAAAAGGGAAAATAATGCAGAGACAGGCACTAACTGTGTTCCTCATTTTCTGAATGCCTGGCCTGAGACATCTAGGGCCAGATCATCACCTGCAACTGAAGCTGATTGGAGCTGGGCTTGGAATATATGAAGAGGTATAAAATATGCCAAGTAGTCTGAAAAACCTCCAACTGGATAACCAAAATTAGTGAACACTTGACAAGTCTGGCCTTAATCTCTGTGCCTATTCCCCAGTTGTGAAATGGAAATAATGTCCCCCATTCTAACAAAGAACTCATTAATGTTTGTGAAGCACTTAGCCACTATGGTGAGATCATCACAGAAAACTCCAGGACAAAAAATGAATAATTTTGTGTTCAGGGTAAGGTTTTGTTGGTAGGCAGCAAATTTGGCCTATGGCTGCATATTGAATGGGGAAAGCAGAGGGGTCATTCACCCACCAGTGCACCTCCTCATGGCTAGGAATGGTGCTGCCTCTCCAACTCTAGCTCTAAGCCTGTGGTGGTTTTTCTCCTCCTTACAACTCAGCCCTCCAGGCAGGTCATTTTATAGTCCCAACCCTTTCTAGGGTAATAAAGAGTCCACCAAAACAGAAGTCTAGTGACTTTATGCCAGGGCTTCAGCACCACCTTGGTCTTAAATTAATAATCCTAGTTCTCCTCCCCCCTTTCCATCAGGAAGCTTTTACATTCCTGTGCTTGAGGGTCAGTCAGGGAAACCAGATGCTCCCTCTATTCTGCATTCCTGTTCAGGGACCTTGTAATAAGAAAGTAAAGTCAATTTACTCAGACTCACTACTGTTTCCCCAGACTACTCCCTACCTTTATCTGCCTCCAGGCCACTTTAACAGAGCAACTCCTTTCAGTGCTTTTTCCATGGAGTTTTTGGCAAATAGTGCCACTTTCTGCCTCTTTGTAGCTGTTGCAGAGTCCTATATGTTCCTGCATTCCTTTCCTCAGCAGCCTGCTCCAGCTGAGCTCTGGTAGCCTTTTTAGCAAGTCTAGGTGCTTGTTAGCCAATTAGCTGCCAAACCTTAAACCCATGTAGTCAATCACTTTCAGGTAAGCAAAGATGGGATCATTTTCCTAAAAGAAGCCTGTCAGGGATAGATTGAGCCTGAAGTCCCCATAAAAGGGCCAGCCAGCTCTGGACAGGAGGATATAAAAATGAGTACTCATTCAGTGAATGCAGCAGAGGTCCTGTGGAAAAAATAGTATTTGTTCATGTAATTAAAGATTGTATCATAATGCATATGCACAAGGGGGCTGAATTAAGGTTGCACAGTAAATACCTTATTCAATAGTCTTCAGTGAGTGAAAGATCAGGCCCTTGTTCCTCATAACATAATTACAACAGAATTCATTATGATGAGCACAGGCAAAAGCAGCAAACAGTAAAAGAACAATACATTCATTCTTAATAGAGCTGGGGAAAATACTGCAATAGCTTTACCACAAATTCTCATTTGAAAGTATACATTCATTCATTCTGACCATATTTGCACCCCTCATGTATAATGTTCACAGATATTCATGGGCTCAGGGTTTTACTAGCATTGATTAATTAATGCTTGTGTAACCCACACACCTCATGGATGTGGTGTTCTGTCCCATCTAGCAGTGGGGTGGAGAAAGAGAAACAGAGGTTTTAATGAGTTTGCTCTACAGCCTTAACTAAACAAACAGGCAGTTGGCTTTTAGCTCATACCGTAGCAGCTCATACACTAAGCTCCAGAGGTCTCAGGTGCAATCCCACCTTCTGTCAGCATTACATTTGCTTGTATGCTCAAATACGCATAGAAAGTGATTTTAAAATTTACATCCTATAAGCATTTACGCTAGACACTCAAATATAAATGAATGTAACTTTTAACTATGTCCAAATGCATCTACATCCAAATTATCCTTTTTAGTTACACTAGTGCAACCTCATTGATTCCAACTGAGGTGCACCAATTGAAAAGAGAAGTGAATTTGGACCATGGTTCCTAAAATAACTCAGTCACCCACAGCATGGAAATGTATACATGTGCATCTCAAGATGGAATATTTTGCCCTCTGTTGAGCAATTAGAATGATATGAACCAGTCTATGCCTACATTGGTTTGCTTAGGTGCATCATCTCTACTTTACCAAAGACCAGTCTTCTACTTTTGGTGAGCGGAAGGGGGATGTGCTCTAAGGCCCTCACAGAACGTGCATTCATGACTCCCCTGTGCAGAGGCTTTTGGCCTAAACTAAGATGCAGTGCTTTCCAACAGTATAGGATAATAGAGTTGGCTGAAAATGGATAGAGAGGAAATCATGTCAAATTTTTCATTTCCCAGGTTTTGAAAAAGGAGAATTTTTTGTTTATTTGGAATTTTCTACAAAAATATTTGTCAAAAAAACTGATTTTGAAAAATATTGGTGTGGAAGATCAAAGGGGTAAAAGAGGGGAAATCAGCAAGAACAATGAACCAAACGAAGGCTAATTTTTGTTTTCCATTTTTCATAATTTTATTTTAAGGCCAAAAAAGCAATTTGTCCACTTTTTTAAGTCATGATTTTTTTACTAACTCTAACAGCTAGATTTTCAAGATTTACTCAGTCTTATACCTTTATGTGACTACACCTATGTGGGTCTCAAAACCAAATTAGCTCTACAATTCCATTTGTCAGAGGAGAGAACAGTTCTGAAGATTGTGTGATGAATAAGACTGATTACATTTTCTTTGATTTCAGGGGAAAGCATTTAATGTCAAATATATTACCTGTAGAATTTCTGGACACTAGCAAAGAATGTGCTTGGAGTCCAAAAAGCAACTAGTGATCACTGTGGTAGTTGCTTGACAGTCTTCATTAAATAATTCAGCTCATCTGGCTACACATAATCTCTGAGATTTGAGAAGTATCTGAGAAAATCAGTTTCCTGACAGATAGAATTATTTTTCTTTATTATAGCGAGTCTTTTCCTGAAGCAAAATTTGATAACATTTAACAGGGTGATGATTTGTTTATTTTGTTTTTACAAATTATAAATGGTTGATAATTATACAGTGGAATAAGAAATAAATTAAAACATTAAGACCTAAATTATGTAACATTTTAAGACACATCAGTCATTGTGATTAAGCAGTTAGATTGGAACAGGATTGGGACCCTACTGTGTGAGGCACTGCACAAAGAAGGACTCAGCTTCTGTCCAGATAATTTACAACCTATGAGAAGCAACATGTGACAGGTGAGCGATGGATACAATCAAATGATATATATCTCACACACACACATTGTATATACTGTTTTATTTTATGAGTTCTTGTAATTACAGCCAAGATTCCAAAAGATCTATTAATATGCAGTGTTGTGTAGGAGCACATCTCTGCAGCTTTATGATACAAAGAGATTAAAGTTAGGATTAAAATTCAAAATGATCTGGACAAACTGAAGGAATGGTCTGAAGTAAATAGGATGAAATTCTATAAGGATAAATGCAAAGTACTCCACTTAGGAAAGAACAATGAATTGCACACATGCAAAATGGAAAACTACTGCCTAGAAAGGGGATCGGGGGAAGGGAGTGGGTTGCAGTAGATCACAAGTCAACAGTCAACAAGTCACAAATATGAGTCAACAGTGTAATACCAATGCAAAAAAGGGGACATCATTCAGGAATGTATCTACAGAAGTGTTGTAAGTAAAAGAAAAGCAATTCTTCTATTTTATTCTGCATTGATAAGGCCTCAAGTGGAGTACTGTGTCCAGTTCTGAATGCCACATTTCAGGAAAGAGGTGGACAAATTGCAGGAAGTCCAGAGAAGAGCAACAAAAATGATTAAAGGTTTAGAAAACATAACCTGTGAGGAAAGATAGAGAACACTGGGTTTGTTTTGTCTGGAGAAGAGAAGACTGAAAGGGAACATAACAGTGTTCAACTACCTGAAAGGCTGTTACAAGGAGGGTGAAAAATTATTCTTGTTAACCTTTGAGAATGTGACAAGAAGCAAAGGGCTTAAATTGAAGCAAGGGAGCTTTAGGTTGGACATTAGGAAAAACTTAACTACTGTCAGGTAGTTCAGCACTGGAACAGAGAGGTAGTGGAATTTCAGTCACTGAAGATTTTCAAGAACAGGTTAGACAATCACCCATCAGGGATGTTCTAGTTATTATGTAGTCCTGCCTTGAGTGAAGGGGACTGGACTAGATAACCTAATGAGGTCCAGTCTTACATTTCTATGATTCTAGGTACTCATCCTGATGCCTAGAATAAGTTTCAGTCTTCGTTATTTCCTAAAATTCTCCCTGTATTTTCATTCATGGTTATTAGTCTTTAGTCACTTTCTCCTCTAAAAGCCCACAGAGTTCTGTACCAGCATGCCTCAGAAGAACTCCTCTAGTTTGTACAAACCATTCAAATTTTAGTATTTCCTCTGGAGAAGGGTGGGGGGAGATGGAGGCACAAGGGGTGAACTCCACAAAGCAACTTAGTTGCCAAAGTTAGATGCCTATGTCCCCATGTGTGGCACTACTGCCATCCACAAAACTCTCACTTGGCTGCTGCATATCCCTGTAAGAGCCTAAATTCAATCCGCATTTAACTTTTCACTGTAAAACTTTCCTAGGCACCTAGGTTTTAGACCCTGGGGCATTCACACTGCTGTTTCCCTCTAGGCATCTGGATGCCTATCTCCTGTCTAAGCCCCAGAGTGATTCATGAACCAGGGGACGATGGGAGGATAGTAGTCCAATGGCTAGGGCACTCATCTGCATTGTGGGAGTACCCAGTTCCTCTGCTCCACTCACTCTCATTATTTATCCACAGTGGAACAGATTCAACAAGAAAGATTGAGGGAGCCCTGCACCGGATTATCCCATAGCTCAGAAGCTAGGGCACTCTCCTGAAATGTCAGATACCCAAGTTCAAATACCTTCTCTACATCAGGAGAAGGAGGGGAGAAATTAACCTTAGTCTCCCACAGCCCAGGCAATTGCTCAAACCACTGAGCTGAAAGTTGTGAGTGGCTTCTCTTCCAGCCTGTGTGTGTGGTGTGGGGTAGGCATCTAACATAGGGCCTAAATTGCCTGGCTGCAGGCAGTGGGTTCTGTTCATGGATCTCAGAGACAGACACTTTTCTGAAGACTGGATTTAGGTAACAATCTCAGAGAGGGGTGGAGCTTAGCACATACCCTTTCATCAGTACTTCCCTTTGGCTATCTTAGGCAGCCCACACCCATCATGTTGGGGTTTTTTATAGATTGCATTCTAAGGCCCCTTTCTCCCCCCATTTGTTGTATGGGGAGCCTAAGTGCCTAACTCAGCTTTGTGGATCACAGTGCTATTCCTGTGACTTTTTAAGGCACCCAGAAGTTAGGCACTGTATCACTCAGTGCTGCAAAGCCTAGTCCCTTCATGGATCCCACCCAAGGAGTCATGCTAGACTTTCTTAAAAAGGAAAATGACCCTCACAGCTGATTCTTAGTTGATCAGTCTTGGAGGTGTTGACAGTGAAAGAGACTAAACTATTCTGTTTCCTACTAATATAGAAGATAGCCAAAAAAAGTTAATTCAGAAAATGTTTCCATGGAACAGGAAGACTGTGAAGAAGGAGCACCTTAATTCCAACAAGCAGAGGACACACCATACCATAACTCACATCAGGCTGACACACTCATTGGCCCATCTCACTGTTGTCAAAATCTATATCTAAAAGGTATCATGGAAGGTGTCATATGCAAATTATAAAACTCTGCTCGTTAATATTATTGTGTGGTGTATGCACAGGTGGTGTATAAAGAACACTAGATGATTGTTAGAAATATGTTTTCAAAATGTGTTTGGCAAGCAGTGCCTAAGTGCAGCCTGTCCCAGACAAAAGAATACTGTGTTTGACTGTGTAGCCAATGTAAATTAAGTAAGGTGAGGCCAGATATAATGAAAATATATTTATATAGAAGGTAAACAATGCCATCAAACTGGCAAGTGGCAGAGATGTCCACTTAATGCTCATGACCAGGAGACGGAGGCTGTAGCCCCAGGAAGCCATCCTGGTTCCTGAAACAGAGACAAAGGACTTTGGAAAATATAAGTACAAATAAAAAGCCAATCTAAGTAACGCATACCTCTAAATCTCTCTGGACAATGGATCTAAACCCTATGTAATTATCAGTGCTCCCAAAGGGTTGTTTCATTACAACTAGCTCCCATTTGTAGTGTAGTGTTAGCAGCTGCAAGTATTTTTCAAAGAGCAATGGACAATTTATTCCAAGACATGCCACATGCCTGCGTATACCTTGATATCCTGATTACAGTGGAATCTGACTCAGAACACTTGCAAAGCTCGAAGTGGTACTTCAAACATTGACCGATGCAGGCATGCACCATAAGAGGGAGATGTGTATTTTTCAGGCTGCTGAAGTCATTTACCTGGGACACAAAATTAATGTAACTGGCTTACATCAGGTAGAGGAGAAAGTATGGGCCATTAGTGAGGTGGCCTCAGTGACCATAGGTGAGGCTTCATGTAGACTATGCTGGTCCATTTATGAGGAAAGCATATTTATAATAGTTGATGTTCATTCAAAATGGATTGGGGTATACATAATGCCCTCCTCTACAACTGAGCCTACTATCTGATAATAGTATTATCTAATACTACAACTATTATCAGAAAGCCATTATGCACCTGTTACTGATCAAGGACCACAGATGTTTCCATTGTGCCAGTCCAGATGATTTCCTAAATTTGGATTTGTAATAGTAAGGTAAATATGATAGAGAGGGCAGAATAATCCTTTTAATTGCTTGAAGATTAGGGTAATCTACTCCAACCTTTTAGCTGGGATATTTTGTTGTTATAGTATTAATGATTTAAAGGAGGAGAAGTGTAAGGAAATTGTAGATATTTGTTATTCTTATTGCCAGCAGGTGGCCAATGTGAGAATAGCTATTTTACTGTTAGAACCCATAAGCATGCTCCAGGAGGTTGAGGGCATGTGTGAGAAGAAGTTCTTCCAAGGCTGATTAGTTGTCTATGTGAACCTGCACCAGAATAAAAAGATCTCCTTTTTCAGTTCTCATCTGTTTTGGGTCTCTGTGTACAACAACAATACAGATTTTGCTAGCTTCAGAATACCATTACCCAAGAAGAGAATCATAGTTAGTGATGTGACATGAAAAGTTGGCAGTATTTCATTTATTCATTCATAATCCACCACTTGAGCTAAAATTAAAAACAGTTTTATAAATACATCCTATACAAGACTGCCTGTTTGCATAAAGCCTTGCACATTTTGGAAGAACTATTGCAAATTCTATGCTTCATATGAATCTGTAGTATTGTGCACGTGTTTGCCTGAGGGCCCATATAATACTGGAGCATTCTAGGGAAAATATGACTAAGAACAGCCTTGTCCCCACCCCTACATTTTTTCCCTTTAGCAAGTAAATTCATTTGGAAGTTTTCTTCTGCAACAGGTTCTGCAATAATTGGGAATGACTGATGCTTACATTTGCATGCTGGAGAATGTTATTGCTTCTCTGTTGTGAATACAGTATGGAATGATACATTTTATTCAAATATTTTCCCCCTAGAGATAGAGGCATGCTATTGTGAATTTATAAAAGGAATGCAAATCTTTTCAGAGCTCTCAATTTCTTTGAAATGTGTCTTTTATGAGTTTTGTTCTCTCTCCACTCCCCCTGAATGTTTCTCCTTTGGGAGTTTCAGATATTTCTTGGGCTTATGTTATGAACTTGTCATGTTTTTTATACGAAAGGAATTTATAAGTTAAGGGACAAGATTTTCTCAATTTTGTTGGTCACCTAGTTAAATTGGAAAGGATGCACCTAGTCCACTTGAAGTATTTGTTGGGAGGATGAGGAAAACTAATCTGGAAACCGTGGGCTATGCAAGTGACCACGGTGAAACTAACTTGGTTGGGATATGGGAAGAACTCATTGGGTAGAATCCTGACCTCTGCCAAGTCAATGGGAGTTTTGCCATTGACTTCAGTGAAGCCAGGAGTTTCACCCTGTGCCTTTACTCAGAGGCTAAAAACAATGGTGAGTAGCAGCGGAGTTACACACTCTAAAGTAGCCTCGAGCAGATAGAAAAAAGTTGGTGAGGTTCATTTAAAACTATCTTGCTAATGAAGTACTTGTCTCCACTGCTTCTCTCCAGGGTGCCTGGCCCTTCAAGCCCCTCCCCGCCCCATGTTCCTTTTATATTGCCTTGTTGATGAGCTCTCAGACAATTTCCTTCTTCCCCCTCCTCCAGTTTGCCCAACAGCTAATCCTCCTATTCATTCAAACTAAAGATAGGTGCTGAACCTTCTTGAAAAGAAAGTTAGGAAAATCACGTAACATTTTTATGAGTGTGGGATGAAATATTCATTGGAAATCCCACCCTCCCAGTTAAATTCATACTAATTTAATATATGGAGAAACAAGGCCTCAAAAAAGGATATGTGATTAATTGAGGTTACGCAACAAGTGAGTGACAGAACCTGTAGTGACTGGTTGTAAAGGCATGTGCCAGCCCTGCACGCCACCACTTCCCCTGCCCCTGTGGGACTGCAGGTATGCCCTGCCTTAGTTTGCAGCTGGGGGCACTGTTGGCTGTTAAATTGAACCTAAGGCAAGGAGAAGCCAACAACACTAACCAAACAACATGTCTGCTTTTAATAAGGTCTCAGGACAGGTGTAATTACAATAAACAGTTCATCAGTACCCTAGTTCAGAGTTCTTAAAATTAATATTCACAAAACAAAGTCTGAGTTAAGTTTGGCCAGTGTCCTGGATCCTGAGCAAGAGACCCTCAACCACTGCAGCCCGCATGACTCTTATTCCCCTCTCCCTGCTCTGCTTTCTGGTCCTCCTTAAATAGCTCAATACAGGGGTTGGGCAGGGAGACTTCTTGATTATCCTCAGGTTGCAGGTTGTATGCTCCAGTCTGGCTTTTAAAGGGGTAATACATATCTACAGTTAGAAACAGGAGAAGAACCCTACCAGCTCATGGCTGTGGACATCTTAACTTCAATTAATGTATTGATTTCCCAATTTGTAAGACACAGTTTTGGGGTGAATTCCATTGCATACTGACATGAGCTGAAGGGCTCCCATTGAATACCACAGGTGATGATTGCCACCAAAGGGACTTACCTGGCAGGCACAGTAGTGGATTAGAAATAAGGCAGGGCATTCAGAAGACTTTGAGTCAATGACAGACCAAGGTCTGACTTGTTATATGACCTAAGGCAAGTCATTTACTACCTGAACCTCTGTTTTTCCATCTCTCCAATGAGAGAAGTAATATTAAGGTTCACAGGAGTATGGTGAAGTCTAACAAAATAATACTTGTAAACTGGGAATATGTGAAAAACATTATTAAAGCTAGTCCACAGTAGAAGTGGGTGTATCTACACTGCAATAAAACACTGGAAGCTAGCCCAGGGTCAGCTGGCTTGGGTGAGTAGGGCTCAGGCTGTGAGGCTATAAAATTGCAAAGATTTGTGTGCTTACAGTTAAGGACATGCAAATAGTCACATTGACATAAGTGGGACTATTCATACACTCATAATTAAGAGCTTGCATAAGTCTTTCCAGAATTGTGGCCTAAACCTTTACGTACAAAAGGGCTTTCCATGTTTTTGTATGCACCAAAGTAGTTCTGATAACTCTTCTCACACCTCTAATTTTCGTCACTAACTTTGACATTAACCAAATATATATATATATAATTTTCAATATAGCACCATCAGAAGTAAGTGCTTAATTACTGGACTGTAATTTACATGATAAAGAATGGATGATGCTGATTGAACAAAGACTAAAAGAGCAATTCAGTATTTCCCCAAGTAGGCTTTGAACAAAAGTGTAAACATGTGTACAATTCAGATATAATTCTGCTATTTATAGGCTAGTCGTGGCACCACAGATAAAGGGCCTGAGGGATGGGAGACTGGGGGTTCGAGCTTCAAAAAAAATTAAAAAGCTTTGTATTTTAATTGGGGGGGGGAGTTTCTCATGGATGCTACTTGGTTCACATTCCCCAGTCTCACCTCTCCCACCAATGAATGATGCCACCACCAGAGAAAGCAAATATACCCCATTTTAACTGGGATAATAAATTCCTCCCATTTTTAAGAAATTAAATTGAGCTAAAATGAGAGAGATGATAATAGAGTGAAGCCAAGAGCATCTGATCACTAAAGCAAAGAATCAGCCTGATGGGAGCAGCACAGCAGAAAATGGTGATTTGTTAAATCACTTGTAGAAACTGCTTACAAATATGCCAGCCATAGCACCAAACCTGCAAGCACATATTTAATTTTGCACACAGAAGTAGCAACCTTGACTTTGTCATTATCACAAATTGCAGACATGCATAAGTGTTTGTAGGATTAGGGCCCATGTTTCCATTTCAGTTTTCTTAAACCTCTATGTACAGATATTCATCAGTTAAGGAAGTTTAGATGTCTTCTTTAAAATATGCCACTATTCATTCACATCCCTGTCAGTTGCTAGAAACTCCTTGAATCACACTGATCCTTAGCTGAAGGGTTTTCTTTCCACCTCTTTCCCCTCCATATAAAGTCCTTTGTGGAGAGATGTGAATATCTTGCTAATGAGATCTAACAGTCACCATCACATCCATACATTTGTTTCTGCATGATTTGAACCATTACTTTATTTGCCCTCAACTCCACTTTTGTCCTCTCCTGCCATGCACTTCTCTATATTACAAGCAGGTAATAATCATGTTAATGCTGAACCTAAAACATAGGTGAAGGGTTGGGAGAAAACAAAAACTGATGGGATTAATCAAAGAAAAAATAGGAAATATCAGAATTAAGGTTGTCTCTGCAAACTTAATTCAACTTCCTTGTGCTTATGCAATATGACACAGCCTTTAATTACAGGATCACATTTTTTTTCCCCCGACTCTGTCAGTGCATAGGATAAACTTGCTCTGGGGATAAATCAAGGTTGTGTGTTGAAGGATGCTGGTGTCTGTATTATTATTTGTATTACCATAATAGCTAAGAGCCCTAGTCATAGGCCAGGACTCCCTTACGCTAGGTGCTGCATGAACAGAACAAAAGGATGGTCCCTGTCCCAAGGGATACAATCTAAGAATAAGGTGAGAAACAAAAGATGGGGATGGAAGTACAAGGAAACAATGAGACAGTACTGGTCAGTGTGATAGGCAACCGTTTCTGCACACCAAGTCAGTTTTTTGTAGGCATCATGGCAAAGCAGGGTTTTGATAAGGGATTTGGAGATGGACAATGAAGTAGCTTCATGGATATTGTTGTATATTTGGTTGTCATGGTTTTTGTTCCTATGGCAACTGAGTTAGATTATTGGGGATAGCCCAGCCAGCTTCGGCCAGAAGTTCCTTCCAAGCATGTGGGGTAGCATAGGAAAAAGCATGAAGGTGCTTGTCCGAAAATGTAACAAATGTGTGATGGAGGCTGGTATCAAGGGAGGTTTCTTTCCTCCCCCCACTGGCATTCCCTCTTACCTTCTGCCCCAAAGTCCAAGACTTCTGTCTCCTTGTCCAGCCAGTCCCAGTTTCCCCCTCCTAGTTCTTCAACGAATCTCTTTCTCCTCCCCACAACCTCCGGTCATCCTCCACCCCCACCCCCACCCACACCCACACCACACCCCTACTGGCTCCTACTCCCAGTCTTGTGCCCTGGGCTCCACATCCTATCGCAGTCTCCCTCCCCACCTCCTTGTCATAATATTTGTTCACCTTGTTCCAGTTCTCCTTTCACCCCAGCCTCTTATCAGATCTGTCTCCTTTTCTCCAACCTCTGTTCCATCCTCTACTGATTACCGATTCCAGTCTCCTTGTCCAGCCAGTCTCCCACACACTCTTTTTCTAATCTCAGTGTCCCTTCAAAACCTGGCACCCAATCCATTTCTCTCCCCTGACTCTGTCTACTTACCCAGCCAGTCCAAGCATCCCCTCTTCCACCACCACCCTCAGTTCTTAGTCCCAGTGTCCTTTACTAGTCATCCCAGCCTCCCCTCTCACTTGACTAGTCTCCTCACCCAACAAGCCCCAGTTTCCCCAACCACTTCTTCCAAATATAGTTTCTCTCCCTCACCCATCACCTCCAGTCCCAGTCTCATCATGCCCCTTATCTTAATCTATTCTTCTCCCTCCCTCCATGCAGATCTTGTTCCCTCTTCATTTGAGTCAGATGGCTTCCTTCTCCACTGCCTACATCCCAACATGAAGGTCACTGAGAGAACACAAGTGACAGGCTCTTTACTCTCAGTTCTAGTCCTTGGTCCCACCCCAAGGCAGAGCAGCAATTACAGGGAAAATCCAGTTTTATCTTTATAGCTCTGATCATCAATCACTCTGAGGTATGGCACATGTGCAGTTTGGTCAGAACCCAATCCAAGAGCCGTGAAGCTCTGCAGGATGCTCAGGAAGAACAGACCCTTTGAAGAGTTAAGTTCTGAAACTCCAAGAAGTCTCTGCTAAACGTATATGAACTGAGATTTTTCAAAGGCTTATAACTTGGCCAAATTTGGGTAGAATTTCCCTGGAACAGCAAAAGGCACATTCTTGACACAAAGGCCAACCCTCTGCCCAAATTCTCAGCAATAGACTTTCTCATAGAAAAGATTCACAGGTTTGTTTAATTAAAAATATATATATTTTCCCTAACCTTGTTATTGGAAGTGGCTAAACCATTATGAAACTTTCAAAAAAGCTCAACCTGAGAGACACCCAGCATGGAAAATTTCACCCCAAAGGCATGGGTGGTGGGTCGCATAGACTGGGGAAGGCTTTGCCTTCCCAAACAGCTAGGCATGACCGCATCTCCTGCTGTGACACTCCCTGTGTGTCCGTCCAGTCCTCCAACTCCAGCCCTGCCTGCCCTCCGGGGCTGGGGAGGGTGGGGCCATGCCCCACCCTCACTCCCACTGCTCCTTTGGGGCTAGCCGTTGGACTGAGGCAGTGGCCACAATTGGGGGGGGCTCTCTGGGCTCCAGGAGGGGAGGGGGAGACTCAGCTGGAAGGGGTGGGGCTAGGGGCTAGCCTCTCCCAGCTCGCAGTTCATGCACCACCCATGCCCAGAGGGTTTAAGTTTTTGAAAAGTTATAAGCAAATGAAAACAGGGTCTAATAGGCAGTGTTGGACAACCTTAATAATAGGCAGTACTGCCAGCCCTGCATATAATACCTAGAATTTTTATTTTTAAGGTCAACATAGAGTGCATTATGATCAGCCTAAGAATCCAGCTTCAGCTTTAAGTCTGCAATTTCAGGCCTTACTGCTTGTGATGGGGTGCACTCACTTCTTGAGCACCTCCTAGCAGCTCTATGTGGTACTGGAATCCTTTTCTCCCCCAAGTCGCATTGCAAACTGCCAGCCAACCTTGGTGGGTCTTCAATGGCTTTGCCCTCCAGCTGAGTCACATAGTCCAGATGAACCCCTTCCAAGGTATTAAAGATTCCAATAAATGAACAGCCCCTTTGCCCTAACTCAAGTCTTCACTCCCTGCTCTGGAGGCTTTAAATTCAGCTGTTTGTTTGGGCTTTCAGATCAGCCTTGTCCAATTCTTGGAGTTTATGCCACTTTACCTGTGGGTTCCAACCTGGGGACACTACAGATTGCAGCTATGCACTACTTGATTTCAGTTCATTGCTACTTCTTCCATGGACCTCTGCCTCCCTGGCCTTCTATAGGGTGCCAGATATGCCCAGATACACCACTTCACATTTATTTTAGGCTTGGATCTTACCTTGGGATACACTAACACAGACCTCCTGCATTTCATAGGAATCCCACTACAACCAGTAGTACTCCCCACAAAATCTGGATCCATGCCAGCTGATTCCAAAACAACAAGGGCTTTAAGCTATATAAAAAGACCACGAGTTATCCTACATCTCTCCCATTATGCCAGCTGGATCAGCAGGGTGAGACCTGTTTTCTTGAAATGCAATGAGGAAAAGACAGGAGGCAGTGCCTTTTGGGCCCACGGCCCACAGTAATGGAATTCTTTTCTTCTTCCCAGAAGTAGAGGTGTATCATTAACTGTTAGGAGTTTTCAGTCTTCCACAGTAGGTTTTAAAATTAGGAACGTTATGTTTAAAACTTGAAATCCCAATAAACATACATTTTAAAATTTGGATCATACCAATTTCCTCTGACTGTTTGTGATTCAAGATTTGACGATCACTAGCACTAGTGAAGTTGGTAATTTTCCAAGGGTTTTAATTAATACTTGGTAAAAGAGGTGCCTTGAGGAGTGCACTTTGACACAACACTGTTATAATGCACCAAGCCATTTTCCTACTCAGAGCAAGTAGCTATGCAGCTTTTTGCTACTCCCACAAACAGAGCAGCTGTGGAACACTTCCTTTCCTGTCTCCCTCAAGTGCAGGGCCCTGGAAGAACCAATAAATAAATCATGCATTGAAGAGGGGACTGATAATGCATAGCAACTAATTCCAGTTACAAATGTCATTAAATCCTAACCTTTATTTTTGTAATCAGTTATTCACACCAAAATGTGTTCATTCTAAAATGTAAGTTTCACATTTTATCTCAAAATTGACTCTGCATTATTTAGTCTGGTTCTTCTTTATTATTATTAATGATATTTATTATAGTAACATCTAGAGGCCTCGGTCAAGATTAGGCCCTCCATTGTGGTAGGTACTGCATATACTTATAGTAAGAGAAGTTCCTTGCCCTGAAGAGCTTACAGTCAAGTCCCTGACCCTCCAGGAATTTATGTATGTGCTTAACTTTAAAAAAAACAAGAGGACTAGCCACAGGAAAAGGGACTACTGTCAAATTCAGTAAAACATTTAGACAGGGTCTTAAGTCTCACTGAATTCAAATCCTCCACTAAAATCAGGATTGAATTCAATGGTACATAATATATGGTAAAAGTACTTTGCTGAATAAGGGCCTCAAGATGCTAATGAGGCAAGATAGGGTAAATTTTACAGACATGTTGCAATTCACTTGTGTACATTTCAGTTCACACTTGTACAATGCAGATATTTTTGTTAATGTTTTTAAAAAAATGTTTATTCCCTTTGAAAATGAGTATTTCCTATGAAATGAATACTTATGAAGTAGCCTTTGCCTAACCAGGAGCCTGTCTAATATTTTTTCACATATCCAGACATTTTTCTGACCTTATTTTCTTTTCTGCTGTCCTTAAAGCTATTTTTTTCTTTTTGCAGTACAAAAATCAAGTTAATATTAAGTGGTCAAACACTGTACTAATGTATTCCCCATAGATTAATTAAGAAGAAATATAGAATTTGTCATTGTACAGGATTTCTCCACAACCTTGTCTTTTATAAAGAAAAGAGTTTTCTAAAATGTTGATTTATTAACTTTACTATCCTTTCATATATTAAAAATGTCAAGTTATTTTCCCCTTATGTATCTTGAACTAGTACTGTGGAAATCAAGACAACCCAGATAAATAATTTCTTTTGAATAATAAGATTAATTTGTGAAGAGATACTTATATTATTAACTTGTAAGCAGACAAAAACAAGTTGAATTTTAGACAAATCATTATTCATAATTTTCTTTTTTACTCGATGACTGATAAAGATGCAAGTAAAACAAGTAATTCCTGCAGTCAACCATGGTAGAACTATTTTTAGACCTGTGAGATAATAGAAGGGGAAGTGATTATCCAGGACATGTGCCTTCTCAGTTTCTTCAGTGGAGCCTAAGATGATATCGTATAGGAGACTGGAGATGGAGGGCAGAGTGTCTCTTCCATGAAGATACCCTGCTGAAGTGCCCAGTGACACATGTGCCTTTAACTGCATGAGTCATTCCACTGAAGTAAGTTTTGACAATGAATTTAGTGATGGCTGAAGTATTGATACAATTTGGTGTTGCCAACTGTTGCAGTTCTATCACAAGTCTCAGAATATTTGATCTTAAAACCCCCACCTAGAGGCTTGTGAATCCATAAGGATCTCAGCTTTCATTATGAAAAAAAGTTTATATTCCTTGTTAGTGTAGAGAAAAGCTTGAAAATGTGTTCCAAGTACACTCTAGCAGTCCAAAAACCACAAGTGAAAAAACATGTATTTTATTTTCTGCTACTTTAGAGACAAATCCCTGATTGGAGAGTGAGCAGGGAAGTAAACACAGTAGGAATTGTTCCTCTTGTTAAAGCCTCTGTCAGGTATTTTTACTACACTATATATTTTCATTTTTGTTCATCATGGCGGATATGTGATATCTCCCAATACTGATTTTGCAAATAATACAAACTTACAAAGTATTTCATAAAACTGGCTTTTACCATACTGTATATACACTATACATAATTGCATGGCTGGCAGGCTTTAAATTTTCAAAACAAGGTTTTTGCTCCCAATTTGCAAATTTCAATTAAATCTCACCTTCCATTAAGTATTTTAGGATGCCAGCCATTGCAAAACTAGCTGCTGAATCACCTGGGATAAGAGTGTCAACTACACCACACCCAATGTCCAGCTTAGACGTTAAAACTCATAGATTCCAAAGCCTGAAGGGACCGTTATCCCTGTATATAACACAGGGCCACAGAACTTCCCCAAAATAATTCCTAGACCATATATTTTAGAAAAACATCCAGTCTTGATTTTAAAAATGATCAGTAATGGAGAATCCAAGACCCTTGATAAATTATTCCAATGGTTAATTACCCTCACTGTTACATTTTATGACCAGTCTGAATTTGCCTAGCTTCAACTTCCAGCCACTGGATGATGTTACACCTTTTTCTGCTAAATTGAAGAGCCCATTATCAAATATGTGTTCCCCATGTAGGTACTTACAGACTGAGATCAAGTCATCTCTTAACCTTCTTTTTGTTAAGCTAAATAGATGGAGCTCCTTGAATCTATCACTGTGAGACAAGTTCATTCTTGTAGGTCTTCTCTGAACCCTCTCCAATTTTTCAACATCCTTTTCCTTTTTACATTGTAGACACCAGAACTGGACAGAGTGTTCCAGCAGCAGTATCGGTGCTGGAACAATTTGTATAGTGGGGGTGCTGAGAGTCATTGAACCAAACTGTAAACTCTGTATATAATGAAAACCACTTCAAGTCGGGGGGTGCTACAGCACCCCCCACACTCCTAGTTCCAGCACCTATGAGCAGTGGTCACACCATTGCCAAATACAGAGGTAGAATAACCTCTCTACTCCTACTTGAGATTTCCCTATTTCTGTATCCAGTGATTGCATTAGTCCTTTCAGCTTCAGCATCTCACTGACAGCTCATAGACTCATAGATTCCAGGACTGGAAGGGACCTCGAGAGGTCATCGAGTCCAGTCCCCTGCCCTCATGGCAGGACCAAATATTGTCTAGGCCATCCCTAATAGACATTTATCTAACCTACTCTTAAATATCTCCAGAGATGGAGATTCCACAACTTCCCTAGGCAATCTATTCCAGTGTTTAACTACCCTGACAGTTAGGAACTTTTTCCTAATGTCCAACCTAAATCTCCCTTGCTGCAGTTTAAGCCCATTGCTTCTTGTTCTATCATTGGTGGCTAAGGTGAACAAGTTTTCTCCCTCCTCCTGATGACACCCTTTTAGATACCTGAAAACTGCTATCATGTCCCCTCTCAGTCTTCTCTTTTCCAAACTAAACAAACCCAATTCCTTCAGCCTTCCTTCATAGGTCATGTTCTCAAGACTTTAATCTTTCTTGTTGCTC
Organism: Gopherus flavomarginatus; assembly: GCF_025201925.1. Classification (NCBI taxonomy): domain Eukaryota; kingdom Metazoa; phylum Chordata; order Testudines; family Testudinidae; genus Gopherus; species Gopherus flavomarginatus. Next base: position 224,894,950 of record NC_066619.1, on the reverse strand, counting down.
TTCTCTGGACCCTCTCCAGTTTCTCCACATCTTTCTTGAAATGCGGTGCCCAGAACTGGACACAATACTCCAGCTGAGGTCTGACCAGCGCAGAGTAAAGCGGAAGAATGACTTCTCATGTCTTGTTTACAACACACCTGTTAATGCATCCCAGAATCATGTTTGCTTTTTTTGCAACAGTATCACACTGTTGACTCATATTAAGCTTGTGGTCTACTATGACACCTAGATCTCTTTCTGCCATACTCCTTCCTAGACAGTCTCTTCCCATTCTGTATGTGTGAAACTGATTGTTCCTTCCTAAGTGGAGCACTTTGCATTTGTCTTTATTGAACTTCATCCTGTTTACCTCAGACCATTTCTCCAATTTGTCCAGATCATTTTGAATTTTGACCCTGTCCTTCAAAGTAGTTGCAATCCCTCCCAGTTTGGTATCGTCCGCAAACTTAATAAGTGTACTTTCTATGCCAACATCTAAATCGTTGATGAAGATATTGAACAGAACCGATCCCAAAACAGACCCCTGCGGAGCCCCACTTGTTATACCTTTCCAGCAGGATTGGAAGCCATTAACAACTACTCTCTGAGTACGGTTATCCAGCCAGTTATGCACCCACCTTATAGTAGCCCCATCTAAATTATACTTTCCTAGTTTATCTATAAGAATATCATGCGAGACCGTATCAAATGCCTTACTAAAGTCTAGGTATATCACATCCACCGCTTCTCCCTTATCCACAAGGCTCGTTATCCTATCAAAGAAGGCTATCAGATTGGTTTGACACGATTTGTTCTTTACAAATCCATGCTGGCTATTCCCTATCACCTTACCACCTTCCAAGTGTTTGCAGATGATTTCTTTAATTACCTGCTCCATTATCTTCCCTGGCACAGAAGTTAAACTAACTGGTCTGTAGTTTCCTGGGTTGTTTTTATTTCCCTTTTTATAGATGGGCACTATATTTGCCCCCTTCCAGTCTTCTGGAATCTCCCCTGTCTCCCATGATTTCCCAAAGATAATAGCTAGAGGCTCAGATACCTCTTCCATTAACTCCTTGAGTATTCTAGGATGCATTCCATCAGGCCCTGGTGACTTGCAGGCATCTAACTTTTCTAAGTGATTTTTTACTTGCTCTTTTTTATTTTTTCTTCTAAACCTACCCTCTTCCCGTAAGCATTCACTATATTAGACATTCCTTCAGACTTCTCAGTGAAGACTGAAACAAAGAAGTCATTAAGCATCTCTGCCATTTCCAAGTCTCCCGTTACTGTTTCCCCCTCCTCATTGAGCAGTGGGCCTACCCTGTCCTTGGTCTTCCTCTTGCTTCTAATGTATTGATAAAAAGTCTTCTTGTTTCCCTTTATTCCCATAGCTAGTTTGAGTTCATTTTGTGCCTTTGCCTTTCTAATCTTGCCTCTGCATTCCTGTGTTATTTGCCTATATTCATCCTTTGTAATCTGACCTAGTTTCCATTTTTTATATGGCGCCTTTTTATTTTGTAGGTCACGCAAGATCTCATGGTTAAGCCAAGGTGGTCTTTTGCCACATTTTCTATCTTTCCTACCCATCGGAATAGCTTGCTTTTGGGCCCTTAATAGTGTCCCTTTGAAAAACTGCCAACTCTCCTCAGTTGTTTTTCCCCTCAGTCTTGATTCCCATGGGACCTTACCTATCAGCTCTCTGAGCTTACCAAAATCCGCCTTCCTGAAATCCATTGTCTCTATTCTGCTGTATTCCCTTCTACCCTTCCTTAGAATTGCAAACTCTATGATTTCATGATCACTTTCACCCAAGCTTCCTTCTACTTTCAAATTCTCAACAAGTTCCTCCCTATTTGTTAAAATCAAGTCTAGAACAGCTTCCCCCCTAGTAGCTTTTTCAACTTTCTGAAATAAAAAGTTGTCTGCAATGCAGTCCAGGAACTTATTGGATAGTCTGTGCCCCGCAATGTTATTTTCCCAACATATATCTGGATAGTTGAAGTCCCCCATCACCACCAAATCTTGGGCTTTGGATGATTTTGTTAGTTGTTTGAAAAAAGCCTCATCCACCTCTTCCACCTGATTAGGTGGCCTGTAGTAGACTCCCAGCACGACATCACCCGTGTTTTTTACCCCTTTTAGCCTAACCAAGAGACTCTCAACACTTCCGTCTCCTATGTCCATCTCCACCTCAGTCCAAGTGTGTACATTTTTAATATATAAGGCAACACGTCCTCCCTTTTTCCCCTGTCTATCCTTCCTGAGCAAACTATACCCATCCACACCAACATTCCAGTCGTGTGTATTATCCCACCAAGTTTCAGTAATGCCAACAATGTCATAGTTGTATTTATTTATTAGCACTTCCAGTTCTTCCTGCTTATTACTCATACTTCTTGCATTTGTATATAGGCATCTAAGATACTGGTTTGATCTTGCCTCCCAGCTTTGCCCTGACCCTCCTTCCTCACTGCCATTATAGCCCATGCTCCCTCGTGTTTCCAACCCATCTCCCAGGTCTTGTTCCCCACTTACCTGTGGGGTTTGCTCACCTGTCCCCGTCGAACCTAGTTTAAAGCCTTCCTTACCAGGTTAGCCAGTCTGTGCGCAAATAAGGCCTTTCCCCTCTTCGAAAGATGAACGCCATCTGTGCCTAGCAGTCCTTCCTCGAATAGCATCCCATGGTCGAGGAAGCCAAAGCCCTCCTGGTGACACCATCTTCGCAGCCAGGCATTCACCTCCACGATGCATCTGTCTCTGCCCGGGCCCCTACCTTCAACAGGAAGAATCGAAGAGAATACCACCTGCGCTCCAAACTCCTTAACCCATACTCCCAGAGCCCTGTAGTCACTCTTGATCTGCTCAGTGTCACACCTCGCAGTATCATTTGTGCCCACATGGATGAGTAGCATGGGGTAGTAGTCAGAAGGCCGGATAATCCTCGACAATGCCTCTGTAACATCTCGAATACGGGCCCCTGGCAGGCAGCATACCTCCCGGGATGAACGGTCAGGGCGACAGATGGGTGTCTCCGTCCCCCTCAGCAGAGAGTCTCCAACCACCACTACCCTACGTTTCTTATTATCAGTGGTGGCAGCAGACCTCCCAGCCTTAGGGGTATGAGGCTTCACCTCCTTAACTGTTGGGGGTGATTCCTTCTCTCCTGTATCAAGAAGAGCATAACGGTTATCTTTTACCATAGCAGGAGGGTTTGCAGCAGGGGTGGAGCACTGCCTGCTGCTAGAAGTAACCAGCTGGCTGTGTCCACCCTGAGCCTCCTCCTCCACTGGTGTGTCAGATACACCCTGAGGCATCTCCTCCTTCACTGGTGTGTCGGTAGTCCTGTGAACTGAGACAGCTACATCAGCTGTCTCCACATGGATACTGTCCAAGAATTGCTCATGGATATGGATGTTCCTCAGCCTAGCCACCTCCTCCTGTAGCTCTCCCACCTGCTGCCTGAGAGATTCCACCAGTAGGCACCTTTCACATTGGATGCCACCCCCAGCCTGGATATCAGTAAGCGGAAATTGCAAGTTACAGTCTCTGCAAGCCCACACCAGAATCTGGGTAAAAGCATCCATGCTTTGGTGCTCTGTCTGGCTACAGGCGCAGGTGGAGGAGACAGAAGCAGTGCTGGCATGTCCCTACCTCGTAGGGTCCTAGAACCCAGGTAGCAGCCCAAGCCCAAATGTCTACACCTCAATTAAACAGCATCTTAGCACAAACCCCATGATCCTGAGCCTGCTGACATGGGCCCATCATGGGTATTTAATTGCAGCGTAGACATACCCATAATGCACTATCCTCCTCTCAGTGGACAGTGTGTAGAACAAACTCATAGTGAGGGAGTAATACTATATATGACCTTAACACCAGTGTAATATCACACAAAGCATTTACTTCTCTCTCTTCTCTCTCTAGGTTAAATCTGAAAAAAAATATGCATAGTATTTTTACCCTAGATCACCACAAAATCCTTAAGCCTTTAAAATAAAAATTATAGTATGTCTCTGGTGAGAGTATAAATCTAAAATTGAGTTCATTTTTAGGAATATATATTTATATTTCTGCAAAGAGTGACTAGGTAGGAAAGATTTCTCTATATTTTTGATTCTCTCATCAACTAAGCACTAAGGCATAACTTTCACAGAACATTTGATGGAAATAATAGGGATTTTACACTTGTAATAGATAGCATAACTTACATTGTTTATACACATGAGCCATGCATGACGACATAAATAATGGAGCAGGGAAATATCCAAAAAATAAGATGCAGCAGAATGTGTTGTCATATGGTGCATTTTAATCTACACTTAGACCATCTTTTTATTATTGGCCAAACAAGCAAAAGGTCAGGATCTCAATTTCTATTTTGTGTTTCACTTCCACATTCTGAAAATCATTTGTTATATGTGCAGCAAATTGAGAACAAACAAATTGTTAGCAATTTGAGCAGCATTAAAAATGCTAGTGCACTGCATTGCTCATGCTATTACTGGAGAAATAGTATATAGAGTAATAAAAGACTAACTCCTAATGCAAATGATGTTATAAGACGACTGAACTATGGTTCATATACCATCCTAAATCTATCATTTCCTGTCGAGTACTTAACCATGCAACCTTAATATTACCTTAACATTCAGAAAAGTATTTAAAATGTTAAGGTTACAAAATCAAACACTTACAAGTTAGGAAATGACAGAATTGAGATTGCCTCTGCTAATGACCCACATTAGACAATTAGGATAGATAGATAGATAGATATTCACCATGGAGCACTTGTGCTGCTATATTAATAACTTCCATAAACCTCAGAGAAGCCCACTGACATTTCAGATGTGTTATCTGGACAAATAAATGACTGGAGCTGGATGAATTTGCATTAAGTTGTACAAGCATATGTCAAATTGAGAGCATATATTCTAATCAAGCACAGTACAGCAGGGAAGAAAAAATATGAGTTAGATTGTGCCTGGTTCTTACTCAAGTTTGTGCAAGGACAAGAATGCAAGGGGATCTCTCTCCCCATACCCCTTCTCTCCCCCAGCCACCTTTGGTCAGGAACAATTACAGAGCCTGTGCCCAGCGGAGTGTAGAGACTGCTCACTTCTATTATTAGATATTTGATTATGTGATAGAGCTTATGGGCCTACCAAGAATGGGACCCCATTCTACTAAACACTGTTTGAACATTAAATAAGGGACAACCCCTGTTGTAAAAAGCTTACAGTCTAAAGAGACAAGATAGAGAAAGCTTAGGGGAACAAGGATACAACATATAAGCAAATTAATTGTTTGAAAAGTTCATAATAGTTCTGTGGTTTTGGGGACAGGGGGTTGTTTGTGCATGGGAGGGAGGAGAGTATGTTATTTAAATTATTTGGGTAGCACTTTGTTAGGAATCTGTTAGCTAAATGGAAGGGAAAGGGGCTGTAGAAGGGAGGGAGGGAAAGTCAGGAAAAAAAGGAGGGGAAGATAGTGGCAGGTGGAGTGTGCAACTAAACCTCCAGCTGGGATTTTGCCCCCTGAGTACAGACATGTGACAATTTTGGATAAAAAAAAATGTTGCAAGAAAAATGTACGGTCAGTTCGACCAAAATGTTTCATTAATTGGTCTCAGTTTTGGTGAATTGTTTTGGTTGAAATGAAGACAATTTAGAACTGTCAAAACAAACCACTTCACGATTGTCAAAAATGAAACATTTTAATTTTTCAGGATAGATTCAAAAAAGGGTTTAGGCATCATTCCTAGATGATCAAGAGTTGGTGTCCCCCATATAACCTTTAACCAGTGGTTAGCTCGCTCACATGGGATGTGGAAAATCAGGTTCAAGGCCCCCTTCCAGAGAGTGCTACGGTTATTCTGGTGCAAGTTTCTCTGTTTCTCCTGTTGAAGCTATTCCACTTTGTATAAAACAACTGAATTTCTGTTGGGCCACAGAAAGGGTGAGAATGATTCTAGAAAGAGTGGGAATGACCAGGCTCAATCAGCTCTTGAGTCATGCCAGAATGCTTCAGAATGCCCTTCTGGCATTACTGTGGGTTTTTTTAAAGGAGCTAGAATGCTATTTTCTGGTACTTTTCTTGATCCCTGGCCAGACAGCTCTTTGACTGCAGAATGTCCTCCAAGCCAACAGGTGTCAGTGTCAAGCCTAGGCCAGGGGCTACTTGGCAGCAGGTCAGCACATAGGTTGCTGGGGACACTGCAGCCAGGAGTAGGCAGGAGAGTGCTGGGAGAGCCCAGGGAGAATTGAGTAGTGGGGCCACCCTGACAGCTGAGGCCCCTCTGGGAAGCAGGCACTGGGCACTGATATGGGGGAGGGAGGTACAGTACAGGCTCTGCAGGCTCTACAGCAGTGGTTCCCAAACTTTAACAACCTGTGAACCCCTTTCACGAAAATGTCAAGTCTCGCGAATCCTCTCCTAAAAATGAATATTTCTAGGGATTTTCTCCTTTACCTGAGTATAATTATAAAAGCAGTGATCTTGGAAATATAAAATTTGTTTTTATGACATGCTTATTACACACTATTTGTTATTAATTATTAGTTATCATTACAGTATTTTTATTACATTATGAAAATGGCAACACTCTTCCAAGATCTCACTTAGCTTGTATCACTTTGCATAAGCCTGTTATAAGACAAGGCTCCTATGTTTCATCAAGGAGTATCAGATGTGAAACAGCAGGAACGCATCTAAGAAGACAACTCAAAGAGTTCTTCCTGCACAAGCATTCAGGTCTTGAATAGTCCAGGCAAACAGTTCAGGTTACAACAAAGCTTAAAATTGTTCATAATAATTTTAAAAACAATACTAGCTGCCTATTTAATTTTAAAAACAGCAACAAATATCCACCTCCCTTTCCATTTCTTATAAGGAGTCTTGAAGTTTAAATCTCCTCACATGATAGCTATGTTTGCTCTGATCTGCTTATCTCTTGGAAGTCCAGGGGCTCCGGGCTGCTGGCCCCATGCTGCCCAAGATCCCTAGGGATAGCTCTGACCACCATTAGATATTTTTTTCCCCTAGAACCCCCTGTAATATTTTGTGAACCCCCAGGGGTTCGCGAACCCCAGTTTGGGAACCACTGCTCTACAGGGATCCCCTACACTCTGGCCTGTCTGCTTTCAGACTTTAAGTGTTTCTGTCTCCCAGGCCCACTACCTACAATGCCTTCTTTGGCTTCCCAAGTTCACCTCCCGAGAGTCCATCTACATCCTTTCTCCTTACAGTCCTTTTCTGTAGCCTGCCTCCCCTTTCCAAGCTCAGAGATTCCCTAACTCGCTTAGTAGACAGTCCTTCTCCACATTTCACTCCCTGCAACCTGCAAATGTATAGATTTTGAACAGCCTTCCTCCACATCTCCTTCACTCACCCTAACTAAGCCTGAGGTAGCTTCTTATATAGTCCCTCGTTGCCACATGCCCCTTCTCTTGATCCCATAACCACTCTGGGACTATATCACCCAACAACCCATCTTGGGGACTACATCTCCCAGCATGCTCTCCTTTAAAAGGCTGAGACCCAGTAATAGGTAGATTAGCTGTGTCTGCTCTTAAAAAGGACAGCATTCTCTGCTACAGTTACTAATAGCATTACTATGACTTGCCATTGAAGAGATTTACCTATTCAAAGTTATCAGTACAAATATACATTTTGTAAAAAATAGCTTTGCAAAAAACAGACTCAAGGAAAGAGAAATGTGCATCATTACTTAAACACAAATCATGGAGCATCCTAATTGTTCGTAGATTCTCACCAGAGACTTACTAGAAGAGGCAAAGACTGATGTAAGGCTTATGAAGGTCTGCTTCTCAGCCCGAAGTGCAGATATCTGATTTCCACATGTAAATATGGTTGGATAAAGAGTACACCTCAGGGCATAGTTAATTTTCTTTCATTAAGGTCTGTAGTAAAATATAGACTGAAAACATTTCTTTCATTCTGTTTTTTAGTGAGATATTTTGAAGTACAGTAACATTTATTTTTAATTCAAAGAAATCTTAACACAGCTTTGCTTAGATAAGAAAATTTAATCTTTTTTCCCTTAATGAATTTTGTTGGTCATGCTAGCAAACATTACTTAACCAAGAAATTGATTCTCTATAGTGAAATTGGGTCACAGAAACATTTTTAGCATTTTTAATGTTCTGTCCCTGACTGGTATTCAAATATGGAGCTTTTCAAAGTATGCAGAATGTGTATATATAATATGTAGGCAATACAGTCAAAAGATTACCTGTGTATTACATTCAGGAAGTATTAAAAAAAATCTAAAAATCTCTAGAAGCAAGCACCCTTCTCCTTGACTGTCCACAGTACAGCTGAACTTCTAGCAGTCTTCTTCTTTCGTATGACATTTGAAAATCAATGCACTGGGATTAGAACTGAATCCTGAGACTTGTAAGCCTGTCTAATGCTTCTAGGGTAGCGAGGTAGATCCCTCTTTTGCCACCACCATTAGGGTGAAGGGGGGCAATTGTCCATGATGTGTTGCATGGTACGTACCTCACCACAGTCACAGTTAGGTGATTCTTTGATCCATTTATGGAGAAGATACCCACACCTTCCATGCATTGTCCAAACATGGTTGAGTGTAATCCACTGCCTACACAGAAGGCAGAATCCCAGGACTTCTTTCATAGCAATTACAAAAGTTTAGCATATCTCAGACAGTGTAATTCAAAAGTTAATGAGGCTTGTAGCCAATTAGTTCATTTTATCATTCATTTATCCATGTTTTATCTAGTGTTATGGTCAACTCACATGTTATTTCATATGTAAGCAATATATGCTATATAGATTTAAATTGTAGAGTTATAGATGTGTAGGACAGACAATTATTTAGGAGTGATGAGTGCATATTAGCTATATAGTAATGCATGGCTGTAACGCAAGCCCTACAGGCTGAGGCCTGTAAGATTTTAGCTTAGTCATACTAGGCCATATGCTTTAGCATGTTTGAAATGAGTGGGTGACCTAGGAATAACCCTATGCCAATAAGGTTACAAGATTACAAGAAAGAATGCACTAATAGGTGATGTTATGGAAAAATAATCTGCAAAATACCTGATTGTAACATCACAGAAAGTTCTGGTTTGACCGGAGGTTACCGTGGACACATGGTATGTGTAGATGGTAATGAGAATAAGGGGAACTAAGAGAACAACCTGTGAAAAATGAGACACACCAACATTCATGGGTTGTGGAAATACAGATAAGGAAAGGAGAATTGAAACCCTCATGAATATGTATAAGGTGTGGTATAATAATAGGATAAAAGTGGTTCCCTGGTTGGGAAAAAGTGGAAAGACCCATTAAAGGAAGACCCCAGCATGAATCATCCTCCTGTCAATGACCACCTGTTAAGAGCTTAACCCAACTATATGAGGTCTTTGGGTGAGTGAGTATGGTATAGCTTTGGACAGTGCATGGACTTTCTCAGGTTTTATATATGTGTATATGAGTGTAACTTATAATACAAACAAGATCTTTTACTTTTAACTGTTTGTGGTAACTGCTCTTGTTCTTTGTGTGTTCATAGAGCCCAACCCCCCAACCTAGGGCTATCATCCCCAGGGTGGAGTGGGGGTCCAGCTGTCAGTGTCTTACAATGCCCAGTTAAGTCAGTGAAAGCGCTCCTGGTGAGGATGTGCACCACTGACAGAAGGAGCAAAGTGTGGATATGAAACACCACTTGAAGTTGACATACAGCTACCGCAGTAATTAATTTAAGTCTATTTAATTTTGCAGTGTAGACATGCTTGTTATAACGAACCATAAATCCAGTGCCTTTTTGACTCCCATTTACAATTTTTCTAGACACTAAAAATCAGGAAGCTCCCAGGCTCATCTTTTGAAGGTGGTGTGCAGGTTTCCTTTGGGACAAGGACAGAGATCAGATATGGAGTGCTCATTTTGTCAAAAGTGTTCACCCACAGGTGTTATGGTGCTTTTGTCTTCTTATTTTTCTGTTAGGAGTTTATTCTGGAGAGGAATGATTGTCTTGTTTCACCAGCACAGTTGTTATTGGGGCATTTAATGCAGAGAATGAGGTACATCACATGTGACAGGCATGCATAGGGCCTATAGATCTTGAAAAGTGTATTGAGGAGTGGGTATTGATTATCATTGTAGGGACTACAAGTATGAAAGATCTTTCCAACACATCTCTTCTGGCCTTCAAACAACCCCTTCACTTTGCTAAGCTCATCATCAGATGCAAGCTCCACACAGACAAGGACACACCAGTTTAAAGAAGCACAAGACTATGCCACAACAGATGCAAAACCTGAAGACATATCTCCACTGTTATGACGATCCCACAACATACCTTTCAAGATCCGTGCCTATCATAACATGTTATATCTCATCCAGTGCAAGTCTCTTATACTCTACAGGTGCTTCCTTGCTTCTTAATTAGCCTATTGAGAACACCTGGACTAGAAGAGGAAGGCTGAGCAAAGCTCCATTTTATGGACCAGTTGCCCTCTTACTGGCACTCATTAGTCATTGTTTTCCTTTCAAGAAGTGACATTGACCAGACTGTGCATGCGGTTGCAATAAGAGATTATTTGCAGGCTTAAAGGATTTAGTCTCCCCCCTCTCCCCTCCCGAACAATTCAGCACAGAAGAAAAATGTGTGTCTGTAAGAAAAACTTAAAATGAACTGGACCAGATGTGTCCACTGCAAAGTTAAGGGGGATTTAGTAAGGGATAAAAGAAGTCCTCTTTTCTTTTAACAATGCTACATTGTTTTTGAAAAAGAGTAATGACTGTGATATTGATCTGGCTTGTGGTTGTGCTGAGATGTCAGTTTATTAATTAAAATATCATTTACTTAACTAGCGGTTCTTTCCTCTCTTTTTTATTTTACTGGGTCTGGTGTAATATGAATAGCTGAGAAGTATAGATTGGTCATAAGTAGAATTATTAATCCTGATAAATTGAATAATGCTCCCTGGGACATAGAGTATTAATTACTTTATTAAAAAAAACAGACTCACCTCCAAACCCTGGAAATATATTCTGAAAATGTATTTATGAACTATGTACTTCAGTGGATGGAGGGTTCAAATGTTTCTTTTGAAATGAACATACTATATGGATATTTCCTTTTCCTTTCCATTTAGAAATATTTTGCATACTGTATGTACTTCAAAAATTTATAAATAAGAGGCAGAAATAATATTTACAAATGAGTGTTCTGCTTTCTCCTCCACAAACTGATAAATATGAAATCAGACATTTCTCAGTGGAAGCAGAGGATGAAAATTGGATGCCAAAGATGATATGGTGGAGACCCAAGGTAAACGATAAAAGCTTTGTAAATATTGCTCTCCTGAAGGCAGTCATCCCCTCCTCCTAGTTTCCTTTATTTTGCTTTTCCTTCTTCCCCTTCATTGTTTGTTGGTATTCCTCATTAGATTGTCTGTCTTATTTTGATTGAGGCATGGACCTTGCCATCTTGCATGTTTGTAAAGCACCATGAAGGACATACTGGTAATGTGCTCAGAGGTTACTGTTCATTCAAATCAACTACACATCATGATCCAGAAGTCTCACCTGCATAGTTCCACAAGACTCCATTCTCTTCCCTTACCCGGTTCGTCATGATGATACATGCAGTCCCGGCTCAACTGTTGTAATGCAGAATATTTGCAAATCAAACTGCAGACAATCAAGTTCCATTTGATGCAAAAATGACAACTGGTCCATCTTGTTTCTCAATCTTTCCTTTCCATTCAATCTTGGACATCATTTCTATGTGGATGACATCCAAGCCTTACATCCAAGCACAGTGTTGGCAAATGGAGGACAAGAGTAACCAGACTTCACTTTGATGAAGACAACACTCACTAGAAGAAAAAGAAAGGAAAAATAAAAATGGCTGCACATAGGGGCTTGTAAAATGGAAGAAGAATAAAGAAATTGCACTGTTTCTGAGGGAGGCTGCTGCTCAGTTGTTAGATATGTACAATGCATTTCATATTGAGCTTTGAAGAGGCAATGAAAAGGTTCTTGTGAACATTGTGCCCTTAGAATAAAATGTTACCTATTGAAGACATTGTTTCTACTTCTTCCGGGGTCCTTATCGCAAAACTATGGAGTTTATCACAGATTTAAGAACATGAAATAGCCATATGGAGTCACATCAGTGACTCATCAAGCCCACTATCCTGTCTTCCACAAGTGGCCAGTGGCAGATGCTGCTTCAGAGGAAATGAACAGGGCAATTATTGCATAATTCATTCCCTGTCATCCATCCCAGCTTCTGGCAGTCAGAGGTTTAGAGACATCCAGAGCATAGGGTTGCATCCCTGACCATCTTGGCTAATAGCCATTGATACACCTATTCTCCATGAACTTATCTAATTCTTTTTTTAACCCAGTTATACTTTTGGCCTTCACAATATCATCTGACAAAGTGTTCCACAGGTTGACTGTGTTATGTGAAGAAATACTTTCTTTGTTTTAAACTGGATGCCTATTAATTTAATTGTGTGCCCCCTTGTTCTTGTGTTATGTGAAGGGGTAAATAACACTTCCTTATTCACTTTCTCCAGGGCATTCATGATTTTATAGACCTGTATCAGATCCCCTCTTCGCTGTCTTTTCCAAACTGAACAGTACCAGTCTTTTTAATGGTTTCAGAGTGGTAGCCGTGTTAGTCCATGTCAGCAAAAACAACGAGTAGTACTTGTGGCACCTTAGAGACTAACAAATTTATTTGGGCATAAGCTTTGTGGGCTAAAACCCACTTTATCAGATGCATGGAGTGGAAAAATACAGAAGACAGTTATATATACACAGTACATGAAAAGTGAGTTGCCTTACCAAGTGAGGGGTCAGTACTAACGAGACAATTCAATTAAAGTGGAAGTGGGCTATTCTCAACAGTAGAATACCAAGGGAGGAAAAAATCACTTTTGTAGTGGTAATGAGGGCAATGTAATCAGGGTGGCACATTTCAAACAGTTGACATATCTTCTTGTCAACTGTTTGAAATGGGCCACTCTGATTACATTGCCCTCATCACCTCTAAGGTGTCACAAGTTCTCCTGGTAGTCTTTTTAATCTCTCCTCATATGGAAGCTGTTCCATACCCCTAATTGTTTTTGTTGCCCTTCTCTGTATCTTTTTCAATTCTAATATAGCTTTTTTGAGATGGGGCCTCTAGAACAGCACTCAGTAGTTAAGGTATGAGTCTATCATAGATTTATGTAGTGGCATTATGATATTTTTACTGTCTTATTATCTATCCCTTTCCTAATGCTTCCTAACATTCTGTCAGCTTTTTCGTCTGCCACTGCACATGAGCAAATGTTTTCAGAGAACTATCCACAGTGACTCCTAGATCTCTTTCCTGAGTGATAATAGCTAATTTAGACCCCATAATTTTGTATGTATAGTTGGGGTTACGTTTTCCAGGGTGTATTACTTTGTGTATTACACAATTTCATCTGCCATTTTGTTGCCCAGTCACCCAGTTTTGTGAGATTCCTTTATAAATCATTGCAGTCAGCTTTGGACTTAACTACCATAAATACTTTTGTATTGTCTGCAAACTTTGCTACCTCACTGTCTACCCTTTTCACTTCTCTCCACTATGAAAAGTAACCATTTCTTCCTTCTCTTTGATTCCTATCTTTTAACCAGTAACTGATCCATGAGAGGGCCTTCCCTCTTCTCTCATGACTGCTTATGAGTTAAAATGTTAATAATAGTATCTAGCTCATATGCCCCTTGTATTCACTTTTCAATGGTTTTTACTGAAAAAATTCCTCAGTTTTACAAAAGCTATTTATTCATTTTTATTGCTTTTCACCCAAATTTCACAAAAGCATGAAAATACTGATTGTATGAAAAAACTCCACTACATTAGGTAGATGTGTTTACATTATTGAATTAGTCTAAGTGTAAATGCAAAGCTGTTTGTTGAAGTCAGACAATATCATGAAAGATACATGCACACACACATACAGATATATAATATTGTCAATGCACAGTAAAATAAACTACAGTAAAATAAGCCACAGTATTAAATTGCTTTTCTTTCAATACACTTACTCTTCGTTTATTGTTTTTTTCTGTCCTCCTGTCCCCCAATATTAACCCTGATATTTAACCAGAAAACTCTGAAGTTCACAATTTGCACCAAATTTTTAATATGTGTTATATACACTGATACATTCCTAGGAAAGCTTAAACAAAATAAAAACTGAAAATGAAGGGCATTGTCATATATAGCACTTTTCATCTGTGTATCTCAAAGTCCTCTATAAAGGAGGCAAGTTTCATTTTTCTCCTTTTACAGATGGGAAAAGTGAGGCACAGGTGTAACCCTTCTGCCCCTCTGAGTTGGCAGCAACAAGGGCCGGGTTCAGTATCCAGGGGTTCCGTTTCAGTAACACAATGCATAACCGGCTCGAGCCCCCACCCAGTGACCTGGGACACTCACATACCACACCCCCCTGGGCGCCTCTAGGAGGCAATACTTCCCCTCTCGCAAGCACGGAGTCTGAGTGTAGCAAAATCTTTTTAATAAAGGAAGGAATCAATGCGGCATCCCACTGGAGAAACACCACAAACAGGGTTATAACACAAACCATAAACAAAAAGCCCACCTCCAAGTACGTTTGGCACTGTCCCTTTTCCCCTTAGGGTTTTAAGTCCAATCACCCCAAAGTCCAACAACCCAAAAGTCTCTGGTCAATGCCACCCCAGAGTTCGAGAGTTTATCTGTAGAGGTCCCTCCCCCCAGCCTGGGTAGAAAGGGGCACTTTACGTGGTCCGGGGCCAACTGCCCTGCCTCTCCATGGGTTCTGCTTCTGCCTTCTCCACGAACTGCTCCACTTTACCAGCTGCTCCACTCTGCTCCTCCAGCCGTCCTCAGAAACTGCTCCGCTCCAGCAGCTGCTCTGCTCCATGAGCTGCTCTGCAAACTGCTCGGCTCCGCTCACTCTGTGAGCCGCTCCACCCGTCCCACAGCTACTCCGCTCTGCCAGCCGCTCTGCTGCCACCAGCTGTCCCGTGGTCCGCTCCAGCCGTCCCCGCAACTGCTCCACTCCACCAGCTGCTCTGTTTCACAGTATAACTTCAGGCTCCCCCACTAGTTAGCACAGTACTCAGTGCTCTCAGCTCAGTTATTTCAGCTCTTTAGTGATTTCAACTCTTAGTGATCTCAGCTCTTAGTGGGGGAGCCCCAGTGCTAGTGCACCATTAGCCCAAAGTGAGTTCAGCTCAGTAACCTGTATTTAGATTCTTGAGGGAATAAAAAAATCAACTCTGACATTCCACAGTGGAGAGAGGAGGGGGTGCAACTGGTGCTCCACAAGGAGCCTGCACCACCAGGCTCAGATACCTGTCCCCAGCCTCTCTCAATTCACTGGGTTTTGGAACCCATGTCCCTTGTCTAGCAAGTACCACCCAACTGAGGGCGAGTCATTTGTCACCAAGCAGTCCCACAGCTCAGCAGTCTGGTATAGGGTAGGCTTGCCTATGCAAATACACTCTCTGAAATACTTTCCACCAGATGTCAGGGTAGAGCTTATCCTGACTCTGCTTACATCCTCCCCCCAGCCAAGAATTTGTCGTCCCGACAAATCACATTCCCTACTATACCAACTTATTGGTTCCCTCCAAAAGGCATTAGATAGCCTACTTTAGCTTTCACAAACCTGTGTGCTAAATGTATAGGCTCCTCACTAATCACCCCAGGTGCATCATAAGTTAACCGTTTCACTGGTCTTATTACCCTGTCTCGCCTATTGATAATCTCTGTTGCTATGGTAGGGGTGACATCCTCTTGAGTGCCGGATGGGGAGGTTTCCTGTGAGTTCCCCTCAGATACTGGCATAGGCTCCTGCATTTCTAGTCCTAACAGTGGAGGGTCGCAGGTGCTCTGGACATCCTCCATCTGTATATCACCACTGTCCAATAGCCTGTGTAAGTCATTACACGGGGGTCCCACCAGTGGCTCAGGGATATCAGGAATGGGCCTAAATATTTCTGCCATAGGGTTTAGGGCGGAAGAGGATGTGCTCTCTTCTGATTCAGCGGATCGAGACTGAAATCTTGTCTTCATCCCAGGATACCTCATGGTTGTGTCTTCCTCCTCAGACTCACTGTCAGATGTGCTGAGTAGGGGTAGGTTAGCTGCAGGAGGCCGGCTGTCCACATTGGAAGGCGGCTTTGGTACAGCACCTTCGTTCTGCCCAGTTGCCCTGTTGTGGCCCATCTCATAAGGGCTGCCTACCAATTCTCCCACAGGGAGCAAAAGGTTTCTATGCACAGTTTTGGTCTGCCCTGGACTCTCTTCAGGTTTGATCTTGTAGACCAGCAGGTCTCCTAGCTTTTCCATCACTAAGTAAGGTATTGCCTTCCATCTGTCAGCTATCTTGTGTTTGCCAGCAATACCCAAATTTCGCAGCAGGACTCTGTCCCCTGGCTGGAGCTCTTGCAGACGCACCCTAGCATCATATCGCTGTTTGTTGCGGTCTGCGTTCTTCCGAGCTGCAGACGTAGCTAAGTGATAAGCATCCCGTAGCTTTTCTCGTAGTCGGGATACATATTGCTGATGGGTTTCATAGCTATCGCCATCCTCTGATACACCAAAGCACAAATCTATGGGTAGTCTCGGTTCTCGCCCAAACATCAAGAGATATGGGGTGACCCCCGTAGCATCGTTCTTTGTGGTATTGTAGGCGTGCACCAGAAATGCAACATGTTGGCTCCAGGTTGCCTTCTGCTCTGGCCGCAAAGTCCCTAACATATCCAATAGGGTTCGGTTGAACCTCTCTGGTTGAGGGTCACCTTGTGGGTGGTAAGGCGTTGTCCTCGACTTTTTAATACCTGCTATCCTCAGCACCTCCTTCAGAAGGTGACTCTCAAAATCTCGTCCCTGATCCAAGTGTATCCTGGCTGGGAATCCATAGACTGAGAAATATTTTTCCCACAGTACTCGAGCGACAGTGGTGGCCCTCTGATCACGTGTGGGATATGCCTGCGCATATCGCGTGTAATGGTCGGTCACTACTAGGATGTTCCCAATATTCCTCTTGTCCACTTCTAAAGACAAGAAATCAATGCAAACCAGCTCCAGAGGTTTGTTGCTGGTGATGTTCTTCAGATATGCAGCTCTCGTGGGCAGAGTTTTCCTTTGAACACATCGCGCACAGGTCTCACATTTCCTGCGAACATCTTCAGCCATCCGTGGCCAATAGAATCTACTGTGGATAAGTTCCAGGGTCCTCTCCATCCCTAAATGTCCAAAGTCATCATGCAGGACCCTCATGGCCAGGGCTCTGTAATCTTTTGGCAGCACTAGTTGATTCCGTTGCTTTTGTAGAGGGTCTGTGGTCGTGTGGTGTAGCACTCCCTGAATCAGTTTTAGTTTGGTCCATTCTCTCAATAGTAGTTTTCCCTCTGGGGTAGGTGGGACAACCTCAGCTGGGCCTCACCCCTCTCTTTTGGCAAGTAGTGTATCACGAACGTCAATATCTTGCAGCTGGGCCTCTTGCCAGTCAGCCGTATTGAGCATGGGCAAGGGAGATTGGTCCAAAGCAATATAGTTTACTGAAGCAGAAGGCACGCATTCAGGGGGTAGGCCCAAAGTTTCAGCAACACATCCATGAAGGCTCTCATGGGCCTCCGGCTCTCGGCGACTTACACTGCAAATAGCTCTTACTCCATCCGTGGGTATCACAGCAAGTCGTGGTGCCTGTGGACGCCTGGACAATGCATCTGCATCTACATTGCTTCTCCCTGATCGGTATTGAATGCTGAAGTCATAGCTAGCCAAAGCGGCCACCCATCTTTGCCCTGTAGCATCCAGTTTAGCACTTGTTAACACATAAGTCAGTGGGTTGTTGTCTGTCCACACCTGGAACTGAGCCCCATACAAGTAGTCTCGAAATTTCTCAGTGATGGCCCATTTCAAGGCCAAGAACTCCAGCTTGTGGGTGGGATAGCGGGTTTCACTATCAGACAGTCCTCGGCTGGCAAAGGCTACAGGTTTACACTTGCCTTCCACCTCCTGGTACAGTACTGCCCCCAGACCCTCCAAACTGGCATCAGTATGCAGGATAAATGGCTTGCTTGGGTCAGCAAATACTAGGAATGGGGCATGAGTTAGGCAAATAATGATTGCTCGAAAAGCCCTTTCACATCTCTCATCCCACCGTGGCCCAAAGGGTTCGAAGGGGCCATAGTGTCTCTGCACGGAAGGCCTTTTATTCTTGGTCTTAGATTTGTCCTTGCTGGACTGATATCCCCTGGTAAGATCATTGAGGGGTTTTACAATTGTAGCATAGTTTTTCACAAATCTGCGGTAATAACAACTAAACCCAAGGAAGGTCTTGAGTTCTCTGTAGTTGCTTGGACGTGGCCATGTAGTGAGTGCTTCTATTTTATCAGGATCAGTACTCACACCCTCTTGGGACACGATGTGCCCCACATACTTCACCGAGGTCCTGCAGAACTGGCATTTGTCAATTGAAAGCTTCAAACCATAATCCTCCAGCCTATCAAGCA
Organism: Gopherus flavomarginatus; assembly: GCF_025201925.1. Taxonomy (NCBI): domain Eukaryota; kingdom Metazoa; phylum Chordata; order Testudines; family Testudinidae; genus Gopherus; species Gopherus flavomarginatus. Next base: position 224,876,422 of record NC_066619.1, on the reverse strand, counting down.
CTTTAAGAAGTCTTTCTTCATGCTCCTCCAAAGTTCTTCCAAACACAATCAGGTCATCCAAATAAACTAAAACTTGCAGTAAATTCATGTCTCCCACAACTTTCTCCATAAGACGTTGAAATGTGGCAGGTGCTCCAGAAATCCCTTGGGGCATGCGTTCGAACTGATAAAATCCTAACGGGCAGATGAAGGCTGTCTTCTCCTTATCTTCTTCACCCAGAGGGATCTGGTAGTATCCACTCCGAAGATCCAACACAGAGAACCACTGGCTTCCCAGCAAACAGTCTAAGGCATCTTGAACTCGAGGCATTGTGTACTGGTCAACCACAGTACGGCGGTTTAGGGTGCGGTAGTCAATACACATCCGGATTTTCCCATTCTTTTTACGGACCACCACAATGGGCGAGGCGTATGAGCTGCGGGACTCTGTAATGATGCCATTTGCAGCCAGCTCTTGAAGATGTTGTCGCACATCTTCCATCTCGGAGAGAGCAAACCTCCTAGATCTCTCTCTGAAAGGTCAAGAGTCATGTAGTCTGATGTTGTGCTCTACTCCTTTTGCACATCCCACATCCCACTCATGCAATGAGAACACCTTGGATCTTTCACAAAGTTTCCTTCTTAGGCGATCTTTCCATTCCTCGGACAATGGTGAATCTCCAAAGTCAAGCTTTGCTGAGTCTATTGTTGGCACTTGAGTCTCACACTGGGGTTTTACAATTGATTCAGGCTCAAAGAGGTCTGCTATCTTTTGTCCTTGCCTCACAATAACATCTCTACTTGTTTCATTAGCAATCAGTATAGTCACCTTTTCCTGGGCTTCAGCAGGTAGGGTTATGACTCCACTGGGGACCAGCACTCCTTCCGGGAGCTCTCCTTCAGCCGGCTGCTCTATCATTGCTAATGCCCCTTTACTGCCTTTCAGCCTGGTACTCATGACAAGTACTTCTTGCTCCGTCCTTGCAGGCACTACTAAGGGGGTTGTACCCATGTACTTCAGTGCCCCAATCTGTAGCTCAGATGTCTCCTTCTTGGTGCTCTCAATCTTCCTATAGGTTTCAGCACAAAGCGTATGGATCATCAGGGTACTCAGGTACTGGTCCCCAGCCCGTTGTCTGCAGTAATCCGCGAGCACCTTGAAGAGGCTGGAGTTGGTCCCTATCAGCACAGGCACATCAGAGATCCCTTTCGGGTCAGGGCATATTAAAGCAGCGGTGTCCACCTCTTGCTTTACCCCAGCAACCTCCTCTGGGAATTCCAGGTGCACTATGACATACCCTTGATAGGGGTATTCATCCATGCTGAGGCCACACAGACCAATGCCAGTCAGTGGCTGTATGGGCAGGTGCCTAAGCATCTGTTGGTAGAATGACTGAAATATAATAGTCACTTGAGATCCAGTGTCAAGCACGGCTTTACACTCCGCCCCTTCAATTCTCACCATGACCTCTGCTCGAGGGCCTACCAGTCCTGCAGGGATCCCAGCTGGATGGTCTCTTCTGGGGGAATCTTCAAATCCTCTAGGCCTAGGTGGTCTCTGTCCCCAGACCTTCTGGCAGCTACTGGATCTCTTCCAACTAATCCTCAGCTTTTCATACACTAAGGAGGGGTTCTCTTCCTTATGGCAGTTAGCAGCACTGTGCCCATCCTGACCACTCCGGTAGCAAAAGAATTGTCCTTTCCCCATTCGGCGAGGTGGGACGGTGACTCTAGATACTGACTTCTCTATCATCACAGTCTGAGGCTCCTTATTCCTGGAAATCTTAGCTCAGTCAATGATGCTTTGCAGCTCAGCTATCCGTTCTGTCAGGACCTGCATTTGTTGGGCAAGTTCCTCTGTGGTGCTCACCATCAGTACACTGGCCATTGGCGGTGTCGTCGTGCTGGCTGGCCCCAATGTTTGGGCTTCCCAACACTCGCTGGCTGCCTGCCAGCCTTTCTTCTTCTTCCCTGACCTCCTTTATCAGCTGGGAGTAACTTGGGGGATGTTCCTGCCGTTCTCTCAGTCGGAGATGAAGTAGGATTGGGTTCCGATACTGAGTCCCTCTTACAACTTGAGACAGTCTGGTCTGATCCATCTGCTCAGCAGTCACTGCTCCCCTCATAACAACTCTCTGAAGTAGTCTTTCCAGCCTCTGTATATAGGCTGAAATTTTCTCACCCCTTTGCTGTCGGGAATTAATGAATTTACAGTAACTGTCCTCAGGGCCCTCTACGCTCCCAAAGGTATTATCAAGGGCCTCTAGGCAGTCCTTCACACTGACCTCAGGGTCAGTGAGCTTCAGGGTGTGAATTACATCTAATGCTGGGCCACTAAGGATCTCTATTAGACATTGTCGCTTTTCTACATCGGGTACGGCCCACTCCCGCAGCATTTCAGTAGTATGCTCCGACCAGAGTTCAAACTCCTCTTCCCCATCAAATAACCTTAACTTACGACAAGAGTTCGATGTAGCATAGGCCAACACAATCTTTTCCAATATATGCCCCAGTGCTTTTGCCCAATCATAGGCTGAGTCTGCCGCCCCTGAGCTAGAGGCTGCAGGACTGGGGCCCAACAAACCCGACATATTAGCCATTATACAAACAGTAGTTTCCTCAAAATATAAACACAATTATTTCCCAATACAGTGGAACACTCAACAGGTGCTTGCGAGGGGTACTAACCCAGGGATCCCGGACGAGCCTCCAAAAATGTAACCCTTCTGCCCCTCTGAGTTGGCAGCAACAAGGGCCGGGTTCAGTATCCAGGGGTTCCGTTTCAGTAACACAATGCATAACCGGCTCGAGCCCCCACCCAGTGACCTGGGACACTCACATACCACACCCCCCTGGGCGCCTCTAGGAGGAAATACTTCCCCTCTCGCAAGCACGGAGTCTGAGTGTAGCAAAATCTTTTTAATAAAGGAAGGAATCAATGCGGCATCCCACTGGAGAAACACCACAAACAGGGTTATAACACAAACCATAAACAAAAAGCCCACCTCCAAGTACGTTTGGCACTGTCCCTTTTCCCCTTAGGGTTTTAAGTCCAATCACCCCAAAGTCCAACAACCCAAAAGTCTCTGGTCAATGCCACCCCAGAGTTCGAGAGTTTATCTGTAGAGGTCCCTCCCCCCAGCCTGGGTAGAAAGGGGCACCTTACGTGGTCCAGGGCCAACTGCCCTGCCTCTCCGTGGGTTCTGCTTCTGCCTTCTCCACGAATTGCTCCGCTTTACCAGCTGCTCCACTCTGCTCCTCCAGCCGTCCTCAGAAACTGCTCCGCTCCAGCAGCTGCTCTGCTCCATGAGCTGCTCTGCAAACTGCTCAGCTCCGCTCACTCTGTGGGCCGCTCCACCCGTCCCACAGCTACTCCGCTCTGTTGCCACCAGCTGTCCCATGGTCTGCTCCAGCCGTCCCCGCAACTGCTCCACTCCACCAGCTGCTCTGTTTCACAGTATAACTTCAGGCTCCCCCACTAGTTAGCACAATACTCAGTGCTCTCAGCTCAGTTATTTCAGCTCTTTAGTGATTTCAACTCTTAGTGATCTCAGCTCTTAGTGGGGGAGCCCCAATGCTAGTACACCATTAGCCCAAAGTGAGTTCAGCTCAGTAACCTGTATTTAGATTCTTGAGGGAATAAAAAAATCAACTCTGACATTCCACAGTGGAGAGAAGAGGGGGTGCAACTGGTGCTTCTGGCTCCACAAGGAGCCTGCCCCACCAGGCACAGATACCTGTCCCCAGCATCTCTCAATTCACTGGGTTTTGGAACCCATGTCCCTTGTCTAGCAAGTATCACCAAACTGAGGGTGAATCATTTGTCACCAAGCAGTCCCACAGCTCAGCAGTCTGGGATAGGGTAAGCGTGCCTATGCAAATACACTCTCTGAAATTCTTTCCACCAGATGTCAGGGTAGAGCTTATCCTAACTCTGCTTACACAGGGAAAGGAGAGAAATGGGCCAGTCACTCAGTAGGTCAGCAGCAGAGCCCAAAATTGAACCCAGTCTCCTGAATCCCAGTCTAGTTTCCTGTCTACTAGGTCATACTATCTCCCTAAAAAGTCTTATTAATTTGAATTAATAAAACTCCTGGTTTTTTAGCTTTTGGGATGCATCACTAAAAAAGTGAAATGTTTTGGCTACACTGGAGAGTTGCAGCTCTGTAAACCCACCACCAGCACTGCAATTTACTCGCCGTCCACACTTGCAAGGCACATACAGCACTGCATCTCCCTGGCTGCAGCGCTGGCCGTGCTCCTGCTCTGACTCGGGTATAAGGATTGCAGCTCTGCTGATGCAGCCCTGCTCCGCAAGAGTGGCCACCAAAAGCACTGTAATTGGCCTCCGAGGTATTCAGAGGTATCCCAGAATACCTGTTCAGCCACTCTTCCGGTTTGTTGTGAGCTCCGGGCTCCCGGAGCTGCTTATCTTAAAAAAACAAACACAGCTCCTGTTTGCTCGAGCAGAGGCAGGCAAGGGAATTTCTTTGGAATGTTCACAGTTTGCTTGAGGAGAGAAGCAGCACGGCGGGGGGGAGGGGGGAGTCCGTTTTGGAGCAGCTGCTTATCTGTTCTGAAGGCTATTTAGGAGTGCATAGTTTGCATTTAGTGAATAAGAGAGGGGTGGGGGAAGGGGTCGAAACTTTTAAAATGATTGAAGTTTGGTGCTGTGTATCTTCCAGTCCTTAGAACTTGCAAGGCAGGGAGCTGCCACAGCGTCAGCTCCAAAAATCCACTCTCTCTGTCTCCCCCACGCTCCCTGTCACACGCCACCCCACCCCCCTCTTTTGAAAAGCACGTTGCAGCCACTTGAATGCTGGGATAGCTGCCCATAAAGCACCACTCCCAACAGCGCTGCAAATGCTGCAAATGTGGCCACAGTTCAGTGCTGGTAGCTGTCAGCGTGGCCACACTCAGCGCTTTCCCAACACAGCTGTACGAAGACAGCTGTAACTCCCAGCGCTGCACACCTGCAAGTGTACCCAAGCCCTTAGCAACCTAAATCTGATACCAGAAATGCAAATGAAAAACCAAGGGAGCCCAGAGCACAACTGTAAACATTGTAGGTCAACCAGTTGTTTGGGGGTTTTTATTTGTTTGTTTGTTTTTTAAGTTTATGGAAAATAAAGCAAAAAACACATGCTGAATAAGAAACAAGACCAGCAATGTAGCAGCTGGACTGGGTACAGAGTATGTTAAGTTGGGAAAATATATAGAAACTATAATAAGCCACTTTGCAAAAAATATGCACACAATGTAGGAAAATGCAAGGGTCAAAAGCAGAACGTTCCTTATGTGAAGAGATGTTTCTATACACACTAAAGAAGCTGGTAACTCAAAAGAATGCTTAATAAAAATATGCACGATGGTCTATAGCTGACACAGAAAATAGACAAAGGAATACAAGTTAATGTCACAACAGAAACCTTCAAAGGAAGTATTGAGCTTGAAAAATCAAAGGTGAGATTGAAATCCTATTGTGAGGGAAAAATTCCAGTCATGGGCAAATGTGAATGGGCACTGAGGTACAAAAGAAAAAATGGTAATAGAAGAGTTTAGTGATCGTGGTAGGAAGGAGACTAAGCTTGGGCTAAAGCATATGAGACATTTGGTCTATGCAAGAGGGTGTAGGACGTGGAGAGGGAGAATAATATCTAGAGCTGATTTGGAAAATTGTTTTGAATTAATTTTTTTCAATGAAACATGGTCTTTTAAGAAACTCAGATTTTTTCCCAAAAAACTTGTTATTCAAAATTTTCCAATGTTTTGATGGAAAAAACTTTCTGGTTTTTGGATCTGAAAGTTAATGTATTACACCTCTACCTCGATATAACGCTGTCCTCGGGAGCCAAAAAATCTTACCACGTTATAGGTGAAACCCCATTATATTGAACTTGCTTTGATTCACCGGAGTGTGCAGCCCTGACCCCCCCGAGCACTGCTTTACCACGTTATATCTGAATTCATGTTATATCGGGTCGTGTTATATCTAGGCAGAGGTGTAGTTTCCTCCTTCCTCACCCTTTTTCAGTAGGCAAATGAAACAAAGGGGGAAAAGAAAAAACATGAGATGGGGGCAAGGAGGAAAAAGGCAGAGAGGTAAGAGGAAATAAACCCCCAAAGTGGGGGGAAGAAAAACTAAAATCAGATTTGGGATTTTTTATATAAATAAATTTCAAGTAAATATGAAAGTGTCAAAGTTTTTCATGAAACATATTTATCGGTTTTTTGACTGATAAACTTGAGCCCAAATGAGTACTAATTGCATCTATAAAAATTGCTAATACAAAAGGGACAAAGATATGGTTCTGGGAGAATGCAGAGCCTATTATAAATGCCATTTTAAGTGTTCCACAAGCCTTAAGACTAAAAAAATAGTGGCAAAACATGACAGGAGACTTAATCATTCACGGAAAAGGAAATCCAAGAAATTAGTCTCCCTTCTTAACAATTGCAGAAAAAAAAAAAAGGAGCTGGACTCAGACCTGGCATTGATCCCAAGGAGCTGAATAAGAATATTACACGGAATTTTTTCCACTTGTCCCAAAGGAACAAAATATTTGCTGAGGGGTCTAATGCAAAATTATTCAGCAACTTAAATGGATCAGCTGGGTATGAGCAGATTCTCTGTAGACACAGAATCCCCCAAGATTTGAACTTCCAGCATACTGTGCGGTACATACTGCTTCTTGACATTGCCTTTCAGAGTACATTCAGCACCAGAAATATTTTGTCACACAATTTCTCAGGTGCTAGTCTAGCAGGAATGAAAGTGTGGTCTGGTGACATAATAGTCTGGGAGAGCAGTATTACTGAATACCAGTAACCTTCTGGTTGCTGAAAGTGCTAAAAATTGCAAGCAACAACCCTACTGAACAAGGCCAACTGTCAGTTTCAAACAGCTGAAGTCATCTATTTACAAGTGAAATTGTTTCATGTTTTCAAGTTTCAAGCAATACTGAACATACAGAGACCCAAAGGTGAAAAGTAATGCAGCCACTACAAAGCACATTGAATGATGTAAGTTCATACCCAAATCTGTAGCTGAAACATCTCACCTAAAAATTCTTTCACAAAGACATGATTGTCACAGCAAGAAAGAGAAACAAATCAAAGCATGTACTGATATCAACAGAAGAGCTGCATTTCTTTGACCAACAGAAAGATACCCATGTCTACAGATGCATCAAAAAGAAGCTGTAAGCTGCATAGATGTGGCACTGCTTTGATAGTACAAAGTTTCACTATGGTCATGCTTGCAAAACTGAAAACGTCCAATAAACCATTACTGCAGTACACAAGAAAAGCTCTGTAAATGCACTACCAAGGATAGAAGTAGAAAAGTAAAATATGACCAGGGAATTGCCACCAGGACATTACCCAGTAATTGCAGACACATTGTTAAAAGAACGTTTCTCTTAATGATGTACAACCATGTAATCTCAAACAAGCTGTAACAATATATGCTAAGATAGAAGCATCATGTACTGTACCACCAGGAATATGGGATAAACTGGAAAGAGAAACACTGATGGATAAAACACTACAAGCTATGTACATCACTATGCATAACAGCAGAAGAGCTGTGAAGGCCAGCCCTGAACCCAGAGCCCTGACTGGTTAGGGGTTTGACTAGCAGTAGAGCTGGTGTCACAGTCCAGAACAATTATGCTTGTATTCCCCCTACATGGTCCAGCATGGACAGACTCTCAGTCTTGCAGCTCCCCAGCCATCACCTCACTGGGCCAGAGACTTGCATCTCTCACCCTCCTGACCAGGGTTTTTCCAGGCTGCACAGTTGCCTGCCTTTACTGCATTATTCCCCAGCAAGGCTGACTACCTAAACTGGCCTGTATCTGCTATTTACTTACGTTTCAAAGGCTACGAACAGTATACTTACCCACAGTTAAGTCGCCACAGAGCTCCTAATTAAGTACATTTATTCTTAGGGTAAAAACATTTCAGAGGAAACATTAAAAATAATAAGAGAACCTACACACATGCTAATAAGCCTATCAAAGACTATACCAACTCCAAGGGCTCTGGCCAATGAAAAGTCCTTCAATGCCCCCCTTCTCCCCCAACAGGGTTTTCTTGTGGTTACAAGTTCAGAACAAGCACATCCATTAATCAGACAGTCACTTTTATCCAGTTTGGGCCTCTGATTTTTTTCCTCATGTAACAGGTGATCAACAGACAATCATATTTTTCCTTAGGGCACAGCTTCAAAACGATGGGTCTGCAGATTGGTAATTTACATTCCCCTACCTCCCAAATATCTCCTAGAAAACTCAGTCCACTAAAAATTCAGTTTTGTTTGTCCCATTGTTTCAAAAGGGTCCTTTGAAGCTCATAACACTTCCCAGGGTTTACATTAGCCCTGCCTCCCCTCTAAAGAAGTTACATACAATCCCACAATAAAATACATAAACACTTGTATTTTGAACTCCTAAAATACTTAAAAACTTAATTCAGTAAGGATTTCCAGGATATTGCAGATCATGGCCATATGTCACAGCTGGCTTCTCCACCCCACCTCCAACCCTTTGATCCCTAGATACCTGTTCACAGAGATTGCAGGTAATCCCAGCCCTACTTCTTGTGACCTCTCTATAGTGGACTGCCAGAAGCAGGTGTTAGCCTCCCTTCGGTGGACTGCTAAAATGCACATGGATCAGAAACAGTCAAGCCAGAAATGAAAAGAGGTTACAAAACCATATCAAGGCTAAAAGCTGTAAATCATTGTAAATCTACCTTATTGTAAATTTCTACTTATTGTAGCTCAGCATAACTTCACTGACCTCAGCAAAGCTGAAATGATTCACACCAGCTAAGGATCTAGCCCTAAACTTCAAGGGTTCCATTTCTTGAACCTCCCCACCCCCCAAAGGCTCTGCCCCTAAATCTGTCTCAGAATCTTACAGCTTCAGAGCTAACAAGAATAAATTTGCTTGCCTCAAATTTAGAGCCTCAACTCTTTCAGAGATTCTCATTTTTGCTCATCACTGAGTTCTTCATTTGTAAGTAGCTCAGTTGGAATTGAACACAGAGGGCGGCAATCCAGAGCTCCCCTCACTGCTAAGTATTAATACATTTTTTACATGTGCACTGCAGGTATTTTTCACTCAGAGTGCCCGCCAGTCAGGCACCCAGCTAGTTCTGCAGAGGGAGACTAGATTAATGAAAATAATTACAGACTCCATTCTTCCTGTGCTCGAATACATGAACCACTTTTTGTGATTCAAAACTTGAATCAGAAGCTGGTGGAAATCAATAATGAGCTCATTTACATTTCAATAGATTCATTATCATTCTGGCTGCTGTTAATTTGTAGTGCTAATTTTTTCCCACCAATAAGATCTTATTGGCAGTGTCCTGTTCTCCCACTTGTTTTCAGGCCAAAATAAAATTCTTTAAAAAACACTGTTGTCATTTTAAAAAATTATATGTTTACTGCCACACCAAATTTATAATCAACAGTCCTAGGCTGGCTTGCAAAAGCCAGCTGGACCTTTACATTATTATTTTAGCAATGTTTTGCAAACTTGATAGAGTTAAGAGACTGTCATAGTATCTTTCCCCAATCTGAACCTTAGAGTCCAAAAGTTGGGGTACCAGCATGAATTCCTCTAAGCTTAATTACCTGCTTAGATCTGATAAGCTGCCACCAATCAGGAATTCCAGTGCCTGATACACTCTGGTCCCCCCAAAACCTTCCCTGGGGACCCCCAAGACCCAGACCCCCTGGATCTTAACACAAAGAAAGTAAACCCCTTTCCTCACCGTTGCATCTCCTAGGATTTCCCTCCCTGGGTTACCCTGGAAGATTACTGTGATTCAAACTCCTTGAATCTTAAAACAGGGAGGAATCTCCCTTCCCTTTCTCCCTCACCCAGAGGCAATACAGATTCAAGCTCCATGAATCTAAAACAAAGGGATTCCCCCTTCTCCTTTCCCTTCCCCTTCCCTGTTAATACAGACTCAATTCCCTTGAGCCTCAACAAGGGGAAAAAATCAAACAGGTCTTAAACACAAGTCTTTTAATAAAAAGAAAGAAAGAAAAAGGTAAAAGTTATCTCTGTAATTTAGATGGTAAAAGTTACAGGGTCTGTCAGCTTATAGAAACTGGAGAAAAAGCCTCCTCCAGCAGAAATACAATTTAAAATACTTCCAGCCAAATACACATTTGCAAATACAGAAAAACAATCAAAAGACTATAACCGCTTTTCTTACTAAAATACTCACTATTCTGAATATATAAGGGACTGTAGCAGGGAGATTGGCAAGAAACCTGGTTGCACGTCTAGTCCCTTCCAAGACCCAGAGAGAACAAAGCAAAACCCAAAAACCACAAACAAAGGCTTCCCTCCACCGAGATTTGAAAGTATCTTGTTTCCTGATTGGTCCTCTGGTCAGCTGTTTGGTTTCCTGTTTGTTAATCCTTTACAGGTAAAAGAGACATTAACCCTTAACTATCTGTTTATGACAGACTGTCATAAATACATGTTATAAAGATGCAGCAATATATAAAATGATGCAGAGCTTGGCAGCGAACCTCTCCAAAGTTTCCATGTGCACCGAGCATGCTCAATCCTCTCACAGCTCCTATGTATGTACCATCCCAACAAAGTATTTGAATATGCTCCTGCCCAGGGTAGCAGAAGCTGAACAGGACTTTACTTACATTAGCCCCCTTCTCACACACCAGTTCTCAGGGTATGCTATAGCACCAGGTACTGAAACTGAGAGCAGGGAGACTGTCCCTCCTGTGATCTCAATGCCCTCTCTTCCTAAAACACAAGCAGAATTAAGAAGGGGGAGGAAACAGCCTGAGCCTAACTCAAATCACAAAGATGGGGAGAAACAGGGAGGAGCAGGAGAGGGACAGGGCCAAAGGGTTCATAACCACTAGATACACTTCCCTTCAGAACCTGGAATTGAATCCAGGATTCCTGAGACCCTATGTTCCTCTATTGTCAGCAAATAGCTGTGAAACCCATTTGCAAAGTATATGTTAGTCCACCTATTGTAGCCCGAAAATTATTCCACAAATACAGGCTGTCCTCAGACTTACAACACAGCTGGTTCCTGAAAATCATGTCTTAAATCAAAACGTCATAACTTGGAGCCGATTTTCCCATAGGAACCAATGTTATAACTGGGTGATTGGTTTCTGAACCAAGGCCCAATACACTATTTTCACCAAAATAAGCCAGATTTTTGTACTCAATCAATTATAGATGGGTAATATAGGTATATTAATGTAAATAATCATGTTGACATAAAAAAACATAAGCTGAAAATACATAAAGAGATATAATACAGGCAGTCCTCTGATTTACAACACAACTGGTTCCTGGGCGTTGCTGATCTTGTAATTTGATTTGTGGATTAAGAAACCTACTGAAGGAATGAAGAAGGAGATGGAATACCTTCTTCTGAGCTCATAGGTGAGTCTAATTGCCTGGAGTTTTCCAGGGTTTTTGAGGTGATTTGGAAGGACTTAAGTTTCCAAGGAAGTTTGGACAGAAGTTCTCCTCCTTTCCTTGTAAATTTCTCTGTAGCAGCTGTACATGTTGATATGCCCCTATTCACAGATGCACTGCGTTCAGTGTTGGGGTCATGTTCCTCAAACAAGGATATGGCAGCTTCCAAATATTGAAATGTCTCAGCCAACACTTTTGTTGTCAAGACTTTACAATAAGGAGTCTCTTCAACAGTGGGCATCTTCTTCCTCTGCCACTTTTTGCTGTTCCAAATCAATGAGGTCCTCATTAGTTAATTCTTCAGAATATGATGCCAGCAACTCATCAACATCCTCTAGTGCAATGTCTAAGTTGAGTTCTTTGTCCATTTCAACAACAGTTTTGGTCACCTCCCCAACAGAGTCTGTAAAGCTTGGAAGTCAAACACAAAATCAGGACACAATTTTTTTCCAAACACCATTCAGATTTGATTGTTTGACTTCATTCCATGCCTCACCAATGTTCTTAACTGCATGGTAAATGTTGAAGCCCTTCCAGATTTCCTTCAGAGTTGTTCCACCTTCCTTCTCAGTTGCCATGATGGCCTGGGCAAATGTTCTCCTAAAATAGTAGGCCTTAAGTGATGCAATTACCCCCTGGTCCATGGGTTGCAACAATGAGGTGGTGTCCAGAGGCAGAAACACCACTTTGATGTCAGGATGAATGTCACCAGGAGCATTGTCAAGGATTAACAATGCTTTAAATGCAAGATTGTTTTTGCTGCAATAATCTTTGACACTTGGCACAAAATGATGATTAAATCAATCTTCAAAAATGTTCCTGTTGACTCATGCCTTAGGACTCGATTTCTATATCACTGGGAGAAATGCTTTGGGATATCCCTTGAAAGTCCTGGGGTTTTGGAATGGCATACAAGCAAAGGTTTAAGCTTAAAGTCACCTACAGCATTTGCACAGAGCAAAAGAGTGATCCTATCTTTAGCAGCTTTGTAGCCTGGCATGGATTTCTCCCGTCTGGCAATGTAGATTGTCGACAGTGTTTTCCAAAAGAGCCCAGTTCCATCAACATTAAAAACTTGCCGAGCACAATACACTCTCTTCAATGACTTCAGCCACTGTCTCAGGAAAACCACGAGCTGCCTCCTCATCACCACTGTCAGCTTCACCTGAGACCTTGATGGCATACAAATTGGCCTGGCTTTAAAATGTATAAGCCACTCCCTACTTGCATTAAAAGGCTCTGCATCAGGACTCTCCCCCTGTTGTTTTTTTAGATCATCATAAAGACTCTTAGTCTTTTCCTGAATTATGCCTAAAGTCACAGCAGACACGGCATTAATTTTGATCCTCCAGCCAAACAATTAACAATTTCTCAACCTGGGCAATAACTCCAACCCGCTGCTTGATTATCACAGTTGACTGCATAGGAGCCGAGCCATTAACATGTTCCTAAATTCATACCTTGTCTTTCAGGAGGATCACAATAGTCAGTCGAGGAATATCCAGAGCTTTACCAATTTCAGTTGGCATCTAACCTTTTTTGGACCTCTTAATTATTTCCATTTTTGTTTCAATAGTAATTGTTCTACATTTCTTAGAAGAAGAAACATCACTTGCACCAGATTTATGCTTTTCTGCCATTATTATGGGCAAAGAAACACTGGATCTTTTTAAAAAGTTTGGAAGCACAAAGATTTGGAAGCACATGTAAAAATGGCATTGGAACAGCTACTGAGCATCTTGAGTCAGGGCGATGGGCAGCACAGAATGTTGATGTGTACATATGAACTTGTTCACTGGCATGGCCTTGCATCAGCTTGAGCATTGTAAACTCGAAACACGACATCGGAAATGTCAAATTTTTAAACAGCGTAAGTGCCATTCATCATAACACAAATGTAGTAAAGTTGAGAACTTCCTATATGATTATTTACTGGGATACATGATGCATTTGTCACAGATAACATGTTCTTTTCCTAGGCGGCTACTTAGAGTTAATTGAAAAGATGGAATTTGGTGAAACACACACTGAAGCTTGAATTGAAATAATAGGAAAGGATCAATATACATAAATACAACAATAAGATAAAAAGTAAAGTGGTTTCCTGTATTCATACTGTGACAAAGTTCCTCCTCTACCTTGATGGGTCCTGTGCTTATTGGCAGAGTTTGCTCACCTCAGTGATCTTCCCCACAGTCTGGATCAACTCCTCCTGTGTCTGATCAGGAGTTGGGAGGTTTGGGGGGAACCCGGGCCCGCCCTCTACTCCGGGTTCGAACCCAGGGCCCTGTGGATTGCAGCTGTCTATAGTGCCTCTTGTAACAGCTGCATGACAGCTACAACTCCCTGGGCTACTTCCCCATGGCCTCCTCCAAACATCTTCTTTATCCTCACCACAGGACCTTCCTCCTGGTGTCTGATAACGCTTGTACTCCTTAGTCCTCCAGCAGCACACCCTCTCACTCTCAGCTCCTTGTGCCTTTTGCTCCTAGCTCCTCACACGCACTTCCTCTCCTCTGGCTCCTCCTCACCTGACTGGAGTGAGCTCCTTTCTAAACCCAGATGCCCTGATTAGCCTGCCTTGATTGGCTGCAGGTGATCAATCAGCCTGTCTGCCTTAATTGGTTCTAGCAGGTTCCTGATTACTCTAGTGCAGCCCCTGCTCTGGTCACTCAGGGAACAGAAAACTACTCAGCCAGTGACCAGTATATTTGCCCTTTACCAGACTCTTGTACCCCACTGGTCTGGGTCTGTCACAATACTTAGACTCTTACATTGTGCAAACTTAAACATATGGAGACCAGTGAAAACAAAGATAGAAGGTAAAGTAAGTGAAACCCATTAGAAGGGAGTTCCTGATTCAGTTTACACTATCTTGGAGAGCCAATGAACATGGTGAAATGGGAACTGGATGTGGTATTTTAACATGAATATATGTCTTATTTGACCCTTTACACTGACAATAGTAAGGTCAATTCCTACCCCTATCCATATGTGCCTTTTGGGGTGTCCAGAATTAAGCATTAATGTTCATTATTTGCATCACTTATCTCTTAATTTCTATATGTAAATATGGTCTAAATACTTAGATACTCTATAGCAGCCTAATTGCTTAGGTCCTCCAAAACTCCCTTCTTGTGGAATTCTGTGGTGTACTGTGGCGTACCCAAGCCCACTTATCCACTGGCACTTTAAAAACCCTTGCACCCCAATCTGGGACTATGCCAGTTATGCGATATGTATGTATCTTTTCATCCTTGCAAACGATATCTGTAACCTCCCATAACCCAAGCCTGACCCCAGATGTACAGTACCTTCTCTCTCAACTTGTGTATATTTCATTTCAAACATTGACTTTAATAAAATTTTTAAACCCATTTCTGGTTACTTGTTTGTCTCTCAGAATGAAAGCACAAAATATCTGACATGGGCTTATCTCCTTAGATCTACATTATTCAGCTAAATCCCAGACTGAAGCATAACTATTCCCACAAGGCTTTATGTCAGTGGTGGGAAACCTGCGGCCCCTTAGGGTAATCTGCTGGCAGGCTGCTAGACAGTTTGTTACATTTGCACAGCCGCAAGGTTGCCCACCACTGCCTTTAATCATATGAAGCCTAATTTGTTCTCTTCTTGTTATAACTTTCATAGCTTCCATTAAACATGCTGAGCAAATGAATTAGATGTTACCCAAAACTACATAACTGCCAAGATCTGGTCATGGATCAACGATCAACATCCCTCTAGGTCCAGAAAGAGGATAGGTTACAACCACTACCAGTTAATTCATTAGCTCAAGGGGTAAGTCTATGCTATTGGTCTACAGGTCTCAATCCTTTTGTTGGCCCATGTGGGTGTCAGTATGATGCCACATGATGGAATTTCTGCTCTTTGTTTTTTAAAAATATTAAGAAATTACACACATACAAACTAACAGAAAAGAACACTAAGGTTTCAAATTCATAGATTGCCTGTGTGATGCTGAGTAACTTCAACCAAACTTTTGACTGGTGTCCAATTTCATGCAGCTGGAGCTAGATTTGCATAAGTGCTGAGGATTCACAACTACCACCAAAGTCAACTGGAGCTACATTTTGAACATATGAAGCGCTAAAAAAATGCTAAGTATTCTGAAAAACACTTGGGGCAGGATTTGGGGACCCCACAGAACTCTATTCTATAGGGGTGCCCTGCACACCAACGCATGAGGGGTTGAGACTTGGCCACATGGGAGTAGGGACAGGGCTATTAAATCTGCAATTCTGAAGATTTGCCATAAAATCTGCTTCTCATCACTCCCTGCAGTTGCAGGGGAATTGGCAGCTGTGGAAGGAGGGACACCGCTAGGAGTTTTACCATGTTTTAATCCTCCACTGAGAGCAATTTACAGCAAGACTGGCTCCTCTTCACTCCCCTGGGGGAACTTCAGCAAGACCAGTAACCAGGGAGTACTCTTTGCCCCTCACCAACTTCTCCTCCCTTTCTGCTCAGAAGTGGAATGATAATCTCTTGGAATGCACCTTTCACCACCTATCTGGTAGGTGATAACTGCTATATTCAGCAGGTATTAGCACAGTAGAACCTGACTCTAGCAAAATGAAATGTCACTATAAGGGAAATGAAATACATTCAAGATACTTGAGGCTTTCACTCCACTTCCCTGTAAGCGAAGTTCCATCGTAACTGAGCTCATTTTGCTTCTACTCTACAAGAAAACCACAATGCTTTGCAACAAAACTTAAAAAAACCCAAACACCTAATTGCCTGAGTGTAGATTGACAGTGAAGGGAAGTAATCAAAAATGAATATCCCACTGCATCAGCTCAATTACAAGCTGAAGCATTGCTCATGAAGCAGAGTTATCCCTAGTGTACATTCTACCATTCTTTCACCCACTAATTAGCCCACTAATTAGCCTAATTAACCCATTTCTTTTTTGTATAATAAATTCACTATTATATAATATAGAAATAGATATACATTGTCAAAAATAATGCCTTTTCCACGTCTGAAGTTTCAGGGCATTCAGTAGTTAGCCATTTTAGCTGAATACAGATGGTCTTCCATATCTTTTAGATGAAAGGGATTTGAAGAGTAAAGCCTAGGCTATCTCACAAGAACCTCAGGGTGTGTCACCCTTTGACTCTCCTATCTGATGTGTAATAAAATAATTCCTTCATCACAGCAGTGTGTACTTTTTGCAATGAAAAAGAAGTCCAAACCTTCAGGATGCTTTGTTATTGTTGGGGGTGAAATGGGGCAGCATTAACAAGAGAAGACGTTTACAGTCATCTGACAGCTAGTAATTTATCAGCAGTCACAGAAGTTAAGCAATAAGAGAGGGTGCAATTTGAATGGTTAAGATTTTGTATATTACTGAACAGGTCTCCATGCCTTGCTTATATATAACTAGACAAAACCAGAAGGCAAAGACTAAAGAGGCAGTTTATATTTCTCACTCTTTAGGCAATATTAGACAAACGTATGCTTAGTACTGTACATAAGTGCTATAGACTCTCTGTAAAATATGTAATTTTGTTTCAAATAACTGTCAGTGCCAAATAGGTGTATATCTTACTGTATACTTTTCTCTAGTCTGTAAATTATAGCTTTGTTTAAATAAAACAATTTTTCCCCTCTTTTTCATTTGGTCACATAATCAGGCAATTTATCTCAGACCCAATCTAAATAATTGTCTTGCCTTCCTGAATGAAGAGTGGGATTATTGGTAAACAAAAGAGCTCTTTATATTAATTAGCATCATAGCATTTTATTTTTATCCCCATTCAGGTTAGTAAGATATTCATATATTTGAATTATTTAAATTGCCCCCAATCCAAACACAGGTACCAGGAGGTATCATTACTGTAGGCAGCAGGTCAGGTGCCATCATAGCCTTGAATAACCAGGTAACAGATTAATATTTCAAATGATTAAACACACTCTTTTCTGTCCATGTTATCCTGAGATGATCTTTCATTTTATGCTACGTGACTCAGAAAAACATTTCCTTTCTGTAGCTGTTTATCTCCATCTAGTGACCAGAAAAATACATAAACCAAAACTTCTATAGTTGTTCATCAATTCTAAGCATATGCACTATTGAAAAAGTGGGTAAAATTCTGTTCTTTCTTGTGCTCATGTCCTAAGTGAGGGAAGAGAACATAAGGGGCTAGATTCACAATGGGGAGTAAGGTGCCTTTATGCGCCTAAGTCCAACATTTCATCACCACTGGCATTCATAAAACCACTGCTCAGATGCTACCTAACTTCCCAGGTACTTATGTTTCCAGCAGTAAAGGCCTTTATACACCTAAATATCAGTCAGTGGGCATTCATAAAGCTGCCAAAATCCTGATGCTACCAAGGAGTTCCATGTATAGCTCATGCCTAAATCCTGGTAGGATTCACACACAAGGTATTTCCCCACCTACATCGCCTGCAGGGTCTGAACCAATAGCCATGCTCAGAGCTCACATAATGTTGCAGTGAAGGAGGAGAAGCAGCCAGAGCTGGAGCCTCCTAAAGCCCCCACACCCAATAGCCCAATTTAAGCACTCACCCAGAATGTGGGAGACCTGGCTTTAAATTCCCCATGCCCTTAACACGGAGCAGGGGCTTGAAACTGAATCTCCCATTTCCTAGTGGAGAAACTCCCAAAGCCTAGTGATTAGAGTATTCAGAGGCAGGGGTGTCTCAGGGTATGTCTACACTGAAATGTAAACCCAGGGTTAGTAGAAATCCTGTTAGCAGGCATGTTAACCTACCATGAGAGAGTCTACACTCATCTGTAACCCTGGGGTAGAAATTATTGAACCCTTGGTCCCAGCCTAGAGCTCCAGCATCTATACTGCATTATGCAGGCCCACATCCAACCATATCCCAGACTTCTTAGCGTCCTCCAAAAATGTAGTCACCATACCCCTTTTTCATTATACAGTGTGGGAAAATTTGACTATTCACCAAACTTGACTGTCCCAGAGCACAAGTCTAGTGGGGCTCTGTCAGCACTGCAAAGCAACAGGGCTTGAACGCTGGGTTCCAGCTTGACTTGGGCTTGGAAACTCCACCTCTATGGGGTTCTGGGACCCTGACTAGAGCCCTAGGTCAGCAGAATTTGTGTGTAGACAAAAAGGGGGTTAGACCTGAGCCAGAGTTTGAACCCTGGGCTTACATTGTTATGTAGTCATATGCTTAGTCTCTGCTGCTCAAGCAGTTCCACTTTGTATTAAATATTTATTGGGCTACAGATATAGTAAGGATGACTTTATAGGCTGCTGGTTAGGGAAGTCTGCTGGGAAGGTGGTGATCTGAATGCCAGTCTCTGAGCCAGTGACTACTAAGTATTTCACACAAAATACAAGAGCTTCCATAGGAGACACATCCTTCTCTTTGGCTTAAACAGTTGTTTGCCAGCTTCTGTGACTCTCATTTTAGGTGCCTAACTTTCCCAACGCATTGAGGGAGCCTGGGAACCTAACTTGGGGTTGTAAATTCCACAACACTCAGTATTGCAATGCCCAAGTCTTCCTTCTGACTCTAGCTCAGAGAGCCTATTCTCATCAGCAAACAAATAGCAAGATCTCTCCAGTGAACTCAAGAAACTTTAGCAGATGTGGTGCATGGATTATGTACATCTCCAAGTAGCATAGTCTGGATTGTAGGTGGCAAGTCCAGCCCAGCCCCACTGCCCAGCTGACTAGTGCATCTAAACGTGTCCTAACTCACTCCCAGCAGTATATTACAGTGGGCCATACTAGCCATCCCACCCAGCACCCACAGGATGGCTTTCCCCCACCAGCCCCTGCCCCTCTGCCCATCCCAGGGACACTTCTTCAGTTAAGAGCAGGAATTTGTCATGTATAATGAGAATAAAACACTTGTAATGCTGTTTTGACTAATTAGTTTTCTTTTCCAATGTCAATACCATCCAACTTTTATTAATTAATTATAAAATGATACTAAGGATTTGGGCAGTGACATTGACAGTAAAATTTCCAGATTTGCTGTTAGGATACATTTGTAAGCAGAGTAGTGAAATCATGCACTGTTATACAGTACAATTTCTGATGTGCCCTTTTTGCCCATCTAGCAAAGATTCAATTAAATGCAGCTTTGCTTCCAAAGAATTTGTATTAATACAAAGATTGTAGGGGAATTAATACATCAAAAGGCAAAAGGGAAAAATGAAGAGAAGAAGAGAAAAGGAGGGTAGCAAAGGGGTAAATTTTCTGCTGGCAGAACTTGGAGCAATTCCACTGAAGTCAGTGGAGCTGCACCAAGTTACACCAAAGGAGAATTTGTCCCAAAGTGCTTTTACAATTGGCAGGACAAGAGTTCTGAGCATTGGATGAAAAATGAAAGGCAGATGAAATTAACAATGTGGATCTTTAAAAAGAGCACTTTTTCAGGTCTGGTATAGAATAGAAAAGCAGAATTAGTTAGGCCGGGATGTTATTTCAGCAGCTGAGAAAGCTAATGGAATTACCTGTACCAGTACTTTCTGCCTTGTGATTACAAGTCTCAGAAGAAAAATATGTATAACAAGTAAACAGTATAGACATGTGAGACTATTTAAAGAGGGACAGAAAACACAGCTAGCTCAGTGGTTTGAGCATCAGCTTACTAAACCAAGGGTTGTGAACTCAATCCTTGAAGGGGCCATTTGGGGATTAGTCCTCTTTGAGCAAGGGGTTGGATTAGATGATCTCCTGAGATCCCTTCCAACCCTAATAATCTATGATTTCTAAGAAGCAATATAACTTTTACTCAGTTTGTGTGATAAACACAAATATAATTAGATACATAAAGCTACTAAACAATAGGGTCCTTCACATGATACCTTGTCTGAAGCTCCCATTACAGGCAATAAAGCTGTTAATCTCTGGAAAAAATACCTTTGGGAGTGCACCTAATTGTCACTACACTAGTATTCTGTGCATGTGTGAAATTCTGCAAGCCCACATGTAATGTAAAACTGTATAAACAATATCAGCAGAAAATTAAATGCTTCTGCATAAGTTACACATTCTGGTGACCTAGAGCACAGTAAACTTGCATTTTTTCCACTCTGTCTCTTGTCATCTTATCATATTTTAAGACTTCTCTCCTGTCCACTCATCTATGGGACAGGTTGCTATTCATAGACACACAGAAAGGCCAGTCACATGGGACTACTGTGAAAGAGACTGTTCTTCAAGGAAGAGCAAAAATAGAAAATGGGATATAGTGTCAGCACTCACTTTCCCTTATGGTAGGGTCCTTAGGCCAAAACCTCTCCTCATCATCCAGCCTGAGTACTTCGGCTGGCACTGGGAAATATTACACAGGGTGAAGAATCTATTTCACTCCCAATGCATGAAATGACAGCAAAGCTATTTCACCTTTACTACTCCACTCTTATAACTGGAGAATCTTCTAGTGCAGCGGTAGGCAACCTATGGCACTGGTGCCGAAGTCGGCATGCAAGCTGATTTTCAGTGGCACTCACACTGCCCAGGTCCTGGCCACCAATCTGGGGAGCTCTGCATTTTAATTTAATTTTAAATGAAGCTTCTAAACATTTTTAAAGACTTATTTACTTTACATACAACAATCAGTTAGTTATATATTATGACTTAGAGAAAGAGACCTTTTAAAAACGTTAAAATGTATTACCGACACGCGAAACCTTAAATTAGAGTGAATAAATGAAGACTTGGCACACCACTTCTGAAAGGTTGTCAACCCCTGTTCTAGTGTTCCCTGTTTGGGAAAGGCAAAGGACCAGAAAATCATTCTAGTGGCATACGCTTTTGCTACTGTCTTCCCCAAAACTTCCATTGGATAAAACCATACAGGGAAAGCCCAAGGACTGGTGCATTTCCTACAGGGCTTCCCCAAATCCTATGGCTCCACCCAATACAAAGGCTGCAGAACTGCACACTCACAGAAAAGAAAGATGAGACTTTTCCTCCCAGAGGGCTATAGTCAGAATTTAGTAAAGGGTGGAAGGATTTACCCATAAGCTGCAGTAACCCAAACATAGCCCTAAGAAGCATGATGACTCAGAGTAAAAACCTTAAATGAACCAACCTATACCACAGAATCTCTATGGATAATAATTCCACACTCTAATAATATGAATACAGCAGTAGGGATGTATTACTGACCACCTAACTAGGTTAGTGATAGTGAGTCTGAAACGCTCAGGGAGATTACAGAGGCTATAAAAATAAAAAACTCAATAATAATGGGAGATTTCAACTATCCCCATATTGACTGGGTATCCTCAGAAATGGGATACAGAGATGAAGTTTCTTGACACCTTAAATGACTGCTTCTTGGAGCACAAGATCTGGTCCAAGAGGTGAATACAGCTGGACCACTTGGTAATAATAACCATAATATAATTAAATTTAACATCCCTGTAGAGGGGAAAACACCACAGTGGCCCAACACTGTAGCATTTAATTTCAGGAAGGGGGACAACACAAAAATGAGGAAATTTAAACAGAAATTAAAAGGTACAGCACCAAAAGTGAAATCCCTGAAAGCTGCATGGAAACTTTTTAAAGACACCATAATAAAGGCTCAACTTAAATGTATACCCCCAAATTAAAAAACATAGTAAGAGAACCAAAAAAGTGCAACTGTAGCTAAACAACAAAGTAAAAGAAGCAGTCAGAGGCAAAAAGGCGTCCTTTGAAAAGTGGAAGTTAAATCCTAGTGAGGAAAATAAAAAGGAGCATAAACTCTGGCTAATGAAGTGTAAAAATATAATTAGGAAGGCCAAAAAAGAATTTGAAGAACAGCTAGCCAAAGACTCAAAAAGTAATAGCGTAAAATTGTTTAAGTACATCAGAAGCAGGAAGCTTACTAAACAACCAGCAGGGCCACTGGATTATCGAAATGCTAAAGGAGCACTCAAGGATGATAAGGTCATTGTGGAGAAACTAAATGAATGCTTTACATTGGTCTTTATGGCTGAGGATATGAGGGAGATTCCCAAACCTTACCTTTTTTTTTTAGGTGACAAATCTGAGGAACTGTCTCAGCTTGAGGTATCATTAGAGGAGGTTTTGGAATAAATTGGTAAAGAGTAGTAAGTCACCAGGCCCAGATGGTATATACCCAAGAGTTCTGAAGGAACTTGAATGTGAAATTGCCAGAACTACTAACTGTAGTTTGTAGCCTATCATTTAAATCAGCTTCTGTACCAAATGACTGGAGGATAGCTAATGTGATGCCTATTTTTAAAAAGAGTTCCAGAGGTGATCCCAGCAAGTAGAGGCCAGTAAGCTTGACATCAGTACCGAGCCAACTGGTTGAAACTATAGTAAAGAACAAAATCGACAGACACATAGATGAACATAATTTGTTGGGGAAGAGTCAACATGTTTTTTATAAAGGGAAATTATGCCTCACCAATCTACTAGAATTCTTTGAGGGGATCAACAAGCATGTGGACAAGGGGGATCCAGTGGACATAGTGTACTTAGATTTTCAGAAAGCCTTTGACAAGGTCCTTCACCAAAGGCTCTTAAGCAAAGTAAGCTGTCGTTGACAGAATCAGGAAAAATGTATAGTGAACCTAAGAGCCTATTTGCTGAAGTCTGTTCATAGAGATCCTAAAATCTATTCAAGAGTAGTGTTGGGTGGAAAACAGTTTTCCTGCCCTAGGAAAATGTTGAGATTTCAAAAAATGTTGTTAATCTCAAACCAGGACAAAAAGGTTGAAGTCTTTTGTGAACTGAAAGTCTGGGGGGGGGGGGCGGGAAATGGTCCAGGTCAATCCAAATATTTTGTTTTCATAATTTTGAGAAAACATCAAAATGAAATATTTCATTTTTAATTTTTTTAAAGTAACTTACATTTAAATTACTAAATTAAAAAAAAATGAAACAAAAAGTTAATCAGGCCAAAAAAATCCAGAACTTTGTTTAGAAAATGTCATAATGGGATGTTTCAAAGATTTTAAAATTCTTTCTTCAAAAGATTTTTTGAAATGGGCAATTTGTTGAAACCAACTCTTTCCTGTGAAAAGTTTTGTTTCCAACAAATTATCTTGTGTGACAGGGCATTGTCCCACTCCTGTCTCTTTTCTAATCACAGACCACTTGCAGACCTTCTGCTGGTCAAACACACTGTGTAGTTATTTACAGTACTCGCCCCATGGTGATTACAAACTGTTGCAGCTCAGTATTTACATACCTTTTGTCTCCACCAGCCTTGGCTGAGTGAGCTAAGGAGTGTATCTCCTCCCAAGAGATCTCTCTTGGCTCTGACTCTCAAAAGTCTACCTCATGCACATCATCTCTGAGCACGTCCTTCCTATCCCTTTATAGTTTCTGGGCTAATTCACCTTTTAGGCTTTTCCCAATCTATCAATTACACACAGCTTTGCCCCTCAGATTTAGTTGGTAATCCAGTGATCAGAATGTTGGTACAGCTGTTGTGGCCAAGCACTCCATTACAGACTGTGTTAACAGAAAAAGTTTTGCCAATACTATTCAAGATGTAAATTCCAAAATGTAAAAAATAATAATAATAATAATTACTCATTCAACAAGGTTAATAGTTAGGACTGCTAAAAATTAAAAAAAAAAAGTCAACAGGCTAAAGAATACAGAAAAGCAAATTTCCAGTGCCAAAAAAGAATAAAAAATAGAAGGCAAATGTGGTAGGGTGCTATCTTTGATTCCCCTTTGTGGAATAATGAGGCCCTTCAGACACATTTCCCAGAGTTTCTTCTGTTGGGGTTTGAAAATAACTCATTCACCTCCAGAGTCTTTAAACAGTATTCTCCTTCTCCTTGGGTCTAATTTATTTTGTTTATACAGCTTCCCCCCAAGAGAGTTCCCCTTTAGGTTCAGAAATCTTCTCAGAACTATGGAATTTCAGTTCTGGCCTCCCAGACCCATAGATTCTCCACTCAGGTTCAGAGGTCTTCCTATCCCTCCTTCTTACAACTTGGTGGATTTCCTATTCAGCATCTCCCTTCTTGGCACAGGACACCCACAGTTCCCCCTTGTTCGACTGTGCTTTCAACCATCTTCTTCTCCAGCTAGCTCCTTTTCACCTTATCCCTTTTCTCCTGGACTGGGAGAACTCAGCAAGCATCTACCTGACACTGTTGCTATCTCTCTGATGTTAGTGAGAAGGCATCTTATATGCTAGTCCCCTTCTCCCAGCCCATTCCAAACTGATTGGGTGAGAAAGAAAAATTATTCCACTTACTCTGCAAGGCTCCTAGTCCCAGGCCCTTAAAGACTTTCTTCCAAAACCTGCTTACTCCCAGGACCACTTCCTCTCCTCCAGTGTCTCTTATTTCATAGTTCTTTGCATTCATCAAAACCTCCCAAAACCTTAAAAAGACATAGCACAGAACTGGAATAAGAGAATCCACCTTCAGAGTTATTCAAGAAACAGAATCCTGAATAACCTCAAATGTAGAAAGCCCTAAAGCAACCTCCTGTTGGTTGCTCCACCTCTTTCCGACACAGAGGCAGAAAGCAAAAGGACTACATTATGAACAAGGAAGTCATTCCTGTACAAATAATACTGGCCTGTGGAGCTAAGAGGATGTAGAAATGTGAGCAGGTGGATCCATCTTTTCCTCCAGCTCTTCCTCTGGCCATTTTGTAAATGGCACCTGTCAAGGTTTCTTTCCCCACTCTGAACTTTAGGGTACAAATGTGGGGACCTGCATGGGCACTTCTAAGCCTAATTACTAGCTTAGCTCTGGTATACTGCCACCACCCAGAATTCCAGTGTCTGGGGCACTCTCTATTCCCCCAAAACTTCCCTCCCCGGGTTGCCTTGAGGGACTTCACCAATTCCCTGGTGAACACAGATCCAATCCCCTTGGATCTTAAAACAAGGAAAAATCAATCAGGTTCTTAAAAAGAAAGCTTTTAATTAAAGAAAGAAAAGGTAAAAATTATCTCTGTAAAATCAGGATGGAAAATGCTTTACAGGGTAATCAGATTTCTATAGACCAGAGGGGCCCCCCTAGCCTTAGGTTCGAAGTTACAGCAAACAGAGGTAAAATCCTTCCAGCAAAAAGAAACATTTACATGTTGAGACAACAAACATAAGACTAACACGCCTTGCCTGGCTAATTACTTACAAGTTTGAAACATGAGAGACTGATTCAGAAAGATTTAGAGAGCCTGGATTGACGTCTGGTCCCTCTTAGTCCCAAGAGCAAACAACAACAACACAAAGAGCACAAACAAAAGACTTCTCTCCACCAAGATTTGAAAGTATCTTGTCCCCCTATTGGTCCTCTGGTCAAGTGTCAGTCAGGTTCACTGAGCTTCTTAACCCTTTACATGTAAAAGAGGCATTAACTCTTAACTATCTGTTTATGACACGCCCCACAAATCTCAGACAGTGTGGAACCACACTGGAGGTGATTTCTTCCTAGAACTTTAGAATAAACAGATTAATAAAACACATGTACCTTTACATATACTACTAATCATGTAAAACTACAAGATTTTCCACATTTCAAGGACAATTTTTAACAAGTTGATTCTGGGAAACTTTCACGGGAGAGTACATCAGCTACTTTGTTAGAGGCTCCTGAAATGTGTTGAATTTCAAAATCAAAATCTTGGAGAGCTAAACTCCATCGAAGCAGTTTTTTGTTGTTTCCCTTGGCAGTATGAAGCCACTTTAGCGCAGCATGGTCGGTTTGTACGTGGAAACGCCATCCCCAAACGTATGAGCGTAGCTTTTCCAGGGCATACACAATGGCATAGCATTCTTTTTCACTGATTGACCAGTGGCTTTCCCTTTCAGACAGTTTTTTGCTGAGAAACACAACAGGATGAAATTGATCCAGTCCTTCCTGCATTAAAACTGCTCCTACACCACACTCAGACGCATCTGTGGTTACTAGGAATGGTTTGTTAAAGTCTGGGGCCCTTAGCACAGGGTCAAACATGAGTGTTGCCTTAAGCTGGGTAAAGACCTTCTGACACTCATCAGTCCACTTAACTGCATTTGGCTGTGTCTTTCTGGTCAGGTCTGTTAGTGGGGCAGCGATTTGGCTGTAGTGTGGTACAAATTGCCTGTAATATCTGGCCAAGCCTAAGAAGGATTGGACCTGTTTCTTTGATTTTAGGACAGGCCACTTTTGGATAGCATCCACCTTGACCTGTAGGGGAGTTATCGTTCCTTGACCCACCTAGTGCCCAAGGTAAGTCCCTCTGTTTTGGCCTATTTGACACTTTTTAGCCTTAACAGTTAGTCCTGCCTGCCTGATGCGCTCAAAGACTTTTTCCAAGTGTTCCAGGTGGTCTGCCCATGAATCAGAAAAAATGGCCACATCATCGAAGTAGGCAACTTCAGATTCTCCCAATCCTGCTAGGAGACAATCTACAAGTCTTTGGAAGGTGGCGGGTGCATTTCGCAGCCCAAAAGGAAGCATATTAAATTCATACACCCCTGCATGGGTGATGAAGGCTGAGCTTTCTTTGGTGGGTTCATCTAGTAGTACTTGCCAGTACCCCTTGGTTAAGTCTAATGTAGAGATGAACTGGGCACGTCCCAATTTCTCCAATAGCTCATCGGTGCATGGCATTGGATAGTTGTCGGGATGAGTTACAGCATTTAGCTTACGGTAGTCCACGCAAAAGCGTATTTCCCCATCGGGTTTGGGAACTATAACCACAGGAGATGCCGATGCACTGTTAGAGGGGCGGATTATACCCATCTGTAGCATGTTTTGGATTCCAGTTCTATAGCAGCTTGGGCATGAGGAGACATCCAGTAGTGTGAGGTTCTAATTGCGTGAGCATTACCTGTGTCAATGGAGTGGTATGCCCGTTCAGTCCATCCTGGTGTGGCTGAGAACATTGGAGCAAAGGTAGTGCACAGCTCCTTGATCTGCTGTCACTTCAGACGTTCCAGGGTTGTGGAGAGGTTCACCTCTTCCACGCCACCGTCACTTTTTCTGTCGTAGTAGACACCTTCAGGCCACTCAGCGTCATCTCCCTGGGCTGTAAACTCACAAACCTTTAAGTCTCTGGAATAAAAGGGCTTTAGAGCATTAACATGGTACACTTCGGGCTTTAGGGTTGAGGTGGGGAATGCTATGAGCTAGTTAACAGCTGCCAGGCGCTCTTGGACCATGAATGGCCCTTCCCATGATGCTTCCATCTTAAGGCCTGTTGCGCCTAAAAGACCATAATCTGGTCCCCTACTTTGAAGGAACACTCTCTGGTATGTTTATCATACCAGGCCTTTTGCTCTTCCTGAGCATCCTTTAGGTTTTCTTTAGCAAGGGCTAAAGAGTGTCAGAGGGTGCTTTGCAGGTTGCTTACAAAGTCTAGAATGTTAGTTTCTGGAGAAGGTGTAAACTCCTCCCATTGCTGCTTCACCAACTGAAATGGCCCCTTAACCTCATGGCCATACACAAATTCAAATGGTGAAAACCCTAAACTGGGATGTGGTACAGCCTTGTAGGCAAAAAGCAACTGCTGCAACACTAGGTCCCAATCATTTGAGTGTTCATTTACGAATTTACGTATCATAGCCCCCAAAGTTCCATTAAACCTCTCCACCAGGCCATTGGTTTGATGGTGGTAAGGGGTGGCAACCAAGTGATTCACCCCATGAGCTTCCCACAGATCTTTCATGGTCCCCACCAGGAAATTAGTTCCCGCATCTGTAGGGATGTCAGAGGGCCAATCTACCCTGGCAAAAATGTCTGCTAAGGCCTGGCACACAGTTTTAGCCCTGGTGTTGCTTAGAGCTACTGCTTCCGGCCATCGGGTAGCAAAGTCCATGAAAGTCAGTATATACTGCTTTCCTCTGGGGGGGTCTTTTTTGGGAAAGGACCCAGAATATCCACAGCTACTCACTGAAATGGGATCTCAATTATGAGGAGTGGCTGGAGAGGGGCTTTGACCTGGTCTTGGGGCTATCCTACTCGTTGGCACACCTCACAAGACCGGACATAATTAGCAACGTCCTTGCCCATTCCCTCCCAGTGGAACGGCTACCCCAATTGGTCTTTGGTTCTATTCACCCCAGAATGGCCACTGGGATGATCATGAGCTAAACTCAAGAGCTTTACCCGGTACTTAGTTGGAACTACCAACTGTCTTTGAGGACGCCAGTCTTCCTGGTGTCCACCAGAAAGAGTCTCCTTGTATAAAAGTCCTTGTTCTACAACAAACCGGGATCAGTTAGAAGAGCTGAGAGGCGGTGAGGTGCTCCGTGCCGCCGCCCAAGCTTTCTGAAGGCTGTCCTGCTCAGCCTGGAACTGTTCCCTTGAGGCTGGAGACATCAGTTCCTCCTTAGACTGTGGACTTGGGCTTGGTCCCTCTGGAAGCGATGTAGGTGATGGGGTTGTTTTCGTTGATTGTGAACTGCTTTCTGCTGGTGCACTATGTGATATTTCAGGCTCTGGCTGAACCTCTTGGGTAGGGTTGTCTGCTGCTTCTGCCAGTTCAGGCCCGCTGGTGCCCTCTGGCGTTGGAGTTATAGATGGGTTTGCAAGTGCTGGAGTCATTGTTGGCAACGGTTCTGGTGCTGGTTGCTTTTCCAGTTCCGGTTCTGGGACTGGATGCACTATGACTATTGCAGTCGTTGACAAGGGATCCGGTTCCACCACCTCTGTCTGGGTCTCTGGTAACACAGATAGGGCTCTTGTGGACAGCTCAGGAACAGGGATGGGTGTGGAAGCTTGCCTGGCTTGGCTGCGTGTGACCATCCCCTCTCCCCCTTGACCAGCTTCACCTGGTTGGCCAAGTCTTCCCCCAGTAGCATGGGGATGGGATAATTGTCATAGACTGCAAAAGTCCACATTCCTGACCAGCCCTTTTACTGGACAGGCATTCAGCTGTAGGCAAGTTTAAAGATTTTGACATGAATGGATGAATTGTCACTTGGGCCTCTGGGTTGATGAATTTGGGGTTCACTAAGAATTGGTGGATAGCTGACACTTGTGCCCCATGTCTCTCCACGCAATAACCTTCTTTCCGCCCACTCTCAAGGTTTCCCTTTTCTCCGAGGGTATTTGAGAGGCATCTGGGCCTGGGGATCTTTGGTGTGATGGTGGTGTAATGAACTGTACTTGATTGGGGTTATTGGGGCAGTTGGCCTTTATATGTCCCAGTTCATTACATTTAAAACATCACCCAGATGACTGGTCACTGGGCCGAGGTGGGTTGCTGGAGACTGGTGAGGTGGGACAATAGGGTGTCTGGGGCTTTCCTTGGGTTGTAGGTGGGGTCTTGGGTTGCCCTCGGTGATAGGGTTTATTTTTGGTTTGCCCCCTCTGATACTTGCTCCCCTTGTTAGTAGTTTTTTTCTTTTCTGCCACTTCCACCCATCTGGCTCCAATTTCCCCCACCTCGGTGACAGTTTTGGGTTTCCCATCTAGGATGTACCTTTCTATTTCCTCAGGAACACCCTCTAAGAACTGCTCCGTTTGCATTAGGAAGGACAGCTCTTCCAGAGATTTAGCATTTGCTCCTGATATCCAGGCATCCCAATTTTTTCCAATGTGGTAGGCGTGTCGGGTAAATGACACACCTGGTTTCCACTTTAGGGCTCTGAACCACCGGCGGGCATGCTCAGGTGTTAACCCCATTCTGATTCTAGCCGTGGTCTGAAAAAGATCATAATCATTCATGTGTTCCTTAGGCATTTCAGCCGCCACCTTTGCTAAGGGTCCACTGAGCTGTGGCCTCAGCTCTATCATGTACTGGTCTGTAGAGATGTTGTACCCAAGGCAGGCCCTTTCAAAATTTTCTAAGGAGGCCTCAGTATCATCACCTGCCTTGTAGGTGGGAAATTTTCTGGGATGGGAAACAGTACCTGGAGAAGGGTTGTTAGGGTTGGCTGGTCCATCCTGCTTAGACTTTTCTAATTCCAGGGCCTGCTGGTGGGCCTCCCTCTGGATCTCCATCTATCTCTTTTTCTTTCATCTCCATAGCTCTCCTGTGGTCAGCCTCTTTGGCTTTCTCTTCTGCATCCAGCCTAGCCAGTTCCTGTTTAACTGCTTCCTTGGTACTCATTTTTCTTCTTTCTTGTGCTAGCCACACCCCTCTGCAGCTCACTGAAACTGGGATGTACTCAGCTCAGGGCTGCTTTGTTAACAGAGACTTTCTAATTAGCTATACCCGAGAGGTAGAAAGAAAGAAAACAATTCAGCTTGTAAATCCCTTTTGCTGGCTGCTTGCTCACAGCTTGAAGCCTCCTCTTAACAAAGACCCTTGTTAAAAAACTTAACACCTCTGCCCTCAGGCTGCTTTCCAAGCAGCTAGAAAGGAGAGAAAAAAAATCCCACTGGCTTTTGATGCCTAAAAAAAAAAATCCCAAACCGCTGCTCACCATGTCAAGGTTTCTTTCCCCATTCTGAACTTTAGGGTACAAATGTGGGGACCTGCATGGGCACTTCTAAGCCTAATTACTAGCTTAGCTCTGGTATACTGCCACCACCCAGAATTCCAGTGTCTGGGGCACTCTCTATTCCCCCAAAACTTCCCCCTCGGGTTGTCTTGAGGGACTTCACCAATTCCCTGGTGAACACAGATCCAGTCCCCTTGGATCTTAAAACAAGGAAAAATCAATCAAGTTCTTAAAAAGAAAGCTTTTAATTAAAGAAGGAAAAGGTAAAAATTATCTCTGTAAAATCAGGATGGAAAATGCTTTACAGGGTAATCAGATTTCTATAGACCAGAGGGGCCCCCCTAGCCTTAGGTTCGAAGTTACAGCAAACAGAGGTAAAATCCTTCCAGCAAAAAGAAACATTTACATGTTGAGAAAACAAACATAAGACTAACACGCCTTGCCTGGCTAAATACTTACAAGTTTGAAACATGAGAGACTGATTCAGAAAGATTTAGAGAGCCTGGATTGACGTCTGGTCCCTCTTAGTCCCAAGAGCAAACAACAACAACACAAAGAGCACAAACAAAAGACTTCTCTCCACCAAGATTTGAAAGTATCTTATCCCCCTATTGGTCCTCGGGTCAGGTGTCAGCCAGGTTCACTGAGCTTCTTAACCCTTTACAGGTAAAAGAGGCATTAACTCTTAACTATCTGTTTATGACAGCACCTAAATCCTAGGGGGAGGGATTGACCTAAAATAGTCCACAAACTCATGTCAAATTCGCAAACAGTTTTGGGTTGACTAAAACTGCATTTTTTGGCCAAGCACAACATAGCTTTCCTGTGCCTCAATCTCCAGTCTGGTGTTGTGAAGATAAAAACATTATACGTTTGTGAGGCACTCAGATACCACTGTAATTGGGAGTCATATCATAGCCAAATAGCTAGTCACTTGTAGAGTTAAAAGAGTCAAGAATTATTTTCTGTAAATAAGGAGATAAATGTTGTTTGTTTTACTTTTTCTGAATGTATTTAACTATCAGTTGCTAAGAGTTCACAAGACTGTCTACCAAAGTCAGTTGTAACCTTAGCAACAATTCATTTAATAATATCATCAAATCTTTCACGATACAGTGAAGATGAAAGGGCAAGTACAATTTGAATCCTTGCCAAGTAATGTTGTATTGAGGAACATGTTATACTTTAAGATGGCATCATGTGTTCAGTGCAGACAAGTTCAGTTGAATGTGTTAATATTCATAATTAACATAAGTAGATAGTGTAATAGATAAAATTGCTGGCGATGAATTTATGAAAAAAAATATTTTCCATAATCTATGAAATGTGATTACTGTAATATCATTTGAATTGAAAATTTCTATGCTAGGTTCAAGATACAAAAAAGGGCTTGTTATGTGAAGAGATTGCACATTAGACATGAACCTAAAGTTGTTGAGACACATACCCAAGCATTTCTGAAATGAAGCTTGCTCTACCACTATCGGATAATTTGTTATCGTCAATAAATTGTCGAATCATTGATTCCTTAATTATCTTTGCTAACAACTGGTACATTAATTATCATTTCCTAACAAACACAAGTCAAGGAAAGTTTGCTGAATGTTACAATTCTGTTGCAGTTCATTCATAACTAAAAATTCATAATTTTATACTCACAAAATACCAGATGGTAACATCAGCACAAATATGAATAGAGAAGCTACCAGCTGTCTATTTTATGTCATTAATATTAATGGAAAATGAGATTTGACCTAAAATAGACTCTTTCGATGCTCTAGTAATGAAAGAACTACTGATAATAACATTGGATTACGAGTTGTATTGGGTTTAACAGTGTTTACAATTATAACAAGAACTCCCTGGAACTAACACAAGGAAACAGGGGATAATCTCTTAAAGTCTATTTAAGCAAATGGTCTCCTGTACCAAGCATTTTACACACAACAGTACAGGATAATCTATCAGTGAAACATTAATGAAATCATTTATTATTTTCATGGCAGCTGAAATAGTACCATGACATTGCTTGAAAGATTATTTATTAATGTCCTGGTAATGAATGAGTAATTAGCAAATCTTTCCAAAACTCTTCATTGTGTTAATGGCAAATACTCTACAGGCACATTTCAATATTAGAAAAATCTCAGAAGCAATACAACAAGACAGCTCTCTCTGTAGCAGATCATTAGGGCTCAATTCACTTTAATTCCTATGCAGTTAATATTCAAGGAATATGGATGATAGTCTATGAATTTTAGGCAAGG
This sequence comes from Gopherus flavomarginatus, assembly GCF_025201925.1. NCBI lineage: Eukaryota > Metazoa > Chordata > Testudines > Testudinidae > Gopherus > Gopherus flavomarginatus. Next base: position 224,843,337 of record NC_066619.1, on the reverse strand, counting down.
CCAGAGACATGGCCACTCAACATTTTAGATCCATCCAACATTTTAGATCCATGATTTATAAAGTGTCTAATCCAAACATTGCACAGAGTCTCAGAAAGCAAACAAGGCAAAGAACTGGCAACCCTCAAACTGCAGCAGTCAGTGAAGGATAAAAACCTTTGACAGATTTCCAGCCCATCTGTGTAACTGTCAATCATGCGTGTTGTAAAAAGCAGATTTATGAACAATCATCTGAGAAGCATTTCTTAAACATGGAGCATAAAAAGAAAAATGTACTGCTTTCAGGTAGATGATAATTAATAATTTTTAAAAAATTATTTTACAGTAGTGTCCGGAATGTTTGGAGGCTACACAGACATACTGTGTAGGAAGACACAGCCTCTGCTCCTCTGCTGTGAAATATTTACAGTCTAGAATACAAAAAACAGATGAATGAATAGAAGAATGCAGACTGGGATACAATATGCAAGCAGAGAGGACAGGGTAATGACTGTAGCATGTTAGTTCCACTTCAAATTATATTTTATTGCTTCTTTTTTGTCTTATTGATTCATTTTTACTTGTATGCTATAATTGTCCACTACCAAGTCAAGATCAGTTAGTTAATTTTGTTTAGGCATCATGGGGGAAATAGCTCTTCAGGAGTGATCTGCAGGAGAAGAAAGAAGTGGCCTTGCAGATGGGCTCAGGAGGGACTTGCCATATATAGGACACTTGAACAAGATCTCAAAAAAGTCTTTAGCACAGCAGAGAATTGAACCCAGGTCTCCCAAGTAGTGTCCTAACTGACCACCCCTTCTTTCCTGATTGACCATTCACCAGTCATTGACTAATATTTGTAACTGTTAATTTTAGCCTGTTAGAAATTATGCTATATGAGAATTTTCTATTTGTTTTCTGTAAAGGGTGTTTGCTGTAATCTAGGTCCCTGTTCAACAAAATATGTAAGCATATGCCTAACCTTCAGAATGTGAGTAGGTCCACCCATTGATTTCACATTAAAATTAGGCCTTAAAATGAGTAACGTGCTAAGTACCTTGATGAATTGGGGACATCATTGCTGAACTGGAAGCATAATTGCTGAATTTGTATATGTGACAATGTGTTTGGAAATGTAATGAATGACCTATAGTCCAGTATGTATGAGATTATGTTTTAGTTTGTGAAACAGGTCATTGTTAAGAATAAATTGCTCACAGGACACAAGTATCCCCAAAGGTCATAGATTAAGACCTTCAGCAGTTATGCTTTGGCATTTTGTGCTAACTGAAGTCTATAAGTATCAGAGGGGTAGCTGTGTTAGTCTGGATCTGTAAAAGCAGCAAAGAATCCTGTGGCACCTTATAGACTAACAGATGTTTTGGAGCATGAGCTTTCGTGGGTGAATACCCACTTCGTCAGAAGTCTATAAGTCGTTTCCAAAAAGAGTTCCTAGTAGAACCCATTGAAGTAACCAGATCTGATCACTATAGTGAGATTCCCCAACCCAAGAAAAAAAATTCAGAGCTTCCAAATATTTTGGAGATTAAAGGATATTTTTGATCATCACTGAAACCTTGATTTCCATGTTCATCTCACAGCCAAAATTAAAGTGACCAATCATGAATTCCCAGAATACCAGACATTCTGGTATTTCCAGGAATGGCATGGGCTTGCCCTAGCCTGCATGGCCCTGCCCCCACCAAAATGACGTTGCATGCCCAGTGCATGTGAGGTCATGCCGGTGAAGCAACTCACTCTTCAAAATGGCATCCCCCATCCTCTACCAGACAACACCACATCTTATTTTGTCTCAGTATCATACCTGGGACAAACTTTAAGAAAACAGGATTGTCCAGTTTCAAACCAGATGAATAGCCTTCCTGGCCAAAACTAATTACCCTGAAGAGAGCCAGGGGACATCTAAGAACTTCCAGATATTGTGTATATGCCATAAACAATGCTTCAATATTATCCATATTAAGCTTAAACCTGCTATCATATATCTCAGCAAGATTCTGTGACAGCACAGAAACAGAAACTCTGTTATACAATCTATACTAAGGGATCACTCCATCCATCACTGAAATGCAGCTGTTCCTGGGATGAAATAAATAGAAACTGAAAGGCACAGTTACAAGAGTGAAATACGTACAAGCATAATAAATAAATAAAAATAGTAAAAGGACTCACAAAAACGCCACCATAGCTAAACAGAATTCAAGAGGCAGTCAGAGGCAAAAAGACACCCCTTAAAAACTGGAAGTCAAATCTTACTGAGGGAAATAGAAAGGAGCATAAAGTTTGGCAAGTCAAGTGTAAAAATACAATTAGGTAAGCCAAAAAAGAAATTGAAGAGCAACTAACAAAAGACACAAAAACTAACAGCAAAAGAAATTTTAAGCACATCAGAAGCTGGAAGACTGTCAATCAGTGGGGCCACTGGATGATCAAGGTGCTAAATGAGCACTAAAGGAAGACAAATCAATTGAGGAGAAGCTAAATTAATTCTTTGCCCCAGTCTTCACTGCAGAGAATATGAAGCAGATTCCCGCACCTGAGTCATGCTTTTTAGGTGACAAATCTGAGGAATGTCCCAGACTGGGGTGTCAATAGAGATGACAAATTGGAACAAATTGTTTAATTAAACAGTAATAAGTCATCAGACCAGATAGTCTTCATCCAAGAGTTTGAAGGAACTCAAAGATGAAATTGCAGAATTATTAACTGTGGTATATAGCCTATTGTTTTAATCAGCCTCTGTACAAGATGACTGGAAGATAGCTAATATAATGCAATTTTTTTTAAAAAGACTTGTGAGGCGGTCCTGACAATTACAGGCCAGTAAGCCTAACCTCAGTATCAGGAAAGCTGGTTGAAATTATAGTAAAAGAACAGAATTATCAGACACACAGATGAACACTATATGTTGGGGAAGAGTCAACATGGCTTTTGTAAAGGGAAATCATGCCTCCCCAATCTATTAGAATTCTTTGAGAGGGTCAACAAGCATCTGGATTATGGTGATCCAGTTGCTTCAGTGTACTGGAATTTCAAAGAGCCTTTGACAAGGCCCCACACCAAAGGCTCTTAAGCAAAGGAAGCAGTCATGGAATAAGAGGGAAGGTTCTCTCATGGATCACTAACTAGTTAAAAGCTAGGAAACAAAGGATAGGAATAAATGGTCAGTTTCACAGAGGAGAGAGGTAAATAGTGATATCGCCCAGGGGTCTGTAAATAGCAGGATCCCCTAAGGATCTGTACTGGGACCAATGATGTTCAACATATTCATGAATGACCTGGAAAATGGGATCAGTAGTGAGGTGGCAAACTTTGCAGCTGATACAAAATTATTCAACATAGTTAAATCGAAAGCTGACAGCAAAGAGTTACGAAGGGAACTCACAAAACTAGGTGACTGGGCAACAAAAGGGCAGATGAAATTCAATGTTGATAAGTGCAAGGTAAAGCACATTGGAAAACATAATCCTAACAGTATATACAGAGTGATGGGATCTAAATTAGCTGTTACTACTCTAGAAAGCGATCTTGGAGTCACCATGGATAGTTTTTTGAAAACATCCACTCAATGGGCAGCAGCAGTAAAAAAAAAGCTAACCAAATGTTAGGAACCATTAGTAAAGGGATTTATAATAAGACAGAAAAATCATAATGTCACGACATAGATTCATGGTATATCCACATCTTGAATACAGAGAGCAGTTCTGGTTGCCTCATCTCAAAAAAGATATATTAAAATTGGAAAAGGTACAGAGAAAGGTGATAAAACTGATTAGAGGTATGGAACAACTTTCATATGAGGAGAGATTAAAAATGACTGGGACAGTTCATCTTAGAAAGTAGATGACTAAGGAGGGATATGATAGAGGTCTAAAAAATCATGACTGGTGTGTAGAAAGTGAATAAAAGAGTGTTATTTACACCTTCACATAACATAAAAACTGGGGTCACCCAATAAAATTGACAGGCAGCAGGTTTAAAACAAACATAAGGAAATACTTCACACAACACACAATCAACCTGTGAAACTCATTGCCAGGGGATGTTGTGAAGCCCAAAAATATAACTGTATTCAAAAAAGAATTAGATAAGTTCATGAAGGATAGGTCCATCAAAGGCTATTAGTCAAGATGGTCAGGGATGCAACTCCATGTTCTGGGTGTCCCTAAACCTCTGACTGCCAGATACTGGGACTGGACGACAGGTGATGATCACTTGATAATTGCCCTATTCTGTTCATTCTCCCTGCAATGGTCAGTGCTAGATGCTTCAGAAAGACAAGATACTGGTCTGGACAGATCATTGGTCTTATCCAGCGTGGTCATTATGTTCTGTTTAGCAGTGAACCGCGACAGCATACAAAAGTTTTACATCAAGTGAAAAATACCTATTTCCAGTTAACAATTTCAGTGTGAATTTCAGGCAGCAAATGTAATGTCTCAAGATTCAATTTACCCTGGGCACAAGGACTAACACTCTGTTAATACAAAAGTCATTCATTCATTAATTATTATTAATAATAAAATAATAATAATATATAATATTAACAGTGACAGGGTCCCATACTTTGTTGCTTTGGTAGGCCTAGCTATGCAAACGTTGAGAGACAGCAGCATAGTAAGCTGCTGCCTGTGATATGAGTAGGAAGCAACAGGGTGTGCCAGAGACATTCCTCTGCCTGCAGACCAAATAGACAATCCATAGGCCTGGTTTTCCTCTCACAACAATGTTGCTCTTCTCTGGACTCTCTCCAGTTTGTCCACATCCTTCCTGAAATGTGATGCCCAGAACTGGACACAATATTCTAGTTGAGGCCTAATCAGAGCAGAGTAGAGCAGAAGAATTACTTCTCATGTCTTGCTTAGAACACTCCTGCTAATACATCCCAGAAGGATGTTTGCTTTTTTTGCAATAGCATTACACTCTTGACTCATATTTAGCTTGTGGTCCACTATGAGCCCCAGATTCCATTCTGCAGTACTCCTTCCTAGGCAGTTATTTCCCATTTTGCATGTGTGCAACTGATTGTTCCTTCCTAAGTGGAGTTCTTTGCATTTGTCCTTATTGAATTTCATCCTATTTACTTCAGACCTTTTCTCCAGTTTGTCCAGATTTCAGTTGTAATAAAGTGGCTATTAAGACACTGAGTGACTCATAGTATTATGGGCTGGAGCCATGCTTCACTCAAACGGTACTAAGGAGGATCCTGCCTCTTGAAGCTACTCCCCCTCCCTCTACTCCCCCTCCCTCTGTCCACCCTCAGGGCTAAAATTCCTGGCTACCCAAATGAGAAGAGAAGACACACTGCTCACCCAGATAAGCAGGATTTTCAGTTAATTGAAATTTGGATAAACAGACTTCACTTGTACATGGCATTACAGTAAACAGAGGGCAAATAAACTGAAATGCCTCCCATAATGTGCCCATGATTGGACTAGCAGTCTGCATGCCATTCAAAAATCTGTCACAGGTTGCCAATCACTGCCAGCTAGGTGAAGAATTAATGTGCTTTTTCTAGACAGCAAACATCTGAAGAGCTCTTTGACCTGTCAAGATTTGGACATTGCCTTATCCAGCCCCCAGGAAATGCAATTGAATACCACTGATCTAGAGAGAGGCCACACAGTCAAAGTTGACATCTCAGTTATGACTTTGAGTCACAGAGAGGACGGTAGTGCTGTTCACAGTGACTGAGAAAAGTAGGTGAGCTTGGAAGAAGATTAAGGGCTATGTTTTGTTTTATTATTAAAGGGAAATGGGCATCCAACTGCCCTAGACCATTTTGAAAATCCTAAGCTGTTCTTGCTTTCATGTGACAGTAATGCTTCCAGTACAAAGTACAATAACCTTTGTTTATTCTGGGGCATTGGTTCCGTACTGAACAAAGAGAGACACCTACGGAATAACCCACAGCAGTTGCTGGAGGTTTCTCCACATAAACACTCTCCCAGCCTGAAATACTGAGATCTGATAGGTTCAGACCACAATGGCTGACGAATGATACAGCTGATTGCTGGGTGATGCCAGAGACCATGCTTTCAACTCAGTTCTCCAAGCAGCTTTATATACATAAAACAGCAGATGTGACAAAAACTATCCCTATGTGATTTCACATAAAGCAATCCTTTTCTCCCAGGCTCACTCCCAGCTGCAGTGTAGACTTACCCTTAAGGGTCAGTGTCTCCCTGAGATAGGTCTATATAACTCTTGCTTTCTTTAAGATGATGAGTGGACTCTGAGGGAGACACTAGGGTTGATGGTCTGTCCTAGAAGAAAGGACAAGTAACTCAATGCTTTTTAATGTTGCTAATTTTGCATAAAACAGTCTTTCAGGTTGAAAGGACTTTGGGGCACACTCCTTTGGGAATGTTAATTTCAGAAGTTAATGTGACACTGGACTTTGAAGCAGACTTTGTGGGTAGCCATTCTAAACCCAGAAAGACTGGGGAAAGGAAAAACTCTAGTAGAGGGGAGCTCTGTTGTTTAAAAGAACTTGTCTGCCCTGTTACAGCCACCTGCTATCAGAAATGTACCAAACCACATTAACATGTTAACCTCAACTACTCCACATGTCAAGTTGTGATCAGTCATGTCAAAAACAGATAATATTTGATTAGTCTATCAAAAAACTGATATTTGATCTAACATAACTAGTCTGTGGAGTTGTTTAACATGAGTTTGGCAAAGGAGATCATCCAATGAACATGTTATCTGCATGCCTTGCCAATGGTTGCCAACAACCTAGGAAAACATAAAAGGAATCCCATAATGTCTAGATGTCTCTGGATTTGCTTAGTCATAACCTCCACTAAACCCTTTCGAAAAGTGGAATGTTCAATACTGAGCCAATAATTGGATAGTTCCTCAGTGTCAAGAGATGATTTCCTGATAGGAGTTTGCATATGCACTGGGAATATTTCAGGGAGTCAGTTAATTTGGTTTGCCCTCTCTAGAATAGCCATTGATAGTGGAGCCTATCCAATAGGATAATGCCTTGTCATTGGCTTTTAAGAAGCCAAGATTGGCAAGAATACCACTCACAGTTTGTTGACTTGATCTATCCTAGAACTTCCATATTTTGTGGATGAGACATTGCTAAAACTAATCAGACAGCGTCAAAACAAAAAATGTCTAAAAAGATTACTGTACTCTCATAGCCCAACAGGTGCATGAGGAACTACCTTAGGCATGACACATTATACTGGCAAAAGGAACTGGCAAATCTCTCATATCACAGAGAAGCCTATTTCAAGGAAAGAAGTCTGGATGCACCAGACTCTTCAGTACCCTGAAGAGCTCAGCTAAGTGGTTCTTCATTGTGTCAATACTGGAGGACAAATATTTCTTCTTTGACTCTGCAATGGCAATGAGGTATTCCTACACCCAAGTTCAATAGTCTGTCACCATCAAGGCCAAGACTGCTCCACCAGCCCAAAGTGCAGCACTCTCTATATGAGGTCATAGTTAAGAACTGAGTAAAGACTGCAAGATACAGGCACACAGGTCCCACTGGCTTTCAGTGGAACTTATCCTCCTAAATCCCTTAGTTGCTTTTGAAAATCTGCCTGAAAATCATGCCCTGGCATGGGGTTATTGTTGTTTTGTAAAACTGTTTTTAGATGCTATCTTTTAATTCAAGTGAAGCAAAAAATTAAGTGATTCCATATGTGAGAGAGAGAGAGTGTGTGTGTGATTTATATTATATATATATATATATATATATATAGACACATGACATCAACTCTCAGTAGAAAGTGTGTTAAAAGGAGGGTCTTGTTTTATTTGTTTTCTCAGTTGCCCCGTATGTCATACTTTCTAACCTATGTTTGGCTATTCTCTAGCAGTTCTCATAACCACTAAAAGATAAGTAACCATCCCTCTGAGTTACGGTGAGTCTAGTTCATTTATATAGTTTTGTTCTGTCATGCCAGATGTGAAATGTTGGATAGTTCTCTCAAGCATCTCAGCAAATAATTTCCCTAGTGTTTGCTCTTGATAAGGAAAACCACCCCCTTGACCCTACCTTACCCAAGGCCCCAGGCTTTTTGCTGAGAATAGAGTAAGGGTAGGCCCAAAATGCTTTAGCTAGGAGCAAGAGTTTTAACTTCTGCTAAACTTGTTTTTCTGTACAAAGGGCATGCCGAGGCAGAAAGATGTGGTTAGGGCCCCAAAAAGAGGAACTAGAATTGGATAAAGGGGAACCAGGAGATCTGTTAGTTACAACAGCTGAGCCTACTGTCAGGACTACAGAAAAGGTGCTAGAACGGTCAAACCGCAGACTTGACTGGCAAAGACAATAACAGGAAAAGCCACAGATGGAAAATTGGGGTTTTGCCATAGATGGAGAATTAATTGGTCAGCTTGCTTGTTATCAACATTATATTCCAAATAAGGCAAATAACATGTGTAACCAGCGTGCTACGTTTTGCAGTTTTAACCTTCATAAGCTTGGTAAAATTTGTAACATGTAGAGCAGCCTACCCTGGTAAGGGGACCCGCTGTCTCTCCCTGTATGCATACTTGTATTCCTGTGAAATAAATAAAGGAGCCCCAGGCTGTCTGATCAAATTGACAAGGGGTGGTCTTTTCACTGACACTCTTTACTAATCATTTATGGAGGATTAAATAAAAAATGATTAATGTATCTTAGAGCTGTATCAAGTATTTTGCACAATAGGAGAGGTTAATAAAATAAGCTTTTTCTCACTTTTTAACAAATAAATGGTGTTTCTGTTTATTAAAATTCTGATCAGGGAATATGCAGTGCTGCTGTAACCATGTTGGTCCCATGATATTAGAGCGACAAGATGGGTGAGATAATATCTTTTATACTTTCCCAGACCTGAAGACGAGCTCTTTGTAAGCTAGAAAACTTGTCTCTCAGACGAAAAGAAGTTGGTCCAATAAAAGATATTACCTCACCCACCTCATCTCTCTATCAGGGAATATTTATATAATGTGGAGTAGTGATTTGCCTGAGTTAGCACTGAGTAGAAAAATGAGTACAGACTTTAGGGTTTGGCCTTAATTACATATAATAAGTGAGAGGCATCTAATTATTTTAGATAGTCTAGCCTGTCAATAAGTGTAAACATTTTTCAATGAAACAAAATTTGAACCATATACAGTTGTTGCTCTGCACTTGCAGCTCCTCAACTTCAACGTTAGGAATTCTTTATATCAGCACAGAGTGTTGTAGAGTCCTAACACTGCAAATTGCAGCATTTTTTCCCCCTAATAATGAAAAAAATGGATGAATTCATTTGGGTGCCTGCTCCAGCTTTCCAAATGATGAGTCAGACATATTGTCTCTTAACATATCTACGATACAAATTCAATATCAAGAACAAAAATAGAGAGTGCAAGGAGCATTACAAACAAGTATATTATGTCAAAAGGGGACTACATTAAAAGTAAGTAATTTCCTTGAGGAACTATACATAAATGTGCAATTTTAAACAAATGGAAATATGCTACAGTTTAATAAGGGGCAACTTCATAACAGAGATCCAATGAGGTGTGAAAGGAAAGCCATTGTAGCTTGTATATAAGTGAAGTAATTAAATCTGTGAAGTGCAGAGTCAAACAATCAAGCATAATCAATAAACTAGAACAGTTATTTTAGCAACTTCTAATCTACTTTTGCATACTATATAATCCAAGTCTTCTAGACTTCCTAGACTGGGCATCACCTTGTGGAGAAGACGTATGGGCATGTGGCTAGTGAACCAGAAGAATTGAGTTCTACCACAAAATTTCTGTGTGGTACTAGGTAAGCCACATTTAACATTTCTCTGTATCAGTTTTTTAGACCTCCAGTTCAGGAAAACACTTAAGCATGTGCCTAAAGCCATCCCTATACAGGGCAGCACTTAAAATATGCTTAACTTTAAGCACATAATTAATTTCTATTGAACTCAGTGGGACTTAATCATGTACTCAAAGTTAAATCCATGCTTAAGTCTTGAGAAGTCCTGTCCTGATTAGGCATTATAGAAGTGCAGATTATTATTTTTTGTATGGTAATTGAACCATGATGTCTTTTTGTCTTAAAGCCTCATCACCATTAGCTAAACAAGTGTTCTTTAAGTGTAAACTGTCTGCTTCCTTAAAAACGTGTAATGGTACTACGCAAAATAATAGCCCACTTTGAAGATGTAATGCTCCTTCCTCATCCAAATAATCCTGCCTGACTCTTAAACAGCTACTAATTTTTGGTGAAATCACAAAATATTTTACTCTCAGAATATCATCATCATGGTAAATCCCAAAGGGCATAATCTCCTGGCAAATTGACCATTACCAGATTGATCTCTGGCAAGGTGCATAAGATGGTCTTGATCGCATATTCAGTTTATGTGCATCACTGGCAATCTTGTGCCACCAAAGCTTCTAGCATCCATATCATTGGCCATGGAGTGGTCACACAATTCAGAACGTGTTGGTCTTCCATTCTTCTAATATGTCCATACCAAGAAAGCTGTCAAAACCCAATCAGCGCTGATAGGGGTGATTGCCAGGTTCAGTTTAAAATATCCTCATTTCTGGTCTTGTCCTGCCACTTGATATGGAGCTGATGACTGAGACAATGAGAATCAAATATGCCAGTTTGGCGTTCTTCAAACACTCATGTTTTACTTCTGTATGATTGATTTGGCATAACTGTGGTTCTACAGAGTTTGAACTGTCACAACATCCCTATAGAGGCTGAAAGATGGCAGCATCTGCTGCTATATGAGCATTTTCAGCTCTGTCTATGATACAGCCAACAAATATTTGACAGCTGCTACATGTGCAATGTCCCATCCAAATACGTTAATATTGAGCTGGCTATAATCTGGATCTGAAGACTGTTTTATGAACTGGCCAGGGATCTAGTTTTATCAGGATTAATAACCAGACCAACACATGCTACTACTTGCCCAACCAGACTGGCTATCAGCTGCAGTGATTCATCAAACTAAGACAATGTAATTGGCACATTGAAAAACTCAAAGCAGAATGGTGTTCAGCTCAAAGCCACTAGCATCTGCTTCCTCAAGCTTTGTCATCAATTAGTTAATGCCAATATTGAAAAAAGATGGTGGCAGAACACAGCCTTGCCAAACACCCTTGGAGATAAGAAACCGTGCCATTTATCTGCCACTTACTCAAATGCATCTTTCCACCAATGACACTATATTTCCAGGGATGCTGAGACACCTCATCAGATCCCACAAACTTGCTCAAGGCACTGACTCAAAGGCCTGATGGAAGTCTATAACAAGTGGTTCACACAACTTATTCTCTACAAGATGTCTCAAGGTAAAGCTCTGGTCAAGAACAGAGTGACCAGGGATAAAGCCGCACTTTATCACGGTGCTTGCAGAATACATATCTGGTTTACCTGGAAGCAGTCGAATTTCTATTCTTGGCCTCTACCTTTTGCTATGTTGTCCTACAAAGGGGATGCAGATGAACCCCCAACTTCCTCCATACTATACTGTCCTTCTTCCTCTTCCTCCCCACCTCCTCCTTCCTTTCCCTACCATCATTATCCATGGGAAATATGATGGTGATGGGTGTTTTTGATTGGGTATGCCTTAAACCTTGGGACAGTCCACCTTTCCCTTCCCCAGCCCACCCAACAGACAAACTCAAAATGGGCACTTTTACTTTTCCAAGTTGAACTTTTTCCTTTCAAGAACGTTTGATTCAAAATTGCTGGTATTATTTGTTACATGAGAAATTATGACATTTTATCCCACTTATGAAATTTCCTATGATATTGATATACCATTTTTGAGCAGTTCTAACTAATATGCATATTTTATTATTATTGGGCCAAATCCCGGGGTCTTTTTTGGCTTTTGCTCAACCTTTAAGGGGCAAAAGCCCTTGATAGTTGGACTAAAAACTCAGAGATCTCAGGAATTAGCATTGTAGTACTGGTGCTGATGTTTCATCGAAAGTAATCATCACTATTTTTTCTAGGTATCAGTTTCATTAATACTGAAAGTAAGATTATAGTCTCAAAAATTAGAATCAAGACCTTTACCCACCGCTGCTCTGACCGATTAAGCTCATTAACATACATAAGAAGAATCAGAACTAGGCAACATATAAAGTCACAGCCAGAATGTGCCATCATCTTTCAAGAAGGCCAACAGAAGGAGCTAAATCTTTGTGTTTTATCCACGATGGTCTCATTCTGATTTCTGATCCTAGTGAGAATGCCCTGCCCCTGACTCAAGCACATTCTAACCCCCTTCTATCAACCTTACTATCCTAGTTTATTTGAATACAACTCGACTGAAGGATTGAATGGTGAAAAGAGGTAGGCCCAAACCCATTTAAATTTTTGAAGGTGAGGACCAGGACCTTGTAATGTATGAGATACTGGAAAAAAATAGCCAGTGCAGAATACATAGCATTTGACATGATATGATCCTGATTGTCTTGCTCCTTTAGCAAATAGACCACTGCATATTGAATTTTCTGGAATTAGCTTATACTATTCAGTCAGCCCACTACTCCAGGCTTCAGAATGATGAAAATATGAATAAGATGTCTGGGTGCAAACTTGAGAAGTAGTGACATGATCTTTTGACTACCTAATGATGTGGGAGGGAAAGCAGCTCTGGCTAGAGCTACTATCTGGGCATCAAGGAGCAGTTTTAAAAGACTTATAAAACGTACCCCACCATGAAAATCAAAGAACATAGTCCCTAGACTGAGGGTGAGGCTATGACTTCTTAAACTGTTTCTCACTTTCAGCATCATGACAATCTCTCCTGAACTGGGTGTGAGCCTGCTGTTTTTCAGGCAGGGCCCTATGTCCCTAAGCCACACTGGATATTAGAGTGAAAGCAAAGTCTACAGTAGGTGAGAAGAGGTAAAGTTCAATGTCTTTTGCATATTTCTGATATGATATAGTCCATGGCATTTCATGATTTCTCCCACTGACCTCACATAAGTGCTGGACAGGACTGAGCCCTGTCAGACTCCTCAGGACTAAAGACCTGATCCTCCATTACTGAAATCAGAGGGAGTTTTACCACTGATTTTATTAGGTACAGGATCAAGCCCAGAGGCATCAGCAGCAGCTGCCCACTATAGTCCAACGGAATTTATTTCAGATCCATTGTGAGGAAATTACATCATTAGTATGACAGGATACTGTCCTCTGTATAACCCAACAGGTCCATCAGAGAACCTCATGATAGTTGTATGTCTGTCTGCCCTCAGCCCATAGCCCTTATGAGATTGTTCATCAGCATGACCAGCATTGCCTCTGCCAGCTCTTGTTTTGTGGCCAAACTGAAGATGTTGTAGGAGACAAGATGCATGACAGTATTTTTGGGTGATAGTTTGATTCCAGTAATTAAAGGGGAAGTTTTGTTATGATGCTAATTTAAGAATAATACCTTTAAAACTATTCAGATGAGGAAGTTATGGCCTTGACCTGGAAAAAGGATAATCTCTGACACCCATATGGATCTTGAATGTATTTCAGGTCCTTGAATGTATTTTTTTTAATTAAAAACAGATGGATCAAGTCTGCAATTCATGGGTAAATCATAATTGTAAATGAATGGAATTAAACAGATACTATCTACAAAATGCTAACTTTTTTCCATTGACTTATCCAAATCAATCAGTTGAATGCAATATTTATAGGGATTTTTAACTGATCTCAACAGTTTCTATTGGAATAGGTGCTAACGATGGTAAGTGTACATTGGGAGGTCCCGATAAATTAGTTGGCCTAGAGGGCAACACATAATACTAGGAAATATTTTTGTTATTGAGGAACTTGATGTTCAATATTTCTTCCTTTTTGCCATTTTCTATTTAATGAACTGTTTCAACACTATTACCTTCTTCCCTAAGGGCAGGTCCTAAAATGCTGCAGTGGCACAGTCATTGTAGCACTTCAGTCAATATGCTACTACGCTAACAGAAGGGGTTCTCTCCTCAGTGCAGTTAGTCCACCTCCCCGAGATGTGGGAAGTACTCCCATTGACTTAGTGCTGTCTGGTTTAGGTTGGTATTGTCATAAACAGATAGCTAAGGGTTAACGTCTCTTTCACCTGGAAAGAAGTAATCTGAAACACCTGACCAGAGGACCAATCAGGAAACAAGACTTTTTCAAATCTGGGTGGAGGGAAATTTGTGTGTGAGTCCTTTGTTCTTTGTTCTTCTGTCTGACTCTCTCTCGGCTATGAGAGGATTTCTGTTTCCTGCTTTCTAATCTTCTATTTCCAAGTTGTAAGTACAAATATAGTAAGGCAGTAAGGTTTCTATTGTTTTCTTTTGTATTTACATGGGTATAGTTGCTGGAATGTTTTGAATTGTATTCTTTTTGAATAACGCTGTTTATTCATATTTCTTTTAAGCAGTTGACCCTGTATTTGTCACCTTAATACAGAGAGACCATTTTTATGTATTTTTCTTTCTTCTTATAAAGCTTTCTTTTTAAGACCTGTTGGAGTTTTTCTTTACTGGGGAACTCCAGGGAATTGAGTCTGTGCTCACCAGGGAATTGGTGGGAGGAATAAGTCAGGGGGAAATCTGTGTGTGTTAGATTTACTAGCCTGACTTTGCATTCCTCTGGGTGAGGGGGGAAGAGAGATTAGCTCTCGGTACTTCTGTTTTCCAAGGCTGGAAACGGAGAGGGTGGAATCCCTCTGTTTAGATTCACGGAGCTTGCTTCTGTGCATCTCTCCAGGAACACCTGGAGGGGGGAAGGGAAAAGGTTTATTTCCCTTTGTTGTGAGACTCAAGGGATTTGGGTCTTGGGGTCCCCAGAGAAGGTTTGGGGGGACCAGAGTGCCCCAAAACACTCTAATTTTTTGGGTGGTGGCAGCTTTACCAGGTCCAAGCTGGTAACTAAGCTTGGAGGTTGTCATGCTAACCCCCATATTTTGGACGCTAAGGTCCAAATCTGGGACTAGGTTATGATATGGTGTGCAGCGTTTGTGGGATAGATAGAATCCAGAAGCCAGTAGGAATATTATATTTTTCTTTTCTCTGCTAGGGGCTTTTAAGCAGAGAGAAACAGTTTGGTTTTAAAAGGGAACCAGAGAGGATTTTTTTTTCTGCTCTCTCTGGCAGTTTTTGGCTTGCATATTAAGCAAGGAACCATTAAGGGACTATTAAGGGTCTTTTGTGACAATAGCACTCCCATTGAGAGTCATTACCAGCACTATACACATGCAAATAAAGTGGTTTTTCTGGTTTACTTTACATTGAAAACATTAGCTAGAGGAAGAAAGGGAAAAAGGCACTGTTGCTAGGCAGACGCCAGGAGGCAACAGAGCCTGCAGTTCAGACAATAAACACCGGAGGGCACCCCAACACAAGAAAACAGGAACCATGCCTAACAAGACAAAAATGGAGGCCGAAGGACAAATCAAAGACACCGAGCACAGGCGAGAGATGGGAAAAAAAATACAGGAACTAGAAATAAAACAAAAAGAGATGGAGCTGAAAGAAAGAGAAGAACAGATCAAAAATGCAGCCCACCTCAGAAAACTACAAGAAGAAGAGGTGGCCTACAAAAGAGAACAAGCAGCCAGAGAGGCAGCCTACAAAAGAGAGCAAGAAGCCAAAGATGCAGACCACCAAAAACAGCTGGAAATAAAAGAGAAAGAGTGGGAACTCCAGAGGGAAGCCCACCGACAAGCCATGGAATTAGAAAAGGCTAAGCAAAACACAGCCAACCCTAACAACCCTGCGCCAATGATTGTTCCACAGCACAGGAAATTTCCCACCTACAAGGCAGGTGATGACACCGAGGCCTTCTTGGAAAATTTTGAAAGAGCCTGTCTTGGGTACAGCATGCCTGAAAACCAGTACATGGTAGAATTGAGGCCACAACTCAGTGGACCTTTAGCAGAGGTGGCAGCTGAAATGCTTAAGGAGAACATGAACGACTATAAACTTTTTCAAACCAAGGCCAGATACAGAATGGGGATAACTCCGGATCATGCTCGTCGGTGTTTCAGAACCCAAAAGTGGAAACCAGATGTGTCATTTCCCAAACACGCCTACTACGTTGGGAAAAATTATGAGGCCTGGATATCAGGACACAATGTTAAATCCTTGGAAGAACTGCACCTCCTCATACAAATGGATGGTGTCCCTGAGGACATAACATGGTACATACAAGATGGAAAACCCAAAAATCTCACTGAGGCGGGGGAGATTGGAGCCAGATGGATGGAAGTGGCAGAAAGCAAGAAAGCTACTGTCAAGGGGAACGAATACCCCAGAGGGCACACCGACCATAAACCCTACAACTGAGGGCAGCCAAAAACCCCACCTACAACCCAAGTAAAGCCACAGACACACTATTCTTCCACCTCACCAGTCTCCAGTAACTCACCTCGACCCAGTGACCCATCAGATGGAAGATGCTTTAAGTGTAATGAACTGGGACATATCAAGGCCAACTGTCCAAAGAACGCCATCCGAGTGCAATTCATTACACCACCATCACCCAAAAGATCCCCAGGCCCAGATGCCTCTCAAATACCCTTGGAGTGAAGGGAAAATTTGAGAGTGGGCGGAAAGAAGCTTACTGCGTGGAGAGACACGGGGGCACAAGTGTCAGCTATCCACCAATCCTTCGTAGACCCCAAATTCATCAACCCAAAGGCCCAAGTGACAATTTACCCCTTCATGTCACAAGCTGTAGACTTGCCTAGAGCTGAACTGCCTGTCCAGTACAAAGGCTGGTCAGGAATGTGGACTTTTGCAGTCTATGACAATTATCCTATCCCCATGCTACTGGGGGAAGACTTGGCCAACCAGGTGAAGCGGGCCAAGAGAGTGGGAATGGTTACACGTATCCAAACCGGGCAAGCTTCCAGACCCATTTCTGTTCCTGAGCCGTCCACAGGGGTCCCATCTGTGTTACCAGAGACCCAGACAGAGGTAGTGGACCCGGATTCCATGCCAACCACTGAAACAGCCACAGCACCTCCAGTCCCACGCCCGGAACTGGAACAGCAACCAGCATCATCAATTGCAGCCACAACTTCAAACTCAACACCAGGTGGCACCAGTGAGCCAGAACTGGCAGAAGCAACAGTCAGCCATACCCAAAAGGCTCAGCCAGAGCCTGAAATACCCTCAGGTGCGCCAGCGGAGAGCGGTTCACCAGCAACGGAAACAACCCCATCACCTACATCGCTTCCAGAGGGACCAAGCCCAAGTCCCCAGTCTGAGGAAGAACTGGTGACCCCAGCCTCAAGGGAACAGTTCCAGACTGAGCAGGAAGCAGATGACAGCCGTCAGAAAGCGTGGGCGGCGGCACGGAGCACCCCACCGCCTCTCAGCTCTTCTAATCGATCCCGGTTTGTTATAGACCAAGGACTTTTATACAAGGAGATTCTTTCTGGTGGACACCGGGAAGAATGGCAGCCGCAAAAACAGTTGGTGGTTCCAACTAAGTACCGGGGGAAGCTCTTAAGCTTAGCCCATGATCATCCCAGTGGCCATGCTGGGGTGAACAGAACCAAGGACTGGTTGGGGAAGTCTTTCCACAGGGAGGGGATGGGCAAGGACGTTGCCAAGTATGTCCGGTCTTGTGAGGTATGCCAAAGAGTGGGAAAACCCCAAGACCAGGTCAAGGCCCCTCTCCAGCCACTCCCCATAATTGAGGTCCCATTTCAGCGAGTAGCTGTGGATATTCTGGGTCCTTTCCCAAAAAAGACGCCCAGAGGAAAGCAGTACGTACTGACTTTCATGGACTTTGCTACCCGATGGCCGGAAGCAGTAGCTCTAGGCAACACCAGGGCTAACACTGTGTGCCTGGCCCTAACAGACATTTTTGCCAGGGTAGGTTGGCCCTCCGACATCCTTACTGATTCAGGATCTAATTTCCTGGCAGGGACCATGCAAAAACTGTGGGAAACGCATGGGGTGAACCACTTGGTTGCCACCCCGTACCACCATCAAACCAATGGCCTGGTGGAAAGGTTTAATGGAACTTTGGGGGCCATGATACGTAAATTCGTCAACGAATACTCCAATAATTGAGACCTAATGTTGCAGCAGTTGCTGTTTGCCTACAGAGCTGTACCACATCCCAGTTTAGAGTTTTCACCGTTTGAACTTGTGTATGGTCACGAAGTTAAGGGGCCATTACAGTTGGTGAAGCAGCAATGGGAGGGGTTTACGCCTTCTCCAGGAACTAACATTCTGGACTTTGTAAGCAACCTACAAAGCACCCTCCGACACTCTTTAGCCCTTGCTAGAGAGAACCTAAAGGATGCTCAGGAAGAGCAAAAGGCCTGGTATGACAAACATGCCAAAGAACGTTCCTTCAAGGTAGGAGACCAGGTTATGGTCTTGAAGGCACAACAGGCCCATAAGATGGAAGCATCATGGGAAGGGCCATTCATGGTCCAAGAGCGCCTGGGAACTGTGAACTACCTCATAGCATTTCCCAATTCCTCACTAAAGCCTAGAGTGTACCATGTTAATTCTCTCAAGCCTTTCCAATCCAGAGACTTACAGGTTTGTCAGTTTACAGTCCAGGGAGATGATGCTGAGTGGCCTGATGGTGTCTACTACAAAGGGAAAAAAGACGGTGGCGTGGAAGAGGTGAACCTCTCAAGCACCCTGGAACGTCTGCAGCGGCGACAAATCAAGGAGCTGTGCACTAGCTTCGCCCCATTGTTCTCAGCCACCCCAGGACGGACTGAACGGGCATACCACTCCATTGACACAGGTAATGCTCACCCAATCAGAACCCCACCCTACCGGGTGTCTCCTCATGCCCAAGCTGCTATAGAACGGGAGATCCAGAACATGCTACAGATGGGTATAATCCACTCATCTACCAGTGCATGGGCATCTCCAGTGGTTCTGGTACCCAAACCAGATGGGGAAATACGCTTTTGCATGGACTACCGTAAGCTAAATGCGGTAACTCGTCCGGACAACTATTCAATGCCCCGCACCGATGAGCTATTGGAAAAGTTGGGACGGGCCCAGTTCATCTCTACAATAGACTTAACCAAGGGGTACTGGCAAGTACCGCTAGATGAACCTGCCAAGGAGAGGTCAGCATTCGTCACCCATGCGGGGGTGTATGAATTTAATGTCCTTCCTTTCGGGCTGCGAAATGCACCCGCCACCTTCCAGAGGCTGGTAGATGGTCTACTAGCAGGACTGGGAGAATATGCAGTTGCCTACCTCGATGATGTGGCCATTTTTTCAGACTCCTGGCCCGAACACCTACTACACCTGGAAAAGGTCTGTGAGCACATCAGGCAGGCCGGACTAACTGTTAAGGCCAAAAAGTGTCAAATAGGCCAAAACAGAGTGACTTACCTGGGGCACCAGGTGGGTCGAGGAACCATAAACCCCCTACAGGCCAAGGTGGATGCTATCCAAAAGTGGCCTGTCCCAAGGTCAAAGAAACAGGTCCAATCCTTCTTAGGCTTGGCCAGGTACTACAGGCGATTTGTACCACACTACAGCCAAATCGCTGCCCCACTGACCGACCTGACCAAAAAGACCCAGCCAAATGCAGTTAAGTGGACTGATGAGGTCAAAAGGCCTTTACCCAGCTTAAGGCGATGCTCATGTCTGACCCTGTACTCAGGGCCCCGGACTTTGACAAGCCATTCCTAGTAACCACGGATGCATCTGAGCGTGGTATAGGAGCAGTGCTCATGCAGGAAGCAACAGATCACAACTTCCATCCTGTCGTGTTTCTCAGCAAGAAACTGTCTGAGAGGGAAAGTCACTGGTCAGTCAGTGAAAAGGAATGCTATGCCATTGTGTACGCCCTGGAAAAGCTACGCCCATATGTTTGGGGACGGCGGTTCCAACTACAAACTGACCATGCTGCACTAAAGTGGCTTCATACTGCCAAGGGGAACAACAAGAAACTTCTTCGTTGGAGTTTAGCTCTCCAAGATTTTGATTTTGAAATTCAGCACATCACAGGAGCTTCTAACAAAGTAGCTGATGCACTCTCCCGTGAGAGTTTCCCAGACTCTAGTAGTTAAAAAGTGTTCTTAAAATGTAGAAGTCTGTTAGTTATATACTTAGTGGTATATGTAAAGGTGCATGTGTTGTAGTAATTTGTTTATTTTAAAGTTCTATAAGGAAATCGCCGCCAGTGAGCTTCCCCACTGTCTGCAATTTGGGGGGCGTGTCATAAACAGATAGCTAAGGGTTAATGTCTCTTTCACCTGGAAAGAAGTAATCTGAACCACCTGACCAGAGGACCAATCAGGAAACCGGATTTTTTCAACTCTGGGTGGAGGGAAGGTTGTGTCTGAGTTCTTTGTTTTCTGTCTACCTGCCTCTCTCTCAGCTTTGAGGAGTGATTTCTATTTCCTGCTCTCTAATCTTCTGTTTCCAAGTTGTGAGTACAGAGATCATAAAAGCAATAAGGGTTATTGTTTTTTTCCTTTTGTATTTACATGCCTATAGTTGCTGGAGTGCTTTGAATTGTATTCTTTTTGAATAAGGCTGTTTATTCAATATTCTTTTAAGCAATTGACCCTGTATTTGTCACCTTAATACAGAGAGACCATTTGTATGTATTTTTCTTTCTTTTTTATATAAAGCTTTCTTTTAAGACCTGTTGGAGTTTTTCTTTACTGGGGGAAATTCAGGGAAATTGAGTCTGTACTCACCAGGGAATTAGTTGGAGGAAGAAGTCAGAGGGAGATCTGTGTGTGTTAGATTTATTCACCTGACTTTGCATACCCTGTGTGTGAGGGGGGAAAGAGAGATTAACTCTCAGTAATTCTGTTCTCCAGGACTGGGAACGGGGAGGGGGGCGTCCCTCTGTTTAGATTCACAGAGCTTGTGTCTGTGTATCTCTCCAGGAGCACCTGGAGGGGGGAAGGGAAAAACGATTATTTCCCTTTGTTGTGAGACTCAAGGGATTTGGGTCTTGGGGTCCTCAGGGAAGGTTTTTGTGGGGACCAGAGTGCCCCAAAGCACTCTAATTTTTTGGGTGGTGGCAGCCGTACCAGGTCCAAGCTGGTAACTAAGCTTGGAGGTTTTCATGCTAACCCCCATATTTTGGATGCTAAGGTCCAAATCTGGGACTAGGTTATGACAACAGTCCATGTTGCAGATCTATTTGAATTAAATTGGAAAATTACCTCTTATTAGTGAGCTGCTACTTACATCTTTCTGAAACTGAATTGTTGCAGAACACATCAAATAATTATAGCACATTGCATATCACAGCTTGCTCATATAATTTTGTTGTTGAGGGGTGGGAAATGTGGTTTTTTTTCTACATGTATCCATCTCTTTAAATCTGGAACTCTGCTCCCAGGTCATCTCAGCTCCATGGAACTGGATGTGCTTGGCAGCTGGCATCCGAGATCCCTTTACACTTCCTTGACCCAGAAATCAATGGCAAGTCTTCCAACTGACTTTATTTGGATCAGATCCATAAAGAGCCATGTCTTCTTGAAGTTGCAGATGTATCAATCAAGTGTATCTTGTCTACACAATACCATGGTATTTGAGTAACAACCTCACCCCCAGATCTGTTTGGACTTTGCAAGGTTTGGTCACATAGGAGTTCACCTTACTGGATCTGCTTGAAGATCTGAATTAAGAGACATGTAAAGTTATGGGTCCAAATGCTACCTCCCACTCTGTGATGCAAAGAGAAGGAAAAGAGTGAGCAAAATGAGCAGAAAGGCTATATAAATAGTTACATGACAATACATAGCTATGTGTCAAGTGCATTGGCTGTCCAGCTAGTGAGGCAGTAGCCAAGAAGCAACAGCAGCATGGTAACCTTAACAATTGGCATTGTGATTGGGTGTCCACCCCGTACAGATCTGGAAGAGGTGAAGGTGGCCAGGTAGGCCTATTAACTTCACAAGCAGCATCTGTAGGAAGACCCAGGGAACAGGAAATTGACTGCAAGCAAGTTCAGCTGCGCATGAACAGGTGGGGCCTATAAAGCCAGGAAGCTGGCAACAGACAGGGGCAGTTGCTAGGAAAGAGGGAGAGGGAGAAGGGCTGGAGCTGATATTCCCATAGAAGGGGGAAATTAGAAGTGGTAGGAAGGAGCAGTGAGGTCTGGGAGAATAAAGACCAGAACTGTTGGGTTGAGGGTCCCTAGACTGGAACTCAGAGTGGAGGGTGGGCCTGGGTTCCCCTGCCAGCCACTGAGAGAGTGGTACCTGAGGCAGTGGATGGGAAGACTGCCCAGGACTGCTGAAGTAAATACTTTGTTATACCCTAAGAAGAGGAGAACACTGAATGACATGGGCTGAGTCATGAAAAGGACTCTGCAGTTCCTGGACTGAGAGAGGGGCTGCAGATCTGAGGGAGAGAGATGAGTGAATACATTCAACTATGGGAAAGGGCATCTGACGAGTGGCAAGCTAATCCACAGAGTGGCCAGGAGGAGGCACCAGACTAGCAGTCAGTGAACCATCCCGTGACAGGCATATTTCCCAGTATAAATCTTCATGAAAGTTTAAGGCTGCTGCAAGCTGCTTTATGTTCCATCTTTAGCTCCCATTCCCTTAGAAAAGAGAGTAGTGACCAGTCTTTGTGCAGGAAAAGAGTGGCAGCCTGCCTCTTGAGTGAGCCATGCTGCCAGAGAGAGGTACAGCAAGGCATAATGTGCTGGGATGCTCAAAACAATTTCCCCTATTGTTCAAAATTGTTTGACTACACTTGCGGGTCATTCTTAAAAAAGCTTGAGAGATCAAATAACCAAACTTAACTAAATTCTTTATCTAAAGACAAAACAGTACAATACAAAAAAGAGATGTGTATTCATTTTCCAAGAAGCAAATTCTTGCTGTGTGCTCACCTTACAGAGAAGGTATGCTCCTAAAATTAGCATTTCAGCTTGTAGTATTTACAGGATGATTTCATAAATTAAACTCTTGAAACACACAAAAATTCAACCCTCCAGTTTTTTCCAGTTCCCTAACTTGTTCTGTACCTATTTTATCTTTATTTGAATTCTAGTATTCGAGGAACAGGTCTGTGAAGGCACCACCCCAGCATGTACCAGGCAGAACAGTAATGTATTTTTGCCTTTGACAAGTTTCCTAATTTCTGTTGCAAAAGTTGACTTCAGCTTTGTAAACTGTAGTAAGATGAGGCCCTGAAACATCAACTCTTGTGTCAGAGGCCCATTCTGAGGCCTGAAGCCTGAACCAAAGTACTTCCAGGCATTGCTAAGCAAAAACTGGGCTGTGAGCCAGAGGCAGGCCCCACTCACAGAAGTTGGTGAGAAGAGGGTTGCTAGAATCAGGTGCATCCACACGTAAGTGCTAATAAGAGGAACTTGTGCCAGGATGACATCAGAACACTCCAGAGATAACGAGGAACAGGCAGGTGCATCTTAAAAACAAGGTCAAAAGGACATCATGATGGATAGATCTGTTTGAAACAACATGGTCAAAGGAGGACACAGCTCCCAAAGAGTCAAGGGGCTGTGCTTCAATACATCAGTAGGGATGAGTAATCTGTCCTGTAACTGTATAAAAGTAGGTCCCGGAGTGCACATCTGTGTCTGGCCTAGGGGGCAATGGAAATTCCTGCCACAGACTGAGCCAGTCCATTGTCAGGGGGCACAAATTCAAAGCATGTCTTATAGAGTCTAAAGGAAACTATTAACTGTGCTTCGTTTGACAATAAACCTGGCTCGGGTTCTGTCATAAACAGATGGTTAAGGGTTAATGCCTCTTTTACCTATAAAGGGTTAAAAAGTTCACCTAGCCTAGCTAATACCTGACCAGAGGAACCAATGGGGGAACAAGATGTTTCAAAAGGAAGGAGGGAAGTTTTTCCTTTGTTTAGAGTTTCAGTTTCAGCCGGAGTGAAAAAGATCAAGGAACCAGGCTCTTATCATAGTAGTAAGTTTTAGAAAGGAATAAATAGGTTTATGTTTATTTCTTTGTAACTAGTCTTATGCAATTAAAGGTAGAATCAAATTGGGTATTTGGGTATTTTTTTGTGTAACTAAATTTGTGCCCAGGGTAACATCCTCTGTGTTTTGAATCTGTTTTTGTGAGAGTAGCTGGTATGCTAATCTCCCCCAGAGGGTTTTCTTTTACCTTTCTTTTCTTTAATTAAAAGGCTTTTTCTTAATACCTGATTGATTTTTCCTTGTTTTTAGATCCAAGGGGATTGGATCTGGACTCACCAGGGATTGATGGGGGAAAGGAGGGGGTTGGTTAATTTCTCCTTGTTTTAAGATCCAAGGGGTTTGGATCTGTGTTCACCAGAAAATTGGTGAGTCCCTCAAAACTACCCAGGGAAAAAAGTAGTGCTTGGGGGATGGTGGCAGCGATACCAGATCTAAGCTGGTAATTAAGCTTAGAAGTGTCCATGCAGGTCCCCACATCTGTACCCTAAAGTTCAGAGTGGGGAAGGAACCTCAACAGGTTCCTTCGTACCTTACTCAAGTCTGTGGTCTTTGGGGGTTCTCTCAGGGTCTGATATGTCAGCTCTCTGCGCAGAACTGGGGCAGCACACAGAGGGAACACGCACGCAGCCGACTGTTATCATCATTGAACAAGAGCAGAGTGCTGCACTGGTAGCTACTGACAGCATAAACTATTGTGAGATACTTGACATGAGTGAACAGAATTATCGGGAGAGCATAATATATTCAGTTAACATAACTTCCCAACACATATGTAATGTACATTCGTATCATGCACATAATACTTAATGAGGTATATTCTATGCCTAACATTTATATATTGCCTAACATGCCATAGACCTTTTAAATCCATAGGGTGTCAATAATATGACCTCTGTTTTCTGTGCATAATCATAACCCTAAAGGGCTTTCCATATTAGAGGAAGCAGTTGGCTTCTGATTCCCATTTATCAATTATAGTATGCAAAAGGAGCCCATTTTTAAACAAATAATTTCTAAGAGAGTGAAATTCAGCAAAACTTCACTTATTAAATCATTTATTATGTTCTGCTTGTTCAGAGCCCATGGATGATGTGACTGCTATATTTATCACATTTATTCTGCCAGTGTGACTTTCACTAATAAAAATGTGTGAAATTAAAGAATAAGCATTATGTGGAAAACGAGATCTTAATTGAAATGTTCTCCTTTTTTAAAGAAACTCTGTAAAAGTTGCACACTATGCAAATATTTTTATCATACTAAGGTTCAATAGTACTTCAGAAATAGTTCCACTTTTCCTTTGATGAAAACACAAGATAATTCACTTTAGGTCTTTATGAAGGAAAATTGATTTTTTTAACTTTTTTTTTAATGCAGATGTTGACTTTCTTTTTATGTCAAACTCTTGTGTGTTTCCTTACACAGCTATTTCATCATTTACATTTGGTGTCCTTCCAACAAGGCAGAGTTTTCAGATCTTAGCTTTTGCATCAGAATTTCAGTGCTACACAGTCAAAATGCAGGTAACACTGCTCTACAGCCAAATGCTTCTGAAATAAATGTAGTCCAAATTTACTAATTCTGGGTCACTGAGAACGAAAATGATGCTTAAAATTGTTGATTGGCTCTAGTTTTCAAGATATGCTATTGGGTCAGTATATACGACCCTTGACTTGGGAATGGCAGAGGATAAGTGAGTTATAAAGGGAAGGGATCTCAATTTAAACCAGAAATGACTAAAATACATCTTTGACTGGATCTATGAATAAATCTATGACTGGGTTTGGACAGTACTTGCTTTTGAGGCAAAACAATGAATGATGCAATCTGAAGCTGGTATTGCGTCATACATTATATGAATTGCATCAAGTTATTCCTAGAAATCATGGATGATGCACTCATAACGAAGCTTACATCACTCTGCTGAACAAATTGCCCTATATCAGCTCTAGAAATCATACAGTGTCGCGCTCTCTTATTTGTCAGTGTTTGATTTTGCAAAGGGACACATTTCTGTTTAGCCAAAGTGAGCAGAGATGCCTCATACTTGTGTGAACAGTGCAGATAACTTCTGCTATATTTGTGGTGAAGTGACTTTTGCATCACAAAAGCGCAGTATAACCACTATGGTTTAGAATGCCTATCACCTTTATTTTGGCTGCAAAATTGGAGATCAAGACAAGAGGTGGGCCCCACACATATGCTGCAACACTTATGCAACAAATCTTCACCAGTGGTTGAACAGGAAAAGGAAAATCTATGCCTTTTGCAGTGCCAATGATTTGGAGAGAGCCAACGGATCGTACCAGCAATTGTTCCTTCTGCATGGTGCCTCCAGTTGGGAAAGGTGTGTCAAAGAAGAAAAAGTGGACTGTGCATTATCCAAACATTCCATCAGCTATACGCCCAGTACCCCACGGAGAAGGACTGCCGGTTCCTGATGCACCAGAATCATTCTCACTTGAGTCAGACGAGGAAGAGGAAGAGGATGAAACTTCTGGTCCTGAACCATCAATGTCACAGGACCCACCTTTTCTCCCATCCTTCTCCTCTGAACCACACCTCATAACACAAGGTGAACTGAATGACTTTGTCAGGGATTTGGAACTACCCAAGAGTAAGGTAGAGCTGTTGGGCTCCAGACTACAGCAGTGGAATCTCCTGGCAGGCTAGCAGGGCAAATGGAGCCCATCAATGCTTGCAGACTATTGCTGGACAGTGACAAGAGATGCTCCATTTAATGAATACAAGAGACAAGCCAAGAAGCGCCGAGTAGACACTGAATAGGACTAAACTATGTACATAATAGTTTTTTGCTTTTTGTTTCATAATAAATTTTATTTATATAACTCTTTTGCTGATTTTTAAAGTGTTACATAAACAGGACAGGTGAAATATTATCATGTAAAGCAACCATAAACACATGAAAAGACCTAGGTTTACAATTTATAATTAAAACTCAACTATCTACACAATATACATAGACATAAAATGTAAAAAGTTAAATATCTTAGAAACAGTAGCCAGTTGTTTTAATTGTCATATTTGAATTCAGCACATCAAAATACATAATAAATATCACATTTTACCTCTGAAGCAGACTACTGCTCAAAAATTGTAGACCAGTGTAATAAGAATATTTGTATTAAGAATATTTGCTGCCACTGGAAATTAACAACAAACAACAACAAAACATATAAATGCTTGCTTTTTATATCCAGACAATAAATTTAATTTCTTCCCTGGAAGATTATCAAATAATTAATAGTTAGCTTTCCCACCTATATGAATAGAAAATGACTTGCTGTGGCACTGTGACAGAAGAAAGGCAGAAATGAGAGATGAGCTTTCTGTCTTCTAGAGCAGAGGTTTCAACCTATGGTTTGCAGACCCCTGGGGGTCCACAGACTATCTGAGTCCATGAAAGGTAACTATGAAAATAAAGTTGAGATCCCAGAAAAGATATTCTGTTTTTCTGATCAAAGGTACGTGAATAACACCACCTACAGGTCAAAAGCCAAAGGTGTTGTCGTTACCATAGAAGCCCACAATTTAATGCCTTTTCTTATGCTGCACATGCTTGGCCCTGCATTTGACACAGCATTTATAGTTTAATGCTGTTCAGTTTTCAGTCTAAGACTACTATGGTAGGGGTTTGTAGACCACAGGTTGAATTTCTAAAGGGGTCTGCACCTCCATTTGAAAATGTTTAGGGGTCCACAAACAAAAAAAGGTTAAAAACCAGTGTTCTAGAGGAGTAAGTAACCACTCTGAGGATTGTTCCCTTATGAGTTAGAGTTTCTGGTTCCTAATTATCAGTCCTATGTACTGTGTAACCTAAGGTGACAGACTGTTCCTGCTACAGTGAAATGTAGGATAGAAAACTTCACTATGCTGTAGCAAGGCTCTGAGTGAACAACAGAAAATGCCTAAATAAAATTAAAAGGTAGTTTGCAAGTGTTGCCTTGGCAGTATAGATGCCAATGTGTAAGTGCTCACTGGAACATCACCACCTCTATTTAAATGATCCATAAAGTAGGACAAGCTTTGCAGTGCTGCTGATTGATATGCACTTCATGCCACTAATTCTTCCAGGAAGCACTTTAATCAGCATTAAGACAGTGTGAAGTGTTTGTTTGTAACTATAAAATGGACATTAAAAATACCATGTCTAGTGTTTAGACTAAGCTAATTGTTTCATAATAGAAAATCATTCGTCATAATTAGAATGGCTCCTAATAAGAATTCATCTATGGAACTACTGTATAATCCTTCCTGGGTTTCTTTTAAAAGCAAACTGGAACGCAGTCTGAAGGAACACCAGGGAAGCCTCTGCCTGGCAGAGCACTGAAGAAAAACAATCCGTCTTCAATTTCAGAGTCTGAAGGTTTCCCAAGCACTTTTCCCATACCCCAACCAGATGGTATATTTCAGTTTGTATTTTAAAAAACAAAACAAAAAACCCTCACTCAAGAACATTAAGCACCTTGATGCAGAACATAATAAAATAATGTTCATTGTTTCATTTTATATTACAATCAATTCAGGCCATATAAAAAGTACTGAGGAAATCTTCAGCCATGTCTAGAGCAGTAAAGGAGGGGAGAGACTGACTGTCTATACTGTTATTGTCATCATTTTTACAAGACTATGACAAATTTTCTGCAAAGTATGCCTTGTGAGATATCATTTGAAAACTCAGTCTGCTGAATATTGTTCTCCTTGTAAAATGTGTATATCAACATCATATGAGAAGTTATTAGATTCTACTATGTATCATTGTTGTAACATGCTCTAAGGCAGGGGTTCCCAAACTTGGTTCGCAGCTTGTTCAGGATAAGCCCCTGGCGGGCTGCGAGACGTTTTGTTTACTTGAGCTTCCGCAGGTATGGCCGCTCCCAGCTCCACAGCTTCTGTGCCACTTCCCACAGCTCCCATTGGCCGGAAACGGTGAACCATGGCCACTGGGAGCTGCGAGCAGCCATAACTGCAGATGCTCAGGTAAACAAAGCATCTCATGGCCCACACAGGGGCTTACCCTGAACAAGCCGTGAGCCAAGTTTGGGAACCCCTGCCTTAAGGTTAAGACAAGCAGACACAAACCAGTTTTTCAGAGACAAAGACACATTAGTACCCAGCCAGGTGTTGGAGCTATCCCTGACTTAAGCAGCCATTATTCAGCAATGGGAAGGTGTAAATAATAAATTTAGATTTCATCACTGAGACAGTTCAACCCACATGTCCACAAGAGACTACTTGTCGCCTGCACCCCAGTTGGGGGTAATCCTCAAAGAGGCAATGGTAGTATAGGAGAGGGAGAGACAATGGCCTCCATTTCACCTCTTCTCCTCCCATTGCTCTGCTCCATGACAAGAACTCAAAGAATTGAACTAAGGTGGAGTGGTCCTAGGAAGAAAGGAGACCTACCCTGTGAAATTTACAATAGTGTATGGTGGGACAAAATGTTTGCTTTTATGTTCACTTTGCTTGTTAAATTAGGTAATAGCTTGTGTTTTACTCTATTTTCTTTTTGTAACCAATCCTGACTTTCATGTATCATCACTTAAGTTTACTAACTACAGAAATGTAGATTTGTATTGTATTGGTCTATTTTAACCAGTGTTTTTGGATTAAGTTGTGTGGGGATAACAAAGCTGGTGCATATGTCATTTTCCTCTGATGAAATGATGTACTTTCTATGAGCTTGCATTGTTCAGTAGTGTACTGGACAGTACAAGGTGCTCATTTCTGGGGGAACAAGCCTGGGACTTGAATTTGTGGATATAACCCTGTATGTAATTCATGAGTGATTGGTCAGAATGCTCATGTATTTAGCTCAGGTGAATATGCATGCTGACACCTGTGAGAGCAGGTCAGAAGTGGCTGTTCTGAGAGCAAAGCAATATAAAAGGCAACCCAGGCTAGAGAATTTAGGGGACACAGCTGTTCAGGTGACCAGATTGTACCATAGGTAATCTCACAAGGACACGCAGGAGTAAAGCAGAAATAAGGTGCAGGGTGGATAATAGACAAAGCCTGATCCAAAGCCCACCGAAGTCAATGGAGAAAATCCTATTCGTTTCTTCAGGCCATAGGTCAGACCCTGATGAGCCCAGCTATATATAGTTTATAGCCCAGCAATAAAAACTGCACCAAAAAAAAATCACAT
This sequence comes from Gopherus flavomarginatus, assembly GCF_025201925.1. Lineage (NCBI taxonomy): Eukaryota > Metazoa > Chordata > Testudines > Testudinidae > Gopherus > Gopherus flavomarginatus. The sequence continues at coordinate 224,813,293 of NC_066619.1, read as the reverse complement.
TTCTCCCATGCTTAGAATCTACAGAATTTTGCTGCCAGACTCTATCTGCAGTGAGCATGCTCCCTCCCCATAGAAGAACCAAGTGTGCTCTAGCCCAGGGCTGTAGGAGGTGAGCAGGCCTTCCCTTGCAATTGCTCCACTCAGCACCTGTGATGTGGGAAAAATAATACTCTCCTACCTACCAGGGGTGTTGTAAAATAAATTGATTAATTTTTGTGAATCACTCAGATGTCATAGTGATAAGCACCACAGAAAAGCCCATGAGGTAATTAAGAATTCTGTATTAGAGTAGGGTTTTGATGGTGTACAATAAATAAGGCCCAGGGCTACACATTGAAAGATAAAGATAAAATGAAAGATATAATGGCTGCTTGTTCAGTGAGCACTGTCCACCTGTGCACTCAGTAAGGCTGTGAGCCTGTGGGGAAAGATAGTATGTGATCATTAATTAAAGACTGTCGCATAATGCATATGCACAAGTGGAATATTTAAGATTTCACAGGCAACCTTAATTTTGGCATTTCCTAACTTCTGAGTGCTTGATTTTGGATCCTTAATAATGTGCTTTTAATGGAGTTGTTAATGTTATATGTTTAGACATCAGAAAAGTCCTACATTAAAAACATTCCTGAGTGCTTCGTTATTCCACTTGGACAGCTAGCAAGTGCCAGAATTAAGGTGGTTTATAGTACCTTAATTTTGCCCCTTTGTTCATACATATTGCTATATATAGTCTTTAGTTATATGATTCCATTATATCACAGTGGTTGTTTAACTATCTAGTGTAAATAATTCTAAATGGTATACTATGTATTTTTATTCCTGATTATTGTAAGTCAAGTTTTTTGTTTGTTTGTTTTTTGTTATTAGCTTTGATTATGTATCCCTTCTGGGTGCCCAGTATAAAAAATAAAAGATCAAGTCATCCTGTGCTAGCAGCTCCTTGGGACAGGGACTACTTTTTCTGTGGTGCTTAACAAATTATAACAACCACCTGCTAGGAGGTCAAGAGCTGTATTTATCATGAATTGCACATATTTGCATTAAAATGTACCCAACCAGAATATTTGAAATGTTTCTTTGCACTTGTACCTCTCAGACTGATTGAATAAAAAATACTCGTGGTTTGAATTTACTAATGCTGAAACCCCAAAGTTGATCAGCTTTGCCCATATTCTAGTTCTAGCAAGATGGCGGTCTCAAGACACATTTTAGAAATTGCCTCTGATCCAGAGGGAAGCTTTTTTCAGTCTTCATAGAAGAAATAGTTATTTCTGCCATGACAAAGTCCTAAGCAGCTGTCATCTTGATTCTCCTATGTTTTGGCAAGGAGATGGAGACAGACATAATCAGCAACAGTGAATGAGTAACTTCTGAAACTAGACAGCTTTACTGACAGCTGAACATAAAAGTTAAATACTGTATCTGATGTGAGACTTCAGCCCTAGGGGGGAAGACAACTTTCAAACTTGTCATTCTATTTATGGTCAAACTCCTGCTTGTTATACAAATTTATATAAGCCAAGAAATCTATATATCCACATTTTAATTTCACAGAAATAGTAAGATCTCTCTCCTTTTAAACCAAAAAAAAAATCCCACATTTAAAACCTAATCTGGTCACATTTTATATTAAGGCTCCATTATAAAATGATTTACAAGTAATTAAAAGATGTTATAAGTGTGTTACAGACATGAGTAGTATGTGTTTGGATGGTTAACACATTCTATTGATGTGTTCATATGAGACTTAGGCTGATAAGCATCTGAAATGAGATTTAGGCACTTAAGTCATTTAGGCACAAATTCTCAAAGAGATTTGGGTGCCTAAATCCCCCTGATTACAATGGGAGTTAGGTACCTTTGAGCATCTGTGCCTTAGGCACTTTTCAGAAATGTTACCTATGTAATAAATTTCAAATTCAAGTTAAAAATTCAAATGCCAGTATCATATTAAGGATAATAATGTCTGTCTGAATTAAAATCTAGATCTGACAAATTACACTAGTCTAATCCTCCACTAGTGCTGCCTGATGTTGCATGTTCTCTGCCAGTGTGTCCACACATGTATTTTGTTCTCAGTCCACCTGGCCTGATGGGGCTGGAAGGCATATACACTTTCATGACTGCACCAAGTCCTAAAGTATACTTTGCTTCACATATGGGCATCGGCTTGATTTGGTTACGCTCGTTCAGGAAAACAAATCATATTCTATCTCCTCAGTGCTATAGGACAATAAGAAAAATATTCTTACCAAACACACCTCCCCCTGAAGGGCAGATTGCACAGTGGATAAAAGTTACATTAAACATTTAAGCACACTATTCTTTATTGAGAATTTGATAGTATTTAAGTGTAATCTAAGCCAACTACTTCCCTCAGGACTAATACCACAAAGTGTTAAACACCCTCACTCCCCATTGACTTCAGCACTCAAAACCAGGGCCACCCAGAGGGGGGGGGCAAGTGGGGCAATTTGCCCCAGGCCCCGGGCCCCACAGGGGCCCCATGAGCCATTCTGGGTTTTCGGCAGCACTTCGACGTGGGCCCTTCACTTTCTCCAGGTCTTCGTCAGCTGGTCCTTCAGTGCAGCAGAAGACTCAGAGCGAGTGAAGGACCCGCTGCTGAAGCCTCAGTGTGCCACCCGGTGAGTACAAGCGGCACAAGCGGCGGGGCGGGGGAGGGGAGAAGCCACGATCGGCAGCACTTAGGCTGCTCTACCGCTGCCACTTCATTCTTCAGCTGCATTCGGCGGCGGGTCCTTCCCTCTGAGAGGGACCCACTACTGAATTGCCGCCGAAAACCTGGCCCTTCCCCAGGCCCACTGAATACTCTGTGAAGCCCTGCTCAAAACCTGTGGAAAACAGTCTAATACATTTTAGGTTTGCACATCTATTGTCCTTGCAGCATAGAAAAGAATAAGGACAGAAAAGAAAAAGGAATTAAGTTAAATTTCTGGTTCTCCTCTTTTCTCCCTCTTTCCAGGAATACAGAGAAAATGCAGGTCTACTTGGGACCATGCATACAATTAAGGAATGTGCTCAGATACCACAATGATGGGTGCTGTATGTGTGAATGGCAAATGGACAGATAGATCAAGAGGGACAGAGGGAGATAACTATTTTAAACTAGAAGTATAATTAGTAATGGAAGCTATAGGAAAATTATGGAAAGCATGAAAAGTAAATGCATATTGTACACATTTTCAACTTATCATAGTCTTTAAGAATTAACTGATAAAGAAAAATGAAAGAACCAACAGCAAATAAAACATTCATGTAATAGCTGCTCTTCTGTATGCTTTTTTAAATAAAGAGATACATCCTCTTTCTAAAAACTTTCAATGTTTTCTTCACCTTCCATCAAGGAAGAGTTAGAAACACCTTGTAGAGGTAACTGCTCACCCAGGGTAAATGATGAGGAAATGATTTTAATTTGAAAAGAGAATATTATTTTTCACATGTCCCTAATAAATTGCTTTCTGACCAGGCAAGCAGACTTTGACATAAATGCTTTTTCTGGCAGATGGTGAAACCACAACAATGCTTAAGCTTACATTGGAACAAAGTTGTTATTTAACTTACACAAGATAGGGGAATATAATTCTTTAATACTTTTTTCCTAGCACATAACCAGACTTCATTTAATGTTTATATATATATCTAATGGCCCATTACGGGATTTACCTCTGACTACCAGGTGAAAAGTATTTGCTAATATCTTATTCTAAAGAGTCGGAAGACTGATTCAAATTTCTCCTCTTTGGACTCGGAAGAATACACAATAAGCTTAAAAGCCTCGATACATTTATGGAGTACAAACTAGACCATTGTCCCCAAAAAAGCTCCCTTCAGTACTGATGTCCTCAAAGACAGGTATTCCCAAGCAACACAAGTGGTGCTAAAACTATTCTGGGGACATACAATAGCCAAGGTTGGGGTTGTGAGATAGACATCAACAACAAAAACTAACTATTTGTGGTAGGGGAGGGAGAGAGAAAAGGAGTAGCCTAAAAACTTTATCCATTTTAATTTGAGATCTTAGATTTTTAATGCAGCAACATTCAAGTCTTGAGTCCCAAATGAGCCTCTCTACTTACCACACCCTCCCTCCTCCATTCACTGTAAATTTCACTTTCCATTATTCTAGAAGGATATTAATATAAAAAATCATGTTTTCCATTAACCGTGAAGGAAATACCATAGTCATTACAGCAGACACCAACCATGAACAAATAGGATATTTTGTTGTAGAATAAAATATTGATGCAGAGTATCTTTAAAATGTCACAGGTGATGGACTGGTAAGTAAAACTGGGTTTTGCCAACATCTCACACTGCATGAGTGATTTCCACTATAGGACCAGTTCCTTGGCAGGCGTAGACCATCATATCAAAATGATGATGTATTTAGGCCCATACCCAGTCTCTGACAGTGGCCATTACCAGATGCTGAGAGGAAGGAGCAAGAAACCATTTTGTAGTGAATTATGGAATACTTTAAAAAAGTCAGATTGGTTCATGACCTGAAGCATGATGGTTTATATTCCATATAAAAAAGGGAATAGCTTATCCTAGTAGAACTGAAGATGTTCCCATAACTCTCATACTATGGCTAATCCTTCTCCAGGGTGGCCACACACGCATTCCCAGAATACTGGACATTCCAGTACCTCTAAGAACAGTGTGGACCTGCTCCTGCAAATATGGTGCAAGCAAGGTCATGCCGATGGGGGCAGGGCAGCATGCTCTTCAAAATAGCATCCCCACCTAGTACTGGACAAAAGAACATTTGTTTTTGTCTCTATGAGACACACGAACCTTAGAAAAGCAATACTATCCAGCATAAAACCAGACAAATGGCCCACCTATGTTGTGGCACTGAGTTCTGCAGATTAAGTATGTGTAAAATATAATTCATTGTATTAATTTTAAATTGTTGCCTTTTGATTTAATTGATTATCCTTGTTCTTGCATTGTGATAAAGGGTAAATAGAACAATCTGATTTACCTTGTTTTATTATTAGTTCTTCCATCAATGTGTAATTTGTCCTGTGCAGACATTTAAAGACCTCATAGCACTTTTTGTAAAAAAATAGGATTTTGCCTTAGTGTCTTGGGTCAAAAATATCCAGTGTCATACACTGTGTTGTGTATCAGTTTGTTAATACCCTCTACCTCCAAGGAGCCAAATTTCAATGGTTCTGGATGTACCAGACATTTGGACCCTGCAGTCCTTTCTGAATGTCAATGAATATTTTTATTTAAAAAAAAATCACAGAAAATATATATGCTGCATATTTTAAAGTTACATTAGTATAGTACATTCAAAATTGTATGATACAAATACAATGCTGCCCATGATATGTAATTTGTCATCTAACAGCACTGAAAGACAAAGCATTTATTAGTAAACTCTGGCATGCATTGGTGTATTGGGACAAAATTTGCTGCATAAACAGCAGTTTTCTTACAAATGCACTACATTACCTCATCTGCCAGCTGTGGGCAAAATGAGATGCAATTAACGACCATATTAAATCACAGCTCAGAAAATGGGCCAACCAGCTCCTACAGATATATACGCTGATATCAATAATTTCCCACAAGGTACATGTATCAGCTATTTAAAGTTCAATACTGTACTGGAGATTTCCAGTTCAAAATATGGGGGCTCTATTGAGAGCTTGGGTGATGGCTCAGGAGGCCACATTTGGGTGTTGTGTTTGTAATACTTGTTCCAGGCAGGTTTTGCAAAACCAAAACCAAGAACAGGTCAGAATCAAGGTTCTGCTTTATCTGAAATGAAGTGATTAAAAGCTTTTGGTTTCTTCACTCACACAGCAACAATACAATCTTTTGTCCCCAGGGCAAAAAAGTGTCAACTATAGGAATCACAACATTAATCATTTCGTATTGCACTGGCACCTACAGGCCCCAATCAGTGATGCCAGACACTTTAGCCACATGTAATTAAAATACAGTGCCTGCCTTTTTATTCTATGTGTGTGACCTCTGATAACAAGAAGAAACCTGCTGAACTTTTCTCCATTAAAGATAATGGAGACTCATTCAGTATCCCTTATCAGCTAAAACAACCTCATTTGGAAAAGTTCATGAATCGAAAGGTGGAACTCTCTACATCAGATCAGAGATGGAATGGGCGTGTTGTTGGCCAATCCTCACCTTGCAAGACATTGGTACAGTTGGTTAAATGCAGTCTATATCACTCTTGTTGTTGCTCATCAGAATTTCAAAAGGCCATTGAATTTAAGGTCAATCTTTGGGTTTCATTGTTACGTTGACTTTACCATCTCATGCAAAATAAGACCTTCACCAAACATTATTGGCAAGCTGCAAGACTTTACTCAGCCAAACAATCTCACTTTGCTGGTTATTGTGTAGCCATCATATTCTAGCCATGCTCACTTATTGTCTGACCTTGGAATTAAGTGTCTTCTTTCGGGGGGAAAAGCTATGCAATTTTTTCCCCTGGCCCTAGAGTGTCCTATTTCATACTTGTTCCTAACCACCCCAGAAAGCAACACTGATATCTGTCACTTAAAAAAAAACAAACTACTCACCCCTTGTAGAATCCAAAGTCTCTTGATAGCACTGAATCTGAGACGGAGCTAACTGCTGTCCTGGTCACTTGGCAAATCAGTGGCCAAAAATAACAGCTTGGATCAATTTTATTTCACCTGAGATATTTTACAAGACCTTATAGCTGCTTGTCTCCATTTCTGTGTCTTTTCTCTCCCTTTTCTTTATCTTTTTACTCTAACTTTTAGAATATATTCTATTGGCCAGAGTCTGCTGTGACTTAAATCTTGTGAGACTCTATTTATTTTAACGATACAGATCTGGAGTATTAAAATCCCACCAGTCATGCATGGAATATCCTGCCCTGCAAACAGAATCACATGGAATAAGACTAAGTTCCTGACAAAAAGGTGGTGGTTTTATTTTTAGGCTCTGCAGCTGTAAACTAGGGCAAAATTTGCCCCTCGGCATCTAGGTCTTGAATCAGAAAAACAACATTTAACTACATGCTTAGATCCATCCCTATTCACCATGTACTTAAGGTACTGAATTGGAGCCCTACCGGTAATCTTACATATAGAGACTTAGATAGGGAAGAGTTACATATGTATATTCTGTTTGGAGTAGGGTGGAAATTCCACATGTTTTAGCTGTTATACAAAGTTATTTTTTAACCAAAATGCATTCCATCAAAAATTAGGAAATGTTCTGCTAAATAAAGCCACTGTGTATGGCTGTCTATGAATGATTAAACGTTAATTAAAGTTGCCTTAAATTATTTCAATTTAAAATACCTATCTGGAAAAACACATAGCTGGAACTGAAAACTCTGTGTATATATTGGAGAGATTTTCTACTTCCCAGAGTATGCTATGGCAAAAACACAGTGCTTCAAAGCTAAAGATTAAGTAATGGAAGCAAAATTTATGTCTGGTATCTCTCTGCTGACTTTTAAGCAGTTATACCAAAAATGAACTTGAGATGAAGAGCCCTATTTTGCCTTATGCTAAATCCTCTTTACACCACTCCTGCAGCACAAAAAAGGATTGAAAACCACCTTAAAGGGGCATCTTGGGACTTCGCTTAAGAAGGAGAATCTCTGGGTGGAGTAGAGCCGGCATAGCCAGCACTCTGCCACCTGCTGCTGCCCCCTGGACTACACGTTATACCGGGGCAGGAGAGGGCGTAGCTGGAATGTGCTGCACTGACAATCCTTGCTGACATGGCAGTGTGTGCTGAACCAGCACCCATCTGCTCCAGGGATAGAGAGGCAGAAAAGTGGCAAAATAATATCCTTGCTTCCCTTCTCAGATGCATCAGCAGAGCTCTGGTTACCTGAGAATTAAGCCCAGAATTCTTCAGTTCAATAGCATTTGATAACCTTTTAACAAACCAAGCCTCATCCTTTTCCCAACACAGTCAATGGAAGGAGAATTTGGACCATAACAGGCTTACAAAAATCACACTGAAATATTAGTTAGAAAGATGTATCAAGAGGCTGACATAATCCTACCATCATCGGTGCAATAAAATGCTGATGCTGAATCTACCATTACACTGTTTTTTTCCTCCAGAAGAGAAATGCTGCTGTATCATTTCCGTAAGTCTTGTCATTTAACAATGATTCTACTGTAGAAAAAAATATTGTTTTGAAATATTTATGACTACATTTAAAACAATTTTAATCTAGTCTGAATGTTGCACCTTCAGTTAGGACAACATTTAGCTATCACTTTATTTGTTAAATTTCTCAATGTTAATATTTTCTAAACCCAGCTTGGTCCCCAGTTATTCTTCCATTAACCTTTCTAGGAGCAGAAACAGTCCTCTGCATATTATACAGATTGTCTGCCACTTAAATACCAGGTGAAATCCTTTCCCACAGAAGTCAATGGGTTTTTTGCCATGGACTTCAGATTTCACCTTCTATCAAATTCATCTTTTAATTCTTTTAAAGTCACACTGAGGAAGAATTTGTTTTTCATCTATAATCTGAGAAATAATGTTATATGCCACAGCAAAAAGAAAGTCTTTTACATTTATACAGCATTTTGATTTCAGAATTCCTTTTTTCCTAATGAGAAGATATTGTAATGATTCAAAATAATTTAAATCTGTTTTTATTTCATTAAAGTTCCATCACTTATATGCAGCTTTATCAAGGCATTACATTTTCTAGTTTTGGATTGAGTGGATTTTGAAAAAGAAACTGTTTATAACAGTGTAAGCAGATGCAGTTCTCACCCTGCTCCAAGTACATGGAATACACTGCATTAAGTTCCACATTTACCAGTTTCCCAGGCTTTGCTTTCATTGTTAAACAACAACAGGTAACATGGGGAGGCAACACAGCCCATGATAGGGCACTAGAATGGGAATGAGGATACCCAGGTTCACTTCCCAGCTCTTCCATTGGCCTCCTTGGGCAAGTCACTTCTCTCCCCGTGCACAGTTTTCCAGTATGTAAGACAGGGATAACGATACTAACTTCCTTAGTAAAGTGCTTTGAGATCCATGGATAAGAGTGAGGCATTATTATAAACATCAGTCCAAGCTTCTTTCTGAGCTTGGTTATACCTAGAGTTTGTCTGCAGGACACTTTCTCTCTCTATCCTTACCCTTAATTCCCTATGTCTCAGAGCAATACTCCAACCCCTCTCATATTTCTGGATTGGAGTTAAAAAAAAAAAACTGTGGTCACCAGATGCCCGATCCTCCACTCTTCAGCTATATGCGCATAACTCCATTGACCTGGTGGAGTTATTCCTGATTTAAACTAAAGATCAAACATCAGGATCCGTGACTTTAAAGGAAGCTAGTCATATCTCTGAAAAGTGAGAAGCTATTTCATTAGTCACATATTGCTCCATGTCTTGAGACCTTGGGCATGTCTCAAAGACAATGACTTTAGAGGCCCTTATGCACAGTGTTGACACATGTAGGCTTTCTGTAGCCAACAATCTATATTTATTTATTCAAATCCCACAAGGAAAGCATTTTTTGCTAAGCTGATGGGCTAACTAGAACTGGATTTGACTGCTGAAGAAAGAATCCAGCCCTTTAAAGCAAGAAACAGGCTTTTCTGTAGAAAAATAGAAAATAGACACTCTGGTACAAATTCATCCCAGATCTAACTCCATTGGCTACAAAGCAGTCTTCATTTATTCACTCTAATTTAAAGGTTTCACATGCCAGTAATACAGTTTAATGTTTTTAGAAGGTCTCTTTCTATAAGTCTATAATATATAACTAAACTATTGTTGTATGTAAAGTAAATAAGGTTTTTAAAATGTTTAAGAAGCTTCATTTAAAATTACATTAAAATGCAGAGCTCCCTGGACCGGTGGCCAGGACCTAGGCAGTGTGAGTGCCACTGAAAATCAGCTTGCATGCCGCTTTCGGCACACGTGCCATAGTTTGCCTACCCCTGCAATAAAGGATACATTTGAAGTTCATGGTTCTTGTCACCTTATTTAAGAATGTATGTATATGCCAAGGCAGCTCACTTGACTGCAGAAAAAAAAAGTATTCATAAACGTTCATACAAATGAAAGCTGTAGGTCTGCTAAGGCAGTATACAAAAGCCCTCTGTTCACCTTCCATAAACATTGGTATGAGTGTATGTATTGACAAATAATGTTTGTGAAAAGCAAGTGCAACACAAATACCTGTGTGAATTCCCCCAAGTATCCATACAGACATCTTGAAAGCTTTTTGTAAAGAAAGTGTTTTGTTATTTCATTTTTAAGCCATTGTAATGTGGATGCAATCTATATTAATCAGAGAAAACAGCTTTTTAAAACCATAGGCCAAAACTTTCAAACTTGAATGCTTAAAGCTAAGCAATTTAAGTCCACGTTTAGGTACATTGTAAGTTGCTGCATTTTCAGAAGTGCTGAGAACCTGTACTTCTCATAGAAATCCATGATACTGTAATAGGGGGTGCTTTGCATTTCTGAAACTCTGAGCATGTATTTAGCTGCCTAACTTTAAACATTCAAGTTTGCCAACATTTTTATCACAATATTTTAACAAATATACAAAGCCTACTAAGGCATAGTCTCAAGCACGCCTTATGGTTTCTGAATGATCAAAGAATCACTTAGTTTTCAAAATATGGCTTATCTGTAGTGCAGACAGATATAGACTGTTAAAGCATATTAAATCAGACAGAACTAAATGAATGAATTTTTTCCTGAATATACATTTAATTAGAGACTGTAGCAATTGAAACTTGCCAAATTTCTTTGTTTGTTTTTTAAAACAAGCTTTAAACATTCATAAATAATGCAGTGTACAAATGCTAGGCACACCAACTTCATCGTAAATGACTAAAAACTTGATCTAATACTTTAAAAATATTCCAAGTTTGTTAGATATGTTTACAATGTATTTTTAAAGTGGGAAAAAAAACCTCCATTTTCTTTCATGTCCTCTAACTTCCTCTTAACAGGCTAACTGTCAAGTACACTAATATGATTAACATCTATCTGGGTGTTTATGCGTTAGATACAGAATATATATTTTTTTTCATTTTATTTAGTAATATTCTGGTGAACTTATCTATTCTTTTGAAGTAAAACTACAAGTAAACCTTCAGAGCTGTGCATTCATTCTACAAATTGCTCTAATTTGCTCTAGTACATCTGTTTACTTGGCTTGATTAGCATTTGATTCCTTTTAAACATTTCATACTCCAGAAGTAGAGCTTCTGTTTTCCAGGGTTTATTTTATTTTTAGCCATTTGAGTTCTATATAAATGTCAAAAAATGTTTTCAGGACTCTGATACTGTAATGAGAAGACTTTCTGGTACTTCCCAAACTATCTATATAGGATCTATTTTTATTATGGATACCAATAATGAGGTTAGTTTAAGCTCTATTTAGTTAGTGAACCCCTGATTTAGTGTTTGTTTCCTAGTGCACTTCAATATAGTACTGTTTCAAATACCACTACATGAAAGCAGGGCCTGCTCTGGCTTTTTTGCCGCCCCAGGCCAAAAAAAAAAATGCGGAACAGCCAGAGCCAGGATGCAGGAGGACTCCCTGCGCTTCAGAAGTGTCCTGGCTAGCGGAGGGGAGGATGAGGGAGTGGGAGGGAGAGAGAGAGACGGGGGGTGGCCAGGGACTCAACAGGGCGCTCACCACGCGGCCCCAACTGCCGCGCCACCTGCCGGGTGGGCTCCGCGCTGCTCCAGTTGGCAGGGAAGGAAGGACGTGGGCTGCCGGGCTTTCTACAGACCTGGCACTGGCTGGGGCAGATGGAGCGCGCAGCCTGCTCCCAGCAGGGAACTCCCCTCCTCCATGCCGCTGCCCCCTACAGGATGGATGAATCAGCGAACCAAAGTGTGGGGGGTGGGGGCAATGGGGAAACTAGCCATGTCTGGCAGCCTGGCTGGAGGAGGAGGAGGGAGAGAAACCTATGTGACAGTGAGTTTTCCCCCTTCCACTGACTTTTATGAGCTCTGGATTTAAGCTGTGCAGTCAAATGCCTATTTGTTCTGCTCCTGCCTTGGTCTCACACACACATTCCCTCCCCTGCTGCCAGCAACAACCCTGAGTAAAATTAACAAGGATGCCAGAAATAGCCCCTAATCCTGTAGTTCCCACCATGGGGTGAACAGCTAAATTTAAACTGTTCTTATGCAGGCAGCAGGCTACCTGGGAATGCTTCTCCCTCAGCCAGTCCCCTTGCTACAAGCTAGAGGGGAGCCCCTGCTGAGTGGGAGGGTCGGGGGAACACAGAGCCTAGCTGCATCTGGCAGCCTGGCTGGAGGAGGAGAGGAAGAGAAACAACAAACAAATGTGACAGTGAGTTTTCCCTTTCCAAGCTTTTATTAGCTTTGAGTTTGAACTTTTTGTTATGCAGCCAAAAGAGGTGAAAGTAAGCCAATACTGAATGCTCCACTTATTTGCCAGTACCCTACTGCACCTTTTTTTTTTTTTTTTTTTTTACCAGTACTCCATACCGGGCCATACCAGCTTACTTTCAGCCCTGGCCTTACCATCTCACTTCTCCCATGGGTGTAAACTATTGGGCTAATTAAGCCAGAAGACTGTTAACCCTTTATTTGCCAGTGTGGAGTATTCATCTCATCAGACCCAGATCTTAGGTTCTTTGGATCTGAAGTGTATATTTAGCCCAGTCTAATGATAGGGTCCAGTTGTAAAATTCAGATCCAGCTGTAGGTTTGAATTCCAAAATATGTCACTTCTTTCCTCAAAATTTATAGTATGTGATTTGGGATATTGGTTGGAGCCAACTGTAATGGTACATGGTAGGCATGTTATAAATCTACCTTTTTGACTTCAGATATTGTAGCAAATAATAAACTGATTGGATGTCAAGTGCTCCTCCAGGTAATAAGACTCTGGAAACAATTGGCTGAAAATAAAAATGTCTCATTTTCAAAGCATTTGAGACTCACCCTGGGATGTGTATCCTTTGCATTCACATAGGGCATTTAATGGGTCTAGTTTTCTGTCTGGAACCTTGTCTGCAATAGATCATATCGCATAGCCAGAACCATTACAACCGCATAGCATAAGACACCACAGTCTAGAGACTGACAGAAGCCATTTGTCCATCAATACCAGTGGCATAGACATCAGCAGCAAAGTTTTGCCATACTTCACTAATTATTGATTTTTATGTTATAGTAGCATATGGAGGCCCATGCAAACTCATAGTAAGAGATAGTCCTTGAAGCACTGAAAGATTGCTACTTGCACGAGGAAGAACAGGAAATCTATAACAGCTGGGAATTGAACCCAGATCCCCTGGATCCCATTCTAAACCACAAGATCAGCCTGCCTCTCACATCTTCCAGTAAGTTTCTACCCTGCCCTATTTTATCTATTTATCTGGCAGGCGCCAGCCGAAGGACCACAGCGGTGGTGGAGCACTCGCCAAAATGCCGCCGAATTTCAGCGGCGACGCCTTTCGATGACACCACTTGCCGTCGACAAGCAACATCATCAAGAGGCATCCCTGCCGAAATTCAGGGGCGACGCCTCTCCATGATGTCACTTGTCAACAGCAAGCAACGTCAGCAAGAGGTGTCCCTGCTGAAATGCCGCTGAAATTTGGCGGCATTTCGGCGAGTGCTCTCCCGGGAGCCAGGACATGGGAGCATTAAGATGCCTCCCCGGGCACCATGGCGCTCGTGGGCACCGCATTGGGGACCACTGATCTAGGTATTTTTATTTTTGAACTGAAAGGACTGTTTCATTCTGGAATGAAAGTGTAATTATATCTCACTGCCCTTTCACCTATTGCCTCTGTTGAGACTGCCAAAGGCTCTCAACGGTGGTGGTAAGTTTTGTGATGTGGACATTTGTCTATGGAGAATTGGACAAACCACTAACTGAGGTCTGTTTTGGCAGGGGGAGAACTTTTTCAAACTTGCAAAGGGTTCAAGTTAGATTTGGTTTAAGTTGAGTTTCAGTGGAATGTCTAGTTTGTATTTTATCTAAACTGACTTCCTCTCCCTCTGGTAATCAGGTATACAAAGTATTGCCAACCATAAGCATGCAAAAATCATGAGTCAGGCCTCAAAAATTATGATTTATTATTTAAATAATAAATTTGGGGCTCCTTTCTCAGCCTTTATGCTGCACTTGAGTAACATTTTCTCCACAAACATGCGGGCTGCAAACTTACTTTAAAAATTTACGAATAACCTGAAAGCTGAGATTCTCACTGAATCCCATGAAGCCAGGAGCTTGGGTTTTAGGCAAAAAATCAAAGTACTCTGATTTTATCAAGAGATTTGCTATGAGAGTTACCATCATGGTTTACATACACTGTAAAACTCAATATAAAACATTTGTTACATTACTATTTGCTAAGATAGGTCATTGCAGCACACACCTGTGTATAAAACATAACAGGATATACATTTATAGGTTAATTATTCTATAGTGTATTATTTGTATTATACAAGTACCTATAGGCTAACCAAGAACAAGGTCCCATTGTGCTAGGCACTCTACAAGTAGAATAGTAGATGGTTCCTGCCCTGAAAAGCTTACAGTCTAAAAAGACTAAACACAAAAGGCCAGGGGAAAGAGATACTACAGGCAAGTAGAGTGAACAGAGTGATGACTGACAAACTTCAGGTTAGTGCCATGATTATTTTGTTTTTAAACCTTTAAGGTAGGGGTAAAGTTCCGGATTAGCTAAATAAAAAGTCAAAGGGCAGCAAGGACGGGGAGAACTGGAGGCTCTTGGGGCAGATGAAATGAAGTTGAGGTGAGGAGGTTGGCACAAACATCCAGCCAAAACTGGAACAAGTCTGATGACATCCTTACTGTCTGAAGGAACCCTGGCTGCTTCTGGGGCTGCTCCTGGCAGCTTGAATTTGTCTGGCTCCTCCCTGTCATTTTTCTTCTTCAAACCCACATGCCTACAGGGAAGGGGAGCCCAACATGGGTCCGAGTGCCCCCCAGGATGATGGGTTATCTCCCGAGCACTGTTCTGAGAGGTTTTGGGGGGGAGGGAAATAGCCCTGGTGAACACATATTAAACTGTGTGTTTGCACCAAGATAAAAAGTTATTTTTTCCTCTGGCTGTTATGTTTATGGTGAAGCATACTCAAAACTCATCTTTGTATCCTACCCCTTGGGTTGGCTTTCTGCTTGGATGCCTCTGTTCCCACAGGTGAATCTTCAACTAGACTGCTAGCCCATGCCTGCATATTTGTCACATTTAAGCCTGGATCCTTTCTTCCTACCTTTCATTTCCTCCCCCTCCACTCCTTTCCATTTGTTCTTTGTTACTTTCCTTTTCTAGTGTTTAAAAATTAATTGTATTTTTTAAACAAACAAACAAAGACAGAAATGAAAATGCCCTAAATGTAAAACAGTTATTTAAAGTAAAATGAACTGAGTGAATAGGCAAAAAATGTCTAAAAATAAAACTGATGTTCTTTTCTGATAATTCAAGTTTGAAAAGTTTGCATATATTGAAAGAAAAAGATGCATATCTTATTAATTTTGATTGTCTTGTTTGTTTACATTATAGAAACTTTATCCACCTCATCCCACCAACACCTACTAAAACTCTTCATCTGCAGTAAATGGTGCCATCCTCAGTAGGACCAGTAACTTTCTGAAACACTGAACTAACAGTAAAATTACAACATATTTACCTTTTCTTCCTGAGGAGGGAAATACTGTAAAAAACATCTTTCTTGAGGTATTTGAATGAAACATTTCTCAAACATAAGTTGCTCGGACATTCAGATTTGTTTTTCTCTAAATTATGTAGAAACCAATTAAGACAGGTAAGTGTAAAAAACATTAACTAGCTAAAGAAGCTCTTGTTTTGGGTGTTGAGAACAAGAAATATATTACTAATGAATCTTCTAGATTAGGTTTAAACGTGATATACATTGTATTTGTTGTGCCTGCTGACTGAGGAAATGTGTCCAATGTCCCCACCACCTAGCCAACCTGTCTTTCTAATCAGAAACACACACTCTGTGGGCACACTGGCACCCACTTGATGGAAGGTTTCAGTCACTCACTTCCATGGTACCTTCCCACCACCTCTATCAAACTTTCTTCTGCTGCCTATACTGGTGAAAGTTGGTGTAGATATAGATTGTAAAGTGAGTTTGCTATGTTAACTTATTTTCAAAAAGAACTATAACTAATTCATAGTATTTAGTCCATAGGCATGTGCAGCACATTTCATTAGGGTGGGCACTCAGGGAATTTTTTTTTAAGCGAACATTTATTGAATACTCAGTCATAAAGGACATTTTTATTCAAACAAACAAACTAAAGGAACTAAAACTTAACTAAACAATTTTTAAATTAACTTTACTTAAAAAAATGAGACAAAATACTAAAGTTTTGCTATAGTGCTAACCAGGTGTATACAAAGATAGTCAATTTTCATGATCTTGATCTTTAAGCCAAGATCTAGATCTTTGAGCTAACCCAAATTGACCAAAACAAATTAAGGTTTCTTCATCTTCCTGTCCTAGAGAAAGACATAGCTCAGCAGGTGTTATGGATTTAAATTCCTCAATCACATCATTGTAATTAACTGACAAAGCCAATTCTTATTCAATGTACAAAATCATGAGTGAGTTGAGGTGATGTTGGGACATTGTATTACTTAGGTTTTTTTGTTTTTTAACGTGCTAATTTCGAATCCATATTTTAAAATTAAAAGGGGGTATCATACGATTGAATTAAAATGTAAAGCCACAGGCTTGTTATGCTATTTCAGTAGAGTACACGCAACAAAGATTACAAACATGTAGACACTGTCCTGGCCACACCTGACGCAGCTGCTTGTATAGGTCAAAGAATTTTCTAGAATAGTGGTCGGAGGAGAGGGGGAGGACCAATGGTAATGCAGCGCCGCAGTGGTGGGGATGCATGCTGTGACAAACACAGGCTTTCTATATAGAGTGCATCATGCAATTAAAACGCAAAGCCACTTTTTCTTTTTGAGACATTTTGGCAGGTGTGAGCAAACTTTTTGGCCCAAGGGCCACATCAAGGTTCCAAAATCATATGAAGGGCCAAGTAGGGAAGGCTGTGCCTCCCCAAACAGCCTGGCCCTGCCCCCTATCTGAAACCTACCCACTTCCTGCCCCCCCGACTGCCCTCCTCAGAATCCCTGACCCACCCTGCTCCTTGTCCCTTGACTGCACCCCTGAGAGAGACACCTCCAGCCATCACCCTGGGACCTCACCCCCGCACCAACCCCCCAGCTCCCTGTTCCCTGACTGCCCAACCCCTATCCACACCCCCACCAACCCCCTGCTCCCTGTCCCTTGACTGCCCCAACCCCTATCCACACCCCCACCAAGTCCTGACAGACCCCTGAATGCCCACGATCCAACCTCCTGTTCTCCATCCTTTGACAGCCCCTCCCCAGAACCTCTGCCCCATCCAAACACCCTTCTCCTCCCCACACTCTCCCCCTCCATTCCCTGTCCCGACTGTCGCTGGGACTCCTGCCCCTTATCCAACCCCACCTCCGGTCCCAGCCTCTTACCATACTGCTTACCCCCGCCTCCTCTTCTCCTGGGGGCTCAGTGTGCAGCATCTAGGAGCTCCTGCTGCTCAGCTCGCAGGAGCTCGCAGCCCCACCCCCTTACCACAGCAGCAGGAGCTCAGGTCCCGCCAGAGCCACGCCACTGCAGTGCTGTCCATGGCTGCTCCTGGACACAGCACACTGCATGCTGGGGGAAGGTGGGAGTGGGGCCAGAGGGGAGCATCCCTAGCCAGGAGCTCAGGCGGGCCAGGAAGGATGAGCTTGCCCACCCCTGTATTAGAGTGTGTCTGGGCACACCCTGCACACCTCGTATGCATGCCTATGACTTAGTTTCAAGTCTACAGGTACATTGCAGCATAAGGAAATTGCATTTTCAGTGACCTTCACCCTTGTACTGTACAGCTAATAAAGTGAAATATTCAGCCTAGTAGAAAGGCAGCTAAATTGAGTAGAGCACAAGATGGCCTGGATGCCAACAATGTCCTGACTTTCTGTGTGACACTGAGCAAGTCTCTAAACTATTCTGTACCTCACTTGCACCATATGGAAAAGGATGGCTAATGACACTGTAGCAAGGTGATGACTCACCGGCACAGCACCTCCTGCTAGCCATCCTGGGAATTAGCTCTCCAGCTCCAGAGCACTCTCTGCTGGCCAGTGGCTCACCTGTCACTGGTTCCCCATGTCCCTCCTTGACCCCAGTGCTCTTCACCCAGGGGTTCTGCCCAATGCAGCAACCCCCCAATCTGGGTCTCCCTGCTCAGGGGAACCCTCAACTCCCTATCCCCACCTTGCCTCAGCAGCTACTGCCAGTTACCATCTAGTCCCCACTCACTGGGGCAGACTGCAGTCTGTAATGGCCACTTATCATTGGCAAGGGGGGGTTGGACCTGCTGCCTCTGCCTATGCCCCGTCTATTCCCCTGTAGCCCCAGTACCTTTAATAGGCCATTAGCTAGGCCTGCAGCCTGGGGGGTTTCCAGGCTGGAGCTCCCCAGCTCCTCTAGCCTTCCCCCAGCCCTGCTCCACTCTCAGTACCCTGCTCAGCTCCCAGACAGACAGGTCCCTCTCTCTCTCTAGCTCCTGCCTAGCAGTTCCTTTATAGGGCCAGCTGTGGTCTGATTGGGGCATGGCCCCAGCTGAGGCTGCTTCCCCAATCAGTCTAGCAATTGGTTCCCGGGGGCAGCCTTTTTCCCCAGGCTGCTTTAAGCCCTTTCAGGGCTGGAGCGGGAAACCACCCCACTACAGACACCAACCATCTTAGAGCCCTTTGAGCGCTACAAACAAAAATGCTACATATTAACTGTCATTTCTCTATGGTGGATAGAGGTAGAAAAATGTTATCTTCTCAGATCTATGCCACTTTGACCAACTGCTATAACAAAGCCCTATAAAAATGTGAAAATAATTTACCTCTTCTCACTGTTTGGTCAATGCAAGACAAATTAGAGCAAAGGTGCCACCTAGTGACATATGGTCACAATGATTTCACGTTATTTAGGAATATATGAAAAGCAATTTCCCTTTTCCTATAATTGAATTGAGCATCTAGTGGATGATGACAAAGAAACTAGACATTTTCAGATATCTGTGGTAACCTGGACAAGGGCTTCTTTCTAGGGAAGAAATTCATGCTGCCTCTTCTCCTACCATTAAAGTGGTGTTTAGAATTTTTAAATGCCTCCATCAGCCCATGCTGACAAGTTCACTCTTCACTATCTGACCACTTACTGGTGAACAGAATCAAAATTTTGTTAAGCAATCCCAAGGTATTCTTTCTAGAAATATAAATACAATGCAGTGAAAGGGATGCATGGATTAGGAGGGGCTGAGCATCATCAGTGGAGCAGACCCTTCCTACTTTACGGCTATTTTTACTCCTACAGAGGCACAAAGCAGACTTAAAACTGGCCTGAATGGCCTACTGAAAAATCCACTAATGTGGAATAGCAGGAAGATGACAACTAGCTCCTGCCACCACCCAAGTTCTTGATGTCAGGCTACGTGAGATAGCTGCTGTGCTCCAGTGATTCCCTAGGGGTTGCTGCTGCAAGGCATCAGTTCAATCAGTTCCTTAGCCTAGTCTAAGGAAGCCATGAAGACCAGGGAAGTATAAAAGTGGCATATCTTTGCAACTCACCATGTGGTATGCAGCCACATTCACTCCCTCCTTACCCAGTCACCTTGAGCCATTGGCTGGATCCCAGGTCTGGAGTCATCATGTTGATTGAGGCTCCAAAAGAATATGTATCAATTGGGTAGCAAGCCAGGTACCAGGCGGAAGCTTCTGTTTTCTCCTTTTGTCTTATTATCCCTTCTGGTTTACAATATATCATTCATATTGCACAAATGAGTCTGAAGTGGTGTAGCTGGCTGGTTTCACTCTCTTTTTAATGAGGTTCCCCCCAAACCCAGTTCAGCTCACAAAACAAATTTACATTTTATACTCAGTACTACTGACAAACAGAAATAGCTTTTTCAAAGAAACTACAACTTCATTCACAACATAAAAATCACAGGAAAAATCTATCCACTTATTATTCAAGTAGATGCTGGAGCATGAATATTTAATATCCTGTTTCTAGTATGTTATTGTTCAAGAGAGCTAAACTCACATAGCCCTTCTTTGGAAGGGAAGTGAACTTGAAATAGTGAATAACAATGATTTAAATCAGCCAGTGGATTCTCCCTACAAAGTGGAAACTAGGCAAGGATTGAGAATCCACATTTCAATTTAATTGGGCAAATACTTCCACTGTAAAGAACTGCCTCACAAATAATTGGTTCTACCCAGTCTCATGCTTTCAAACATTTGATGCACAGCATTTGTCTCAGCAGACTAGTCATTTTCTATTTTAAATCACAAACAGCATCCCAAAAAGATTTCCTTTAAAAACATTAAACCTAGCTTGTAAAATAAGAACATCCTGATTATAATAATTTTAAATCACATTAAATGCCTAAGAATCATTCTTATTTCATTTCCACTTTTTAATTTCTCCCTCTGTGTTCTCTCTGGGCAGAGGCAGTTGTTTAAGGCAAACTCAGCTATTAAATTCATGGGGGGGGGCTATATATGAACCTAGCTAGCCAAAAGAACAAACGAAACAAAAGAAAGCTATACCTCACCAGCATATGAACTCCCCATTCTTGAATAATGGCCAGGTTTTTCACCTGAATAAATAAGCAACCTTATCATTCCTTCCCCTCAATGAACTTCTGCAAAAGGGGAGAGAGAGAGAGAGAGAGTCAGGCAGTAAATTTCTTTTGATCTTTACTATAGATCATTTTCTTATAATGCCTACAGGCATCAAAGCTCCGAGGGTGCACCTGTTTCCCTCTTCAATGTGGATCAGCCTTCAGCAAGCTACAGTAGAGCCCTGAATTAGATAAGGTACCAACAATGGTAGGGAAAGGCATTTAATATAACTGTGAAAGGAAGTAGGTTGTTTCTGCATGGTTCATATCTCTTGCTAAAATATGACATAATTTACATTATTATGAAGTGTGGCCTGCAAGTAGAATAGGCTAGTGGCTGGTTAGCTAAAAGGAGTGCATTTTAGAAAGACCTTAGTGGAGAATTAATTTGCTGGATGCACGAAGGGAAGAGTGGCAAAGAACAACTGAGGTCTGTCCCTGACTGGAGGCACTAGAATCCATCACAATACAAATAGTAAGTAGTGATGATGGTAGTACAACATAACTGATGCTAAAACAATTCTTTCACCTTGTTAAAATTGCTGGATCTTTACCAGTTGCACCCACTGAATTGCATTGTCTTTTCAGCGTGACTAGAGGCCATTACGAATGTTCCTTTTTGAGAGCTATGTTATTTTAGAAGTGTCTACTGTATAACTTTGTTTACTGCCAGAAAGACATTTGTCATAACAAGGGTCCAGATCTTTATACTGTAGTCAGAAAAATGTTAACTCTGGGAGATTTAGGAGGTGACGCAAGTGTCAGTTTAATCACAGAACCTTAGTTCAGGAGTGGGGCTATTCTCCAATTAACATACATAACTCCCACAAATGTAACTTGAGGTTGCACTCATAAATCCTTCACACATTAATAGAATAAATTAGTCTCTGACTGTAACTTCTGTTTTTCAAGTTTCATATGTAGACCACTCAGCTCAGTCAATTCTCCAAAAAGGTTCATCTGGGGTTTGATTTACAAAGAGCTTTTACTAACATTCATCTTATTCACTCTGCTATCTATATGAACCCTACAACTGCGGCTAGGCACTCAGCAAGTTCTTCATTTAAAAAAGAAATTAGCATAGAAATCTCTGCATCTCTACAGCAAGAGCTTCATTTGCTGAGAAATCTCAAATTGCTGATCTAAATTTGTCTGAGGCTTTTCATTTTCTGACTGAAGTTCTTGGAATTCCTGTTCCTTTTTGTATTACTTTTCTGTATTTCTGCCTCTTCCTCTGCCTACACCACTACTAGTTATCTGCATAGAGAATTATCATCTGAAAGCAGAGTTTCCAAAGATTCTCCTTTTGATTGAAGAATGGTCTCCAATTCTGGCTCCTTCACACAAATGCCCCTAAAGAATGGAATTTGCTTCTTTTATGTGCTCATTTGTATGTTCAGCAAGTTTTAGCCAAAATTAATTTTATTCTTAGTTTCTTAAGCTGAAAAAGCAAATGTTTTGTTATAGCTGGAGCAAAAATTGAGTGAAAATAAGCAGCAGCAGCAGCTTGCATTTCATGCTGTCTTAGGCCTCTATCTTCTGAAACTCCAAAGTGACAAGGCTAATCCAACTTCTGGTTATTTTATGAAGTAAGGTCCTTAAGCATGCTTAATTCCTATGGACTTCAACAAGATTCAGATATGATTCCCAGTCAATGCTCTATACACTGGACCAAACTTCCACTCATAGGACTATAATGTCACAGCCCTTAAACCCCAATTCAGGAAACCTTTCCTTTTCAGCACTTAAGCATATGCTTAAATACTGTTGAAGTCAACGGGCCACATTAAAAGTGCATGCTTAAGTGTTTTTCTGAATTTTTGCCATAGTCAGCTGCACAGGGAAGTAACGGGGAGTAGATCCTTATTCCTATCTTTGGCCCTGCTCAGATTGTGACTAGCTGTGGGGAAGAGAAGAGGAGAGTAGAGGCTGCTCCCTACTGCAAGCAAATGGGCAGGACAGGAGGAGAAAGACAGGGAGTGAAAGGATCCTTAGTATCTCAGTAGCTGGCTGAGTGTATGGCAGGGAGGGGCAGAATAAGCAGCTCCTGCAAAGGGTTGAAGTAGCTGAGGTGTTGCAACAATGAGCATTGAGATGCTAATTTTAGGCACCTAGAAAAGCACTGGAAGAACAATGGGATCCACAAACTCTGAGTTAGGCATCCAGGTTTTCAGTACAATGAATGGGAAGAGAGATGCCTAACGGTATGGCTACACTTGAAACTTCAAAGCGCTGCCACGGCAGCACTTTGAAGAGCGAGTGTGGTTGCAGCGCCAGCGATGGGAGAGAGCTCTCCCAGCGCTGCACGTACTCCACATCCTGATGGGGTTTAGATTGCAGCGCTGGGAGCCACGCTCCCAGCTCTGCGGCACTGTTTACACTGGTGCTTTATAGCACTGTATCTTGCAGCTCTCAGGGGCGTGTTTTTTTCACACCCCTGAGCAAGAAAGTTGCAGCGCTGTAAAGTGCCAGTGTAGCCAAGGCCTAAAAGAATGGGATCCAGAAAAGCCAGCATGCTGTGCAGGGAGGCACCTAACTAACCGAAGGGAGATGCCAAAGATTCCTGCCCCTCTTACAGACTGAGGGGCCTAAATCTGGGCTGCAGGGAGGTGTGGATCACAAGCAGAGACAGACAACTAGGAACCCCTCTTCTGGAGTCAAGCAGCTTGGACACGTACCTAACTACACACAAAATTGAAAAGGAGCAGGAGCTGCTTATAACCTTCAGCCCAGTGATTAGGTTACTTATCTAGGAAGTGGGAGACTCTGGTGCAATTCCCCCTTCTGTCTGGGTATGTCTACACTACAGGATTATTCTGGTTTTACAGAAACCGTTTTTTTAAAACAGATTGTATAAAGTCGAGTGCATGCGGCCACACTAAGCACATTAATTTGGTGGTGTGCGTCCACGTACCGAGGCTAGTGTCGATTTTCGAAGTGTTGCACTGTGGGTAGCTATCCCGTAGCTATCCCATAGTTCCCGCAGTCTCCCCCACCCATTGGAATTCTGGGTTGAGATCCCAGTGCCTGATGGGGCAAAAAACATTGTCGCGGGTGGTTCTGGGTACAGCCTCACCCCTCCCTCTGTGCAAGTAGCAGACAACCATTTCGCACCTTTTTTCCTAAGTGAATTGTGCAGACGCCATAGCATGGCAAGCATGGACCTGCTCAGCTCAAGACAGCAATCATGGACGTTGTAAACACCTCGCGCATTCTTGTGCAGTCTATGCTGAACCAGGACCTGCAAAACCAGGCGAGGAGGAGGAGGCTATGGCAGCGTGGCGATGAGAGTGATGAGGACATGAACATAGAATTCTCTCAAACCGCGGGCCCCTGCACTTTGGAGATCATGCTGGTAATGGGGCAGGTTCTAGCCATTGAATGCCAATTTTGGGCCTGGGAAACAAGCACAGACTGGTGGGACTGCATAGTGGGGCAGATGTGGGACGATTCCCAGTGGCTGCGAAACTTTCGCATGCGTAAGGGCACTTTCATGGAACTTTGTGACTTGCTTTCCCCTGCCCTGAAATGCCAGAATACCAAGATGAGAGCAGCCCTCACAGTTGAGAAGTGAGTGGCGATAGCCCTCAGGAAGCTTGCAACGCCAGACAGCTACCGGTCAGTCGGGAATCAATTTGGAGTGGGAAAATCTACTGTGGGGGCTGCTGTGATGCAAGTAGCCAAAGCAATCATTAAGCTGCTGCTACAAAAGGTTGTGACTCTGGGAAACATGCAGGTCATAGTGGATGGCTTTGCTGCAATGGGATTCCCTAACTATGGGGGCCGAAAGATGGAACCTATATCCCTATCTTGGCACTGGAGCACCAGGGCACCCAGTACATAAACCGCAAGGGGTACTTTTCCATGGTGCTGCAAGCACTGGTGGATCACAAGGGACGTTTCATCAACATCCACGTGGGATGGCCAGGAAGGGTTCATGACGCTCACGTCTTCAGGAACACTACTCTGTTTAAACGGCTGCAGCAAGGGAATTACTTGGGGATGTTGAAATGCCTGTAGTTAACCTGGTGGACCCAGCCTACCCCTTGATTCCATGGCTCATGAAGCCATACACAGGCAGCCTGGACAGTAGTCAGGAGTTGTTCAGCTACAGGTTGAGCAAGTGCAGAATGGTGGTAGAACGTGCATTTTACTGACTCGCTCAGACCTCAGCCAAACCAATGTCCCCTTTGTTATTGCTGCTTGCTGTGTGCTCCACAGTCTCTGTGAGAGTAAGGGGGAGACCTTTATGGCGGGGTGGGAGGCTGAGGCAAATCACCTGGCCGCTGATTACGCGCAGCCACACACCAGGGCCATTAGAAGAGCACACCAGGAAGCAATGGGCATCAGAAAAGCTTTGAAAACCAGTTTCATCAAGGGCCAGGATATGGTGTGACTGTTGTGTTTGTTTCTCCTTGATGAAACCCCCTCCCCTTGATTGACTCATTCCCTATAAGCAGGACCGGCGCTAGGGTTTTGAGCGCCCTAGGTGGACGGAAATTTCACCGCCCCACGTGCTGGTCCCACGGCTCCGGTGGAGCTGCTGCAGTGCTGCCTGCCGGTGGAGCTGCCGCAGCCGACCATCTGCAGGCATGACTGCGGCAGCTCCACAGGAGCTGCCTGCCGCCCCTCCGGACACCCTGGGCTGCCGGCTGCCATGGCGGCGCCCTGACCCAGGGTCAGTGTGCCTCCGCCGCGGCCGGCAGCCCAGGGTTTCCCTGGGCCAGGGGACCCCCGCCCCTGGGCTGCCGGCTGCCGGGGCAGCGCCCTGACCCAGGGGATCCCCTGGACTGCCAGCTGCTGCAGTGGCGCCCAGACCCAGGGGATCCCCTGGGCTGCCGGTTGCCAGGGCGGCGCCCTGACCCAGGGGATCCCCTGGACTGCTGGCTGCCGCCGGCAGCTCTGACTCCCTCTCTGTCCCAGCAGGAGCAGCTGCTCAACTATTTAAAAAAAATTGGGGGGCCCTTTTTGGCGCCCTCAAATCTCGGCGCCCTAGGCAACCGCCTAGTCCGCCTAAATGGTTGCACTGGCCCTGCCTATAAGTCACCCACCCTCCCCCTTCGATTACTGCTTGCTTCCTAAGGAAATAAAGTCACTCTCCTTTAAAAATAATGTATTCTTTATGAATTAATTATAAAAAGAGGAAGAGAACTGACAAGGTAGCCCAGGTGGGCTTTGGGAGGAGGATAGGAGGGAAGGAAAAGGCCACTAAAAAAATTTCAAAATAATGACAGCCTTTTGGTTGGGTGTCCACTGGGGTGGAATGGGAGGGTGCACGGAGCCTCCCCCCACACGTTCTTAGTCATCTGGTGGGTGAGGAGGCTAAGGAACATGGTGAGGGGGGAGAGTGGTTATACAGGGACTGCAGCGGTACTCTGTGATCCTGCTGCTGTTCCTGAAGCTCCACCAGATGCCGGAGCACGTCAGTTTGATCACACAGCAGCCCCAGAGTTGCATCCCGCCACCGCTGATCTTCCTGCTGCCACCTCTGATCTCGAGTGTCTCTCCTCTCCTCACGTTAATCCCTCCTGTCCTCACTTTGGTCCCTCCTGTCCTCACGTTCACTGGCATCTTTCCTGTACTTTGATACCACGTCCTTCCACTCATTCAGATGAGCTCTTTCATTGTGGGTCACTTCCATGATTTCCGAGAACATTTTGTCTTGTGTCTTTTTTTTCCCGCCACCTTATCTGAGATAGCCTTCGGGATGGAGGAGGGAAACTTGAAAAATTTGCAGCTGCAGGAGGGAAGGAAAAAAGGGAGAGAAGTATTTTAAAAGATACATTTTACAGAACAATGGTTATACTCGTTCACTGTGAACAACACTATTCACCTTACATTGCACATGTGATCTCACTACAAGGTTCCATTTTGCATCTAAATATTGAGTGCCTGAGGCTTTGGTGTTAGAGATCACAGATACAGGTCTGGGAATCAGAATTCGGCTTGTATGCGGCCATGATAAGCCACTGTCTTTCGGCTTCTGCAGTCTTCATATATCCAGCACCCTCCTTTCCCAAAAAGCAAGCAAAGCTCGTTGAGTGCTGCTCCTTTCCTGTTAATGTGCAGCACTAGAACCGCCCTCATCCAATTCTCTGGGATGATCGCTTTACCCCTCCCCCCACCGCGTGGCTGGTAGCAGGGAAGATCCCAGCTAGCCAAACGTGAAAAAGCTCAGTGCCGATCACCCCTTGCCCTCCTCCCCATGCTTGGCTAAATGCAGGGAAGGATTTCTTTTAAGCCACAGACAAACAGCCCAACCATCTCTGTCCCCTTAATTAAATTCCAGTATTTCAACCAGGTTACCATGAACAATATCACTCTCCTGAGGATAACACAGCGAAATAAAGAACGGATGTTGCTTGAATGCCAGCAAACAACCGGGACCATACGCAGCTAGGCTTTGTCATGCAAGGATATCAGATTACTTGCTACATGTATGGTGTGGTCAAGTGTCCTACCATGGAGGACGGAATAAGGCTGCCCTGCCCAGAAACCTTCTGCAAAGGCTTTTGGAGTACCTCCAGGAGAGCTTCATGGAGATGCCCCTGGAGGATTTCCGCTCCATCCCCAGACATGTTAACAGACTTTTCCAGTAACTGTACTGGCTGCGAATGCATCCTAAGTTGTCAGGGCAAATTAATCATTAAAAACGCTTGCTTTTAAACCATGTTTTATATTTACAAAGGTACACTCACCAGAGGTCCCTTCCATGGCTTCGTTGTCTGGGATAGTGGCTTGGGAAGGCTGGGAGGGTACTTCTGTCAGGCTGAGAAAAAGCTCCTGGCTGTTGGGGAGAACAAAGTGCTGTGTGCTCTCTGCAAGCTCGTCCTCCTCTTCCTCTTCCTCTTCCTCTTCCTCCTCCTTCTCCTCATCTTCCCCTCCGCAGAATCCTCAGGCAAGGCTAAGATTACCCCCACCTCGGAATCCACAGACAGGGGTGGGATAGTGGTGGCGGACCCTCCTAGAATTGCATGCAGCTCAGTGTAGAAGCGACATGTTTTCAGCCCTGCCCGGGATCTTCCGTTTGCTTCTTTGGTTTTCTGGTAGGCTTGTCTGAGCTCCTTAACTTTCACTCTGCACTGCACTGAGTCCCTGGTGTGGCCTCTTTCCATCATGGCCTTGGAAATTTTTTCAAATGTTTTTTCATTTCATCTTTTGGAACAGAGTTCTGTTAGCACGGAATCCTCCCCCTATATAGTGATCAGATCCAGTACCTCCTGTGCAGTCCATGCTGGAGCTCTTCTTCGATTCTCAGACTGCATAGTTACCTGTGCTGATGAGCTCTGCGTGGTCACCTGTACTGGTGAGCTCTCCACGCTGGGCAAACAGGAAATGAAATTCAAAAGTTCGCAGGCCTCTTCCTGTCTACCTAGCCAGTGCATCCAACTCCAGATTGCTGTCCAGAGCAGTCACAATGGTGCACTGTGGGATAGCTCCCGGAGGCCAATACCATCAAATTGCGGCCGCACTAACCCTATTCCAAAATGGCAATACCGATTTGAGTGCTACTCCCCTCGTCGGGGAGGAGTACAGATATCGATATAAAGGGCTTTGTTGTATGGACGGGTGCAGGGTTAATTTGGTTTAACGCTGCTAAATTCAGTATAAATCCGTAGTGTAGACCAGGCCTCTGATGAGACAAAGAGTTTCAGACGCAGGCGAGTGCCTATAGAACTGGATTATGGGTTATTCTGATGTGAGGTTTCTTCAGTCTCTCCTGTTGAAGTTATTTCACTTTAATTGAATATCAATTGAGCTAAAGAGAGTGGAAATCACTCTATAGTCCAGTGTTCAGGGCACTCAGCTGAGAGGTAGGGTAGGGAAACCCTGCTCAGATCCGTTGTCCTTATTAGGCAGAGTGAGGAATTGAAGGGGGATCTCCCAGTTGCTGGGTGAGTACCCTAACCACTAGGCTGAAGGAAGCATCTACTCCTTTGTCAGAGGTAGGCAGTCTCTGGGCATGCACACCAGATCAGGCATGATTGGCAGCCCTCCACCTATCTTCCCCTGTTTTATGCATGGTGCTGGCAGTTAGGTAATAAATAGACATCTGGACAGCTAAAGTAAGGGAGTGTGCAGAGGCAGAAACTTAGAGAAGCCTAGGGAACTTTGGCTCCAAAACTAACTGAGTTTTGATGCCTCCAGAGTTAGGCAGCAGCAAAGTAGGGGGGTTGTGGATTGAAATAGTTCCTAGATCTGGGGTTTAGACACCTACTGGTATGTCAGCACAGTGCTTTAAAGCTGTGGCTTGGGCCGGAGGTTGGTTTCTGAAGCCCACTCCAATCAGTGGCACGAGCCCCGAGAACCTGAGTCTGCTGGCCCAGGCTGGGAGACTCACTGCCATAGGGTGCATGGACATCTCTATGCCCCTTTGTGGATCTGGCCATTACTTGCTCCCCTGCCTTGGGACCAGAAGCAGCTTTTCACCATCTGCAGCTGCTCCATAAATACCTCTTACTACCTTGAATTGGTTTTTGCTATGTCTCACAGCAATCTGTCCTCCACAAAATCTTTATGTTCCTTACTGCTACAGTTCTTGCAGCTCTACATGTACCGTAGAATCATACATCCTGTGTTTGCAACACTCATGACAATAGTGAAGAGCTGTGCAGCCTCCATGCTTCTGTTAGACAGTGAAAAGTGCCATAAGGGTTTGTGGAATTATTTTAAAAGGCGCAAAAATTATGGGATGGAGAAAGTTACACTCCATTCACCCTTCACTGCCAGTCACCCCTGCACAATTTGTTTCTACCCTACCATGCATTTCCCAAATTTCCCAAAAGAGAGTGCTGGACAATGGCAAATACCTACCCAGGGTGCACCTCACTGTGCATAGACACAAACACTCCTGGTGAGAACATGCAGTGCCAGTACAAGGAGTTATGTATGAATGTGCACAAGTGATATATTAACTGTGGCAGCTTCAGGCCAACATAACTTGACTCAACCAAAGTTTGTAGAGTAGTGTAATCAGGTGCAGACTCACTTCCTGCTGGTCATCTCAGGAATTAGCTCACCAGTCATCAGAGAGCCCTCTACAGGCCAGGTGTCCCACCTGTCATTGGCCCCTCATGTCCCTCCCAGACCCCGGTGCCCTTGTCCTGGGTGCTGCCCCCCTGGCAGTACCCCACTCTCTCTGGGTCTCCCCACCCAGGGGAACCTCCATCCCCTAACCCCATGTTGCCTCAGTCATGGCTACTGCCAGACACCATCTAGCCCCCATGCCCTGGGGCAGACTGTAGTCTATCAGCCAAACATCACAGGCAACAAGGGGTTTGGACTGGCTGTCTTTACCCACCCTCAGGCTGCCCCCTGCAACCCTAATACCTATGTGGGCCTAGGACCAGGCCCTGCAGCCTGGGGAGTTGCTGGCCTAGGGCTTCCCAGCCCCCAAGGCCTTTCCCCAGCCCTGCCTCACTCTAGGTCCCCAGGTGTATTTCCCCAGAAGCCAGGCTTGTCTCTCTCCAGTTAGAGTGAGACTACTGAGCTTCTGGCTGCCCTGGCCTTCTTATAAGGCCTAGTTGCTCAGTTTGGGGCGTTGCCCCAGCTGCAGCCACTTCCACCAATCAGCCAGAATTTTGCTCTCTTCTGCAGCCCCAGCCCTCTGCAGGGCTTTTCCAACCCCTTCAGGGCTGGAGCAGGTGTTCACCCCGCTACAGTAGACATGGCCAAGACAAGTTATTTGCAGAATCTGTGAGAGAACCCAAGAACCTTGACTCCCAGTTCCCTATTCTAATCACTAAAGGGTAGGAGCAGTATAATAGCAGTGATTGTAATTTACAAGTGTTGGCCAAAGAGCACTTTTCATGGTGTAATGATAATTTGTACAGCAATTTCCCTCTCATTAAGTGAGGGATATTTCACCTTACAACATTTAAAAATAATACTTTCTTGCTGCCTATTGTCCTCACAGTAGTTTGCTGTGATACTGACAGTGAAATACGTCTGTTATTTGTCACACAAAATATATTTGTGAAAAGAAGAAAAGCAATCTCGATGTTTTAAAAATAAAAGTAACCAGGATTCTTCCTCAAGCAATGATAAGCTAGAATTCTCCATAGTACAATATATTGTGCTAAGGAAATAATAACATAGGATGTCTCTGAATAGAGTGATACTTGACTTCTCCCTCAGATAGATCACCTATTTCCATCCCTTGCTACCCACACACCCACCAAATCACAGACCATGATGGCCTTACCTCGTGTAAACAGTACCATTTCAACACTTGGTCATGTAAGTTTAATTGCTATTGACTGAGCTTTAGCTGGTCTCCACAAACCACCCAGAAATCCAAAGACATGGAGATAAGTCACCAGGTCCTGATGGTATTCAACCAAGAGTTCTGAAGGAATTCATACATGAAATTGCAGAACTAACTGTGGTATGTAACTGGTCACTTAAATCAGATTTTGTACCAGATGACTAGAAGATAGCTGATGTACCCCTTCACTTAACATAAGGACCAGGGGTCACCCAATTAAATTGATAGATAGCTGTTTAAAACAAACAAAAGTAGATACTTCTTCACATAATGCATAGTCAGCTTGTGGAACTCACTGTCAGGGGATGTTGTGAAGGCAAAAAATATAACTGGGTTCAAAAAAGGATTAGATAAGTTAATGGAGAATAGGTCAATCAATCAATGCTACTAGCCAGGATGGTCAGGAATGCAACCCCATGCTGTGTGTCTCCCTAAGCCTCTGACTGACAGATACTGGGATTGGATCACTCAATAATTACCCTGTTCTGTTCATTCCCTTTGAAGCATCTGGCACTGGTCACTGTTAGAAGACAGGATACTAAGCTAGATGGACCATTGGTCTGACCTAATATGGTTGTTCTTATAAGTTCTGCTTCAACCAGCAATTAGTCTATAAGTGTGGAAGAGAATAAACCCTGGTCAGCACCAATTCAAGAAAAGAGAATGCTACTGTTGTTTTTACCACCCCATTACAAAGTTGAAAACCTATTTCAGATTTCAGTCTTAGAAGTAGCCATTGAGGCAACTTTCTGGCAAAGTTACAGAACATTAAAAAAAGAGATACCAATGTTAAGATGTGTAAATACCCCATTCCCTGATGGAGCACCAAGAGCTCTGACTAGATTCCCTTCTCATCCTTCATTTAAAAAAAAAATGTTCAAGAAATTAGTCTAAAGTAAATATACAACACCCAATGTAAAAATTTGCTTGTGCAGCGTTTAGCTGCTAAAGGGATGGCCAGTATAGAAATATCTTTGTATGAAGTTTACTAAACAATTATAGAAATCACGTGCCCTCCTTCCTTGTAATAATCTAAATGTAACTTCAGGAGACTACATATTCCACTAACAATGATCCCCTATCCTATTAACCTCTTCACATCACCAATGGTAAATAGCCATCTCATCAACAAACAGAGACCATGAAAATCCCAAGAAAGGAGCTGAAAAATGTTTTGATATCAAATCCCAGCCTGAGACTAATGACTATTGAATCTTGTAGAGGCAGCATCAGCCAAGACTGTCTTGAAATTTTTATGCTTTTTCCTAAACCCAGAATTTATCTGTGTCCATTCACCTCCTTCTTATGCTACAGGCTGAGATCCTTCTCTCATTGATGAGAAAGGCAAATCTTGTCACTGATTTCAGTGGGAGAGGGACCAGGTCCAGTAGAACGATTATTGGCATGCATGTGGAAATCAACAGTTTAGAACATAGTCTTTATTATTCCAGATCAGTGACTATAAAACAGGATTTTATTTTTATTACTCTTCTTATTACATACAATTGTAAATCAGTTCATTCTTGCATTTCTGCCTTACTAAACCTATCTGCAGTGCTTTAGATGAAAGAAGACCACAATTTACCATATTTCAACAAGTCACAAAATTGCTTTCAGGATTATTGTTTCATGCCATGATTTAGGTATCCACATATTTTCAACAATTTTCTTAAGTTACATGGTTTTTTCTAGAATCCAGTCTGCATATTCTGCCACTTTTGTATAAACACCTGGTTGCTCTGGGCGAGCGCATCCTTCACCCCAGCTGGTAATGCCCACCACATACCAGATTTCCTCATGTTTGCATGATAATGGCCCACCTGAGTCTCCCTGTATCACAGAAGAAAAAGACAGGATGTGCAAAGGATGATTTTGGTTATTACTTCTTTTACAAAGAAGGGCCAGATTCACCACAACATTACTCCCATTTCAGACCATTCCAAATCCATCCATTTCCATGGAATTGCACTGCATAACACAGGCCCAGATCCACAAAGTTATTAGATGCTTAATTCCAACTCATTTCAATGGGAGGTAGGCACCTAAATGCCTTTGAAGATCTGGGCTACAGGAGTTTGTATCAGGCTCATGTGTTTCATGAAAGTTAACTTCTACATATTTTTCATTCAGTTAGACAAATTTCCACTTAACACTATCCAGCAGAGTTCCAACCAATATCTACATCTTCTTGTTTAAAGCCTAATGAAATACACATTTATATTTCTAATTAGGGGTTTCCTCTCCTTTATATGCTAGTGAGAGGAAAAAAGATGACAATTTGCAGGCTTTTATCTTGCGATCTTGATCTGAACATCCCTTTGTCCTCAGCTTTTTGACTAAGGTCAAATGTAACATAAGCTTTCTATCTGGTTTGTCCTCTGTTAGGGAGACCATCTCCTCCCCACCACTACTGTGCCAAAAAAGCAGGTGCATTATTGTCCCTGCGTGCTAGCTGAAAAGAAATCTTTAACTCACTTATCTATGCTTTTGGCAGATACAAGTGAGAATTTATGTTATAGCCATGTATATATCCATGCACCCATCCACTTCTTAATAGCTGAGGCAAGATTGTAGCCAGTGATTAGAATGCATGACTGTGCACTTATCGTCCCATTACCTTACAAGCATCCTTTCCACCTTTTCTATCACCAGCACATATCATCTTGTCGGTTACTCTGTCCTGCTGGTATCTTGTCTGGCATTCTTCATTTGATATTAGAGGAACAGTAGCCTTCTGAAGAATATCTTGCACTTGACCTATAAGCAACACAATACATGGCAAAAATCACAGAAGTGTCACTTGTATCAAAACAAGGAAAATAAAACTCTAGGAACCCCAAAGTAGAGTTATTACAAAGAGGGCACACTGAACAGCCCCACTCAGCATGAACTTGCAAGAGCCATGGGCCAGATTCTGCTCAGATAATGCAGTGTAAATCCAGAGTAATGCCATGGATTGTTGTCTTCTTTGACAATTTCAACCCAAAGTGCATAATTTTTAGCAAAAAATTTACTCCGTTTTTTTTAGTTGTAGATCAGTGAATTAAAAAAAAGGACCTGATTTTTAGTGAGGCCTCAGCCATACCTATATAATTCTGGCAAAGTGCAGCAGCAAGATTGTCCAATAAGCAGCAAGACCAAGTTCAGAAGGGTTCTTTAAAAAAAAAACCTCAATTTTTTAAAATAAGTTTTTAAAGGAATACATTCCACAACACAACTCCAGTGGGCCCAGGTTCCTCCAAGTGACCCTTCTTAATGCAACTCCCACTCTCAACTGGAAGCTGGGGAGTTTTACAAAGGGCTCCCCTATCCAGAATTGTTTGGTAGGAAGAGAAGATCCATCCCTGTCTCTCTGGGTAACTGACAGCTCAGCCAGCCAATCATCTCTTTTCCCCTCACTCTGGGTTCTACAAGAGCTTCACACCCATCATAATTATGTTCTGAGAGCCACTTATTAAACATATCATCCCTCGCCCTATTTCCTGCCATGATATGGAGGTTTGCTGACTCAGTAGGCTAGATTGTGAACCATGTCCTCATAATGGTATGGGGAAATATTCATGTGAATAACTGCTCACTAGGATGAGTAAGGAGTTCGCAATCTAGCCCCATGTAAGAAAAAATACTAAATGTGTAAACATTTGAAGGACCAGGCCCTAAATGTAGAACAGGTATATGGATGCACTATGGAATGGATGGATATCCTATGGACCAACAAATTGGCATCATTTACCTCACTATCACATTACCATCAGTGCATATGATGTATATTTGTGACTTGTTGGGAATTCACTGAGAATACAATGTGAAGTGACACACCACAAGGAGTAAATTGCACTCTCAGTTGTAACATCAATAAAGCTTCTAGAAGACGTATATGTATAAATATAAAGGGTCTTTGTATAGTTTAGGAATAGTCTTATTCATGCACACTCATTCTGGTGGGAGCTCATATAAGTAAAATAGTGAGCAAATGACTGCCTTATATGTAGAGTGAAACCTCAGTTCCTGTTTACAGGTATCAGCATGATATGGTCCTTGAAATATAGGTATTCATGGGTTAAATATTTGTCTGTACCTTGTTCTTTTGTGTAACCCCATCCAATCACCCAGCAGTTGGTATAAATTATGTTTGTTTCTTCTTTTGATGGCAAGCATATGGGATGTTGTAAATCTAAAATTTAATTAAAAATACGAGTTTAGTGAGAAGAAAGATTTAATTTTAAGGTTCTTTGTGTCCCCATTGAAGCCCTGATGCTATTCTTCTCCATAGGCTTCTCCCTGCAGACTGTACAGTGCCCCTATGTTTCTGTCCAAGGTGAACAGGGTGAGTCTCATAAGAACATAAGAACGGCCATACTGGATCAGACCAAAGGTCCATCTAGCCCAGTATCATGTCTTCCGACAGTGGCCTATGCCAGGTGCCCCAGAGGAAATGAACAGAACAGGTAATCATCAAGTAATCCATCTCCTGTTGCCCATTCCCAATTTCTGACTTCCCTCAGAACCCATCAGCTGTATATTCGAGCAATGGAACCCTAGCTTCATGCACAGCAGTGCTGAGAACTACGTTAGGTCACCCTACCAGGCTTCCAAATTTAGAGAAATAATTTTATTATAATGTAATATTCTATGTACCAGTAAAATTCATAGGCTTATCAAGTTTCATTAAGGCGATGTCATATCCAGTTTCTGCGGTCACATATTGAGGGTGAATAATAATCTCTTGGACTTTGAAGACAGGTGTATCCTCATTTATTTCTGATAGTTTTAAAATGTCAGCATAAACACGCCAAATGTTGGGATTCTCGAGACTAAAGGAAAAAGACAAACAAGCAATCTCAAGTTCAGAGAATTTCACTATTTTATATTGTTTGCAAGTGCCAATGTTTTCAGTTACCCATGGGTGCACAGAAGCAAGCACTGATGCCATTCTTTCCATTGCTGCCTTTTCATAGTGTCAAACTAAAAAGAGATTCAGCTTTTCCCTCTCCTCTGCTTTGCATGTCTCCTGTTCCTCTTCTCATTTATATTCCCATCTTCACATCAGCTTTCTCTCTCCTTTATAGTCAAATTCTTTCTGGTCCCTTTTAATCTTCTTTCTATCTCTCCCTTCTGGTCTCTTTTTAGTCTCTACTCTCCTTATTTTCTTTTCTAAGGGCCTGATCCAACCAACACTGAAGTCAATGTGAGTCTTTTCATTGATTCAGTGTGCCATTTTTTATTAGCCAAAATAGAACTGAAAATGTAAATTCCAGTAGAGTATATTCAAGGACTTATCTAATATAAAGATGACTCTTACCACTAAAAATTCTGCTGTAAATATAAAGGAGAAAATTTAATTACATAGAGCTATATGAAAAATTCCGGTTCATTTCTCTACATTCAAATTTCATATGAGTGCATGTACTAGTGACTTTGTAGGCAATTATGTGATTTCAGTATTATACTATTAAGTCATTGTTAAAAGTTCAGTAAATGCATAAATTAAGTAAATATAAATATAAATTATCTTAAATTGATTTCCTACAGAAAGTTTATATGTGAACTGGCAAATATCAGTTAACTAATTTTCCATCAACGGAGTAAAGCTATTTTTCTTTTAATAGGGTGCCCTCTTGTCTTTTAAAACATTGGAAAGATTCTACTCCTGTAAATAAACTTTTGATAACATGCATGTAAAGATAATCTTTACACTATTGGACTTGTCACTCTGGGCCAGAGTTTGACAACCTTAGGTAACACTACTTGCAGAGTAAGGTGCCTGATTTTGAGGTCCCTGTGACTAATGGTAGCCATGTTACTGGATCAATGCTCTCCTTCTTTTGGGCCTGTCACCTGTCATCTCCTTCATGTTCAGCATGGTTCCCACAGCACTGGGGGCAACATCCAGAGACATCAGTTTCATCAGTAATTAACAGGACGAGCTGCTTTTTTAAAATGTAGATGACACAATAAGGCAAAGGGAGCAGCTAAATGTCCGTTGTGTATATCTGGTCTCCAAAATATTAATGGCTTCATCTGTACTCCCAAACTTGTCAACCATTAAAGGTATGTGTTGTATGTTTCTATGCACTTTAGCATTCAGTACTTGCTGGCTGCACTAAATTCCATGGTAGTTTTACAAATCACTAATAATTAGAACATAAAAATAACTGATTCATACAAAGAAGCTTTAGAAGAGGGACAGGCTATCCAATGAGTCACTTAAATTGAAGCATTTCAAATGTAACACCCTAGTAATTATGCTTTAGAGATCAGTTCCAGTGTAAGTCCCTGTTTCCAGGAACTTTTAAACAGAGTAGGGCAGAATCTCTGAGGTGCTCCAGACCCTTGACACTACTCCAGGCAAACAGAATGGAAATTGACCAGATCTTGCCAGCTGTGAGTTCCGCTAGCATGGCAGAGTCCTCAGCTAGCAAAGAGCTAGTTCCTATGTCTCACAGCCAGCATTGGGGGATGTGCTGTGGAGAGAAGAGTGCAGGGATACAGTGCTGCTGTATTCTAGCTATTTTCAACTGGCAACCAGATGCTGGGGGCTATAACCAGCTGTCACAGAATAGAACAGATTAGAGCAATCCCAGAGATTAGCATACAGTTCATGTTCAACACTGTATGCAATTATTCAACACTTTATCTGTAGGCAAACTTTTTTAAACATGTCAAAGACACTAATCTCCATTCATGTCCAAGTCTTTGACAAATTTTGTCTTCAACAAAAGCCCTCGGAACACAGCATCCTTTGTGGGGGGAAATAACTTGGTGAAAAATACATTTTTTTCACACTCACTGTACAGTGGCTACACAAAACTTGACAACATTTTCCAGTGAAATTCACCTTTCAGCTGAAAACAAGAGAAATTTCAGTCTGTGGTGTTTTAAAAGACATTATAAATTACTGAAAATATTGGTACAGGAAGTGTCTTCTCATACAGGACAATACTTCAGAGCTCCAGTTGTTGTGGAAACCTGAATTTTCTGCTTTAAAAATCTCACTTATTGGTTTCATTAAAATAGTTGCTTCCTCCCTACTCCTCATTTTTACTATTTATATTTATTTTTTGTGAAAGACAGGTGTTAACTGAGACCTCACATGGTGTCAGAAAGAGCTTACACTAATTCATTCCTCTATGAGTAGTACTCACTTATCAATGCAATGTGCAGCTGTTAGAATCCACTGATTGCTGATAATTGATCCTCCACAGAGATGTCTCTGAGTAGATAACTTGACTTGCAAGGTCACTTGCCATGGCCATTCACCACGGAGAGAATCCATCCCTCCGACAACTTTTACTTTAGATGGTTGCGTACACACTATGGAAAGAATTAAAAGCCTGTATAGCTTTATTTAGCAGTTTGCATCCCAAAAGATCTGAAAGTGTTCTGCAAACGATATATGAACTATATGTTGGAAACATTTCACCCACCAGTGGAATTTCAGCCACGTCTGTAGCATGAGCTAAGTACTAAGAGGAAGAGTGACACCTACTGAATTCTGATTCCTTTATGAGTATGATCTCAGTGTAAATCTATTGTTTTAACACTGTGCACATTATTTACCACTAGATTTTGCCACTCTTAGTCTTGTGGAACAACACCTTATGGGACTATTCATGGAAAAAGATACCATTTATGTGAATAATTGTGGTAATTAGGTTTACTCATATTGACGTCAATGGAGCTATACACCATAGTGGAATTTTGTCCATTAACTTTGCACAGCTTTAGTAAGTGAAACTTTTGCTTACCAGTGCTGGCTTTTCTTTTACATAATCTTAATGTGTAGCCAGAGATCCTTCCTTTCTCATACACTATTCCAGTTGGGGATCCATCTGACGACATTCTCAAGGAGCATTTGCATTTACTGTAGATCAGATGAATATACAGATTAAATTATAATTTTTTACCTAATATACTTGCTGTTTGACTTCTTCAGCAAACTTTAAAACATTACAAAATATTATCTTACCTTTCTTTGTTGCACGATTCTTGGAGTGGAAAATAAGTAAAAAACTGGCAGCGGACTTTGTCTGTGCAAACTTGCTGACAAGCTTTGTGTCCTTTAACATAGGTAACATTCAATTCATCTCCCAAAAAGTTTGTGTCCATGTAAATGCGGGAATGGCAGGCTGTAAGGCATTAACATTGCATATGTCAATAAAGCAACATGTTCCTTGCACTGGTGTTCCATTCTCAGACTAATTTTCTATTGCTTATTAAAATTAACCATTGAAATTGATGTGGGTTTTTATTGTAATGCATGCTTTACCAGGAAAAGATTTTCTGCAGTTTAGAAGACTAAAACCGGACATAGCATTTTCCCTTTCTACACGTGCAAGTGGTACCCCAGTTCTCGAGGTCTTAAGGAAACAAAGATTTCTAAAAGAAAAATTAAAAATAGTATTAAGTCACTGAACATGGCCTAACACTGATCTCCCAAACTAAATGCCCCCTCAGTATAGATCAAACTATAAATTGCACAGTCTGGCTCTAGGGTAATTAGACATTGTGTAAATTGGCATAGCACAGCGTTGTACCAGCTGTGGATCTGGCCTGTTATTACCAAGGTTTTGAAAAGCAGCAGCGCTTCCAAGTCCTAGCAAGTGAAGCTCCTTTTTTATCTGTATTGTTTTACATTTCTGCAAAAATAATTCCATATAAAAAGACATTAAGAGAATGCTACGATTCCATGGTTCGACATCAAAGGTGCTAGATATAAAAGTGTATGGTAGTATTTTTGTGAAATGCCGTGCGGTTATGCTATTAAAAACTGCATGGTAATAATGCTTATGCAAAAGGGGTGAGTTTAGGTTCTGCACAGCCTTAGCTTTGCAAGGAAAGAGGAGGCTACTTACCTGTAACTGGAGGTTCTTTGAGATGTGTGGTCCCTATCTGTATTCCAGTGAGGGTTATGCACATATGCCATGCGCCCAGAGCCAGAGCTTTCCAAAGTAGTTTTGCCCATCGGTCTGCACATGCACCCTTGAAATGGCAACCTCAATCATAGGCACTGACTCTGTGGGTGCTCTGGGGCCAGAGCACCCACGGGAAAAAATAGTGGGTTCTCAGCACCACAAGCAGCCTCACCGATCAGTGCTGCCCCTTCCTCCTCCCTCCAGCGCCTCCTGCCCACTGGCGGCCCCGCTGATCAGCTCTTCCCTCTTCCTTCCAGTGCCTTCCACACGCCACGATCAGCTGCTCAGTGTCAGGGGCAGGAAGAGTCAGGCATGGGGGGGCTTCGAAGGAGGGGTGAAGCGCAGGCAGGGCCTCGGGCGAAGGTAGGGTCAAGCACCCCCCAAGAACTGAGGAAGTTGGTGCTTATGACCTCAACATTCTTTTCACATAAGACTTTATGGGTATGTCTACACAACCCACAGCAGCAATTTGCCCAGCCTGGACCGACAGACTCAGGCTAGCCGGGCTTGTACTAGTGATCTATAAATAGCTGTGTAGACAGTGCTTTGAAGTTG
The DNA here is from genome assembly GCF_025201925.1 of Gopherus flavomarginatus. NCBI lineage: Eukaryota > Metazoa > Chordata > Testudines > Testudinidae > Gopherus > Gopherus flavomarginatus. The sequence continues at coordinate 224,772,796 of NC_066619.1, read as the reverse complement.
TGGCTCAGGCTGGAGCTAGGGCTCTGAAACCTAGAAAGAGTGGTCCAGAACTTTTATTGTTTGTTATTTAAAATGGACATAAGTATTTTTAATATTTCTAATTAGAATTTTAAAAATTAACTGTCATATTCACCTTTGTGTTTCTACTTCCCATTCCCTGGTCAAAAAGGTAAAGAATAAGCAGTTTGGATAATAAGTACAAATTGTTCGACAAACAAAGCTATCAGGAGTGAAAACACTTGTAAGATCAATTCCTGAAAATGTTGTTTCTTGAAAAATGTCCATACGACAATCTGTATAAAAGAAGGGGAAAAAAATCTAAACTCTAGTAATTACTGATATCAGAAAACTGAGATGCATTTATATACAAACCTTATTAGTTTTCCTCTCTGTTTGAAGGATAGCATAAGATTTTAATAAGAAATCATATTTTTATGAACATCTTACAAAAAGATCTCTCTTTGTGCTCCTTCATTCTTTCTTTCTTTTCTCATATATGTCAAGAAGCAAAAGGAAAAAGACAAATATTTTCAGGGCTGTCAATTAATTGCAGTTAACTCATGCAGTTAACTCAAAAAAATTAATCATGATTAATCACACATAACAATAGAATACCAATTGAAACATATTAAATATTTTGGATGTTTTTCTACATTTTCAATATTGATTTCAATTATAACACAGAATACAAAATGCACAGTGCTCATTTTATATTATTATTTTTATTACAAATATATACACTGTAAAAATGATAAAATAGTCTTTTTCAATTCACCTCATACAAGTACTGAAATGCGATCTCTTAATTGTGAAAGTGTAACTTACAAATTCAGATTTCTTTTGTTACATACCTGCATTCAAAAACAAAACAGTGTTAAACTTTTAGAGCCTACAAGTCCACTCAGTCCTACTTCTTATTCTGCCAGTCGCTAAAACAAACAAGTTTGTTTACATTGACGGGAGATACTGCTGCCCGCTTCTTACTTACAAAGCCACCTGAAAGTGAGAATAGACATTCACATGGCACTTTTGTAACCAGCGTTGCTAAGTATTTACATGCCAGATATGCTAAACATTTGTATGCCCCTTCATGCTTCGGCTCACATTTCAGATGACATGCTTTCATGCTGATGATGCTCGTTAAAAAAATAATGCATCAATTAAATTTGTGACTGTACTCCTTGGGGGGAGAATTGTGTCTCCTGCTCTGTTTTACCTGCATTCTGCATACATTTCATGTTATAGCAGACTCAGATGATGACCCAGCATGCGTTAGTTTTAAGAACATTTTCACAGCAGATTTGACAAAATGCAAAGAAGGTACCGATGTGAGATTTCTAAAAATAGCTACAGCATTCGACGCAAGGTTTAAGAATCTGAAGTGCCATCCAAAATCCGAGAGGGATGAGGTGTGGAGCATGCTTTTAAAAGTCTTAAAAGAGCAAGACTCTGATACAGAAACTACAGAATCCAAACCACCAAAAAAGAAAATCACCCTTCTGCTGGTGGCATCTGACTCAGATGATGAAAATGACCATGCATCAGTCCGCACTGCTTTGGATCTTTATCAAGCGACCCCATCATCAGCATGGAAGCATGTCTTCTGGAATGGTGGCTGAAGCATTAATATCTTGCAACGCCAACTACAACAGTGCCATATGAATGCCTTTTCTCACTTTCAGGTGACATTGTAAACAAGAAGCAGGCAGCATTATCTCCTGCAAATTGTAACCAACTTTGTTTGTCTGTGTGATTGGCTGACTGTAATGGGGTGGTCACCCACTCCTGCCTTAAAAGGTTTAAAACAGCCCAGGGAGAGGGCTGTGGCAGGGAAGGAAAATCTAGGCTGATTGGGGGAAGCAGACACAGCTGGGGCCGTGCCCCAATCAGGCCAGAGCTGGCCCTATAAGAAAGCTAAGGGCCAGAGGCTGACAGACTCTCTCTAGTGTTGAGAGGGAGGGACTTGGCTGCAGGGAGCTCAGAAAAAGTACCAGGTGTGGAGCAGGGCTTGGGGAAGGCCAAGGGAGCTGGGGAGCTCTGGCAGGGAAACCCCCAGGCTGTGGCCTAGTGGAAGGTCAATTAGGTACTGGGGTTGCAGGGGGCAGCCCATGGGTAGGCAGAGGCAGCAAGTCCAAACCGCCCTTGCCTATGATGAGTGGCTTTTTACACTGCAATGAGCAGGGGCTAGATAGTGAGTAGCCCATGACTGAGGCAAGGTGGGGGATAGAGGGTTGGGGGTTCCCCTGGGTGGGAAGACCCTGCGTTTGCAGGGATATTGGCAGGAGGCAGCATACCAAAGACAAGGGACACTGGGTCCTGGGAGGGACATGGGAGCCAGTGGCAGTGAGACACTGGCCTGCAGAGGGTGCTCTGGAGGCTGGAAATGCTAATTCCCTGAGATAACCAGTAGGAGGTGCCACAAGGGTGAGTCCCGCACATTTACACTGACCAAGAAGTAGGACTGAGTGGATTTGTAGATTCTAAAGTTTTACATCGCTTTATTTTTGAATGCAGTTTTTCTGGTACATAATTCTACATTTGTAAGTTAAACTTTCATGATAAAGAGATTGCACTGCAGTACCTGTATGAGGTGAATTTTAAAAAATGTGTTTTACAGTGCAAATATTTGTAATAAAAAATAAATATTAAGTGAGCACTACACATTTTGTATTCTGTGCTGTAACTGAAATTAATATATTTGAAAATGTAGTGAACATCCAAAAATATTTAAAATAAATGGTATTTTATTAACAGTGAGATTAATCATGTGATTATCACAATTTTTTTATCACACAATTATTCACGATTAATGTTTTTAATCACTTGACAGCCCTAATATTTTTCAAATGTACTTAGCAGTTTGATTTCACGACATTTGTGATAACTACTTGTGACATCACAATTACTGTAACTCATGCAATTCTTTTGATAAGACTTCAAATTGGTCTCAAATTTTTCTCATACTTAAACACATTATATTGCCATATATTTTAGCCTCCCATCTATGATGGCTAAAACCAGTGAGTGTGATTTCACTAAATGTCAATGGATTTTCTTCTATATACATGTCTGTGTCTATCTAATATAAACTAAAACTGGACAATGTGAAAAGCCATTCCTTAGTTTTTACTGCTTTACAGCTGGCATGGGCACTGATACGACTTAACATCATCTCTCTTATTCACACCCCATTCCATTTCCTCTTCATTATCTTCTACACTTTAGTGAGCAGGTGTCATCACTGATAATATTAATATTGGATTATACTATTTTTGAGATCGTTTCCAGATAATATTTCTATAATGGGACTAGCAGAGTCCGATAAGACACTCTAATGCAGAAAAAGACAAATAACAGAAAGATCAAGAAATCCAAAATGGTGTTACAATTATGGGAAGAGATTTCTAGTAAAGGAAGTGCTAGGTCCTGTGTTATACAGGAGAGATGATCACAGATCTCTTCTGGCCTTGGAGTCTATGAATCTGTGAACTAAGATAATGCATGAAGAAGAAAAATGTCACAACTAAGATAGGAGAATGCCAGACAATATGAGGAGGATGAGAGAGATAAGAAAAGGATGAAGCAGGATGTTACAGTTAAGTACAAGAGGGAATAATACCCAGAATCTGAGCCTGTAGTCTGGAGAATTTTGCCTGGATAGTAGGAACAGGCTCAAATCGTACATTAGGCTTAGCAACAGGATTTCCGCATTTTACAGAGAACTTATTCTCTGATCAGTTTTATCTTTGCTTTAAAGATCTTCAAGAGCTAGTCTATACTTCCCCACTACATCAGCACAGCTGCACCTCTGTAGCACATCTGGTGAAGATGTGCTGTGCCGATGGGAGAGTGCTCTCCCATTAGCATATTTACTCCTCCTCAATGAGAGGCAGAAGTTATGTCGGAAGTGAGCAGCTCCTGCCTACGTAACGTGGTGTGGACACTGCTTTAAATCAATACAACTTGAATCGCTCAGGGGGTAGCTTTTTCACACCCTTGAGTGACATAAGTTACATTGACTTAAGTGGTAGTGTAGCCAAGCCCCAAGTGTATACACTGCACATAATTTGAAGCAGCAAACTTTATTCTATTCCTGATCTTCTGATTTTGATGGAATTTTATCTTACAGTTTTTGTATCCATGATACAAAGGTAAAGCACAAAAACAAAATTTTGAGATCTTCATCTCCAAAGGCATTTTCCATAGCAATGATAAGAAAGAGAAGTTAAATAAGTCAGATCCTGTAATCTGAAGTTTACTACTGGCTACAGGTTCTAAAAAAGGAATGAGTTGATACTACTGTCTTTTTACATCATGCATATAACGCTTCTACACATGAGGTCTTTATAGAATACCTTGTTCCATTTGCTTTCAATCTAAGTTAAATCAATAGATGTAAATAGTTACCTGTTTGAGAAAGTTGGCAGGGTTTTAATGAAAATCCAGATACAACATTATTAAGCAGTCTTATACTGGTTGGTGTTCCCGTCCTGCTATTTTTCAAGAAGCATTTTTTACTGAATTGGGGGGAAAAATGTATTTAGTAAGACAACAAACCAGATTCTTTGATCCAAGAAGTCAACTTTGTGCTACTCAAGTGGACTTAAACTTGGCAGAAATGGCCATCGGAGAATTCTCCCTGAGCAAGGTAGCTCTCTGCTCTTGCACCAGCACTACTTGCCTGCCACAGTACACAGCGTAGAACAGGTAGTGAGGAGTTTGGCAGAGCAGAGTCTCCCATACAACAACTGATTAGCTGAACCCTGTTTAGCTTGTAAGATCTGACAGGATCACAGCACAAACACAGTATAACTACTAATCATGTAACTTCTCAGGTCCCAGTTCATGGTACCCTGTTTTCTAATCACTTCCTAGAGCACTAACCAGATCTTTGTGGAGTAGCCTGTGAAACAGTGTTTTACTCAAGTCCTCAGCAGTAAGTGATCCCTATTCATCCTGATTCACCACTGTGCACTGAGCCTTCCCTGGGATTTTTGGGCAGCATAAGAGGATTCTTTGTGGTGCATTTTAAATTAAATGTATGGGACGGAGAGGAAGAATATTCAGCCAAATACAGGGGAAGAAGTGGAGCCCAGATACCTGGTCATAATTGTCACCATTTTAAAAGTTTGCAAAGGACTTTGAGCCTAATAAATAGGGAAATTGAGAGCTACAGACCCACAGCTACTGCAGGATTTGGGGTGCATTGGGAAACAGTAGCACTTCATATAGTAGCATTTTACAAGCATGAACTAAATGAACAGCTCAATATTCCTGTTAGCAGAAAATTATTATTGTCTCTAAGTATCTGGTATAATATTGCCTTAAAAATATAGGTTGGCAAATGAACACACTGACATATTGTGTTGAGGAATGAAAGTAATAAAATGTTATATTTAAAAGGTCCAACTTTCATGTAAATTTCTCAAAAAATATGTGATGGGTCAGAAAAATACAGAAGATATTTACTAATAGTGCAATTTGATTATTAGTAATTATTTTTATTATGGTAGTGTCTGTGACAAACATAGCAGTTTCCTGTGATATCCTTGGAAAAACCTTATTGTATTAAATGCAAAGTTTATGTATTTTTGTGGGCCAGGATTGTATGGAACCTTTCTAGAATAGAGATGTGATATGAGTCTTGGGAGTTCAGAGGATTATATTGAAATTGTGCCAGACAAAAAAATGGATTTTTGGATAAATAACCTGGAGTTTAAAGTGACCTGCAGCCTTCCTTCTGATCCAGAAAATGGGTAGGACTTTTTGTCCAAGGGGGGGAACCCAACCCTTGCATCAAGGTTGGAAGGACTTGATCTTCTAGGGCCCTGTAAAACTAATGGGTGACCGATGGTAAGCTTTTTAGCATGTGTGTAAGTTCTTTTATTATTTTTAATATGTTTTTTGTAATGCTTTAACCTTACAAATAAATGTGCTAGCTTAGAAAAAAGCTGTGTAATAACTTGTAACTGCTGGCAATTACTCTGTTCATAGCCTCTGGAGAGGAAGCAAAGTACAGACATTGGTTTGCTTAAGCAGTCTGGCTTGCTGGGAATATCACTGTGTAGGAATGGAATTGGACAGCCAAGAACAGGAGCTTATTGTGCTGTTCAAATATAGAGTAATAAGATAGGAATAGAATATTTATCAAAGTTTTCTGTAGCGCATCAGAAGTTGTATTATTATAATTGAAACTTAATTTACATTTTTAAATATGCCAGCAAAGAAAAAATAACAAACTTTAATCATAGCAACACTAATGGCAATAATATAGTAGTAATCAATAATAATTTAAAAATTCATCCTAGGTTCCTGATCTTGCACTGAGCTGAATGCATGTGGATCCCTGAGGTCAGTGGGATACTGTTCAGGTGCTGTGCAGATGGAGCTTAGTGAAGGCTCAGGGACATAGCTTCCTCAGTTGCTTTTTCTATTAAATAAAACAAAATACTCTAGTAATAACATTAGAATTTATCAATATCTCCATTTTAACAACAATTACACCTCTCTCTGATCTAGCATTTGTCATCTAGAGATCTCAGAGTACTTTACAAGGGAATGAAGTATCATTATCCCCATTTCACAGATGGGAACACTGAAAAAGAGGGGTGGCAATAACTTGTAATTAACCAGAGAATGATAGCCAATATTACGTGAAATCTTTACATCTCCCCTGCATTTTAGACTCTCCAGTATTGTAATACCAAGCTTGCCTTTTCACCCAGGAATAAATCCAAGTTAAACCACTACAGACCTTTTTCTACCAATAAGTCTAGACCTGATTTGAATAGGGAAAAAGATATTTGTGATTAATTTCTACATTTTGAAGAGAACAATGCAATGTAAATGCTATTTCCTTAGCTTCCCTTTTCTTAAATTTTGCCTATAAATTTCAGTGCTAACCCATACTGCTGTTCAGTTAGAGTCAAAATGTTATTTACCGAAAAGCTGCACTGTGAAATGCTCCTGAAGCATACGTAAAAAAATAACAGTTGTCGTCATTGGTGCATCTTTTTTGACACTGTTGATAGTTGTCAGCAGTAGTTACATTATAATTTGTCCCTTGCATATCCAGTCCTGTATGGACATCCATGCTGCAAGCTGGGGAATACAAATAAACTACTATTCTGAATATATTCTATTTTAGAAGTGCCAAAGATACAGCAGTTCACATGAAGCAACCTTATTGACTTGATTCTGCAGCTCTTATACACTTGAGTAGCACCTTATTTTGTACATAGCCCTATTCATAACACTGGGATTGCAAAGTCAGGTGCTACTTGATACAAGTAAGAGTGACAGAATCTAGTCTTAAAGATGCATCTGTGTCTTTGCAAGAGGAAAGAGCTGAGGACAGTCAGATCACTGAGTCACCGTGATGGGATTTCAACCATGTGGCAGCTCACATTGATACATCAGAGTTTGTCTTTCTACTTTCAAAATTCAAAAAGCATAAACCAGCACTTTTAACAGGAAAATTCTGTCCTCAGACACAATAGCCAACTCCCGTTGGCGTCCATCAGAGTTGTTCACATGCATCCAAAGGGAAAATTTGGACCAAAGAAATTTAAATAAATCTCTCTTTCTCCCCCCACCCTCCTCAGTAGATGGAGGCTTTACTTTTTACATTTTGGGGCACCAGGTTGTATTCACCCAGCACATTTGTCAGCTAGCCAGAGCTGTTTCCTTATCATGAAGGCAAAGGGCCAGATTTTGATTTGAACTACACTAGTCTGATTCCAGAATAACTCCAGAGGCATTAATTAGAATGAACAGCAGGAAAAATGCCCTTATAGCAAGATCTATTAGACTGGGCAAAAGCAATTTAGAATTATGAATATGAGTTAAATAACTCTGGCATCAGTACATAATTCAACAAAAAACGACTTCAAGATAGTAGTGAATGCTGTCAGATGAGTGCCTGTGAGAGGTGAGATGCTGAATTTTGAATAAGCTGCAGTCTAGTGTTATATAATAGGCCACATTTAACAGTGATGTAAGCAGGCATCTCTCCAATGAAGAAAATAGAGTTGTGCCCACATATGCCAGGCTCTGCTTGGCCCAATATCAGCAAGGGGTTCCTAAAAGAAATAATTGCAAAAAATATAATCTCGCATGTGCAGTGAAAGCATTTATCAATCATGCAAAATCTGTTTTGCTGAGCAATAGTCTCAGCTTGGTGTCATCTTGATGGTGGTATGAAGAAGTTTTAATAATGGATTTAAAACAAGCATCCATTGATATGTCTTAGATATGGCACACTGACTCCCAGACTGGGTTAAATATTTAAAGATGAACTCAGTAATGATTTCTCAAAGGGCATCATCAAGGTGGGAGCATCACACAGGAACAACAGAGAGCCAATATTATGTGCTTTTGTTTTGACTGACGTATTCTCCATAGAGCTATGGGGCATACATTGCCAAATATCTCATAAGCAACTGGATGGAGTAAAAATGACAGAGTACTCAGATGGAGGAGCAAAATATATTTGAGAATAATCAGGAAAGCTGCAGCATAGAATTGCAGAGTGCTCCGCCTTGTAATTAAACCAAGTGGAAGAATAAAGTTGTACTGATAGAATTTCCTTACTACCCTGTTGCTGGGAATCTAGAAGTCAGGGATCTGGGATTCAAAAAGAAGTTAGGAAAGGAATTGTCAGTTGTTACTGAAAAGAGTTCCCATGAAGTGATTATCCACCATGGTTATCTTTCTAGTTCATTTTTTAGTTCCATTCTAACTCTTTGAAATATATGTTGTGTGACACACTGTAAAATAGATTCAGTTTCACAGTAGATGAATAACCATATCTTACCCCTGATTTGTGTGTTACATTGTTTTAAGGAATGTCCAGAGATTGCACCTGCCATGCCCACCTTTGGCAATATTTCAGTATCACTGTCTTTCAAGAAGCAGGTAAACCTGTATTTAAAAAGCAGTGTTAGGTCAAATTAACCTACAAAGCCCAAATGCATGGAAAATAGCTTGTGTTCAGTGTAGGGTATCCCAATTTCATAGGGACAGTCCTGATTTTTGGGTCGTTTTCATATATAGGCTCCTATTACCCCCCTCACCCCCATCCCAGTTTTTCACACTGGCTGTCTGGTCACCCTAGTTCAGTGTTTCTATTCTCAAAGAGCAAAATGTGCTTTCAGGGCCAGCGCCTCAGCCTCACTTTAGCCCCTTCTGGTGCAAGAAGAATTAAAACTGCCTTAAGGCAGCAGTTATGGAGTCCCCTAACCTAGCCCTTCCTGACCCCTTCCAGCATAAGGGGTGTTCTGGGGTAAGGAAATCTAGGCATTCCCAAATTCCCCAGCATCATTATATCTAGGCACCAAATGCTTGCAGATTTAAAATCTTAGGGCTGGATCATGCTGTGTAGTCCATGCTCCATTTTTGGCAGCACTTACTATTCATGTGGGGACTCCAGGAGGCCATGTGGCTCAAGGAGGCAAAATACCTCTAGAATACTCTGTGTGGGGTCTAAGCATAATCCTTTTTGCTATATCCCTGGGTGCAGGGCACACCCCACTGTGAGGGGTGCATGCTGGGTTAGCTATGGGAAGGGAGTATCTAAAGAAGATCTAGACATTAAAATGAGTAGTCCTTTAACAACACACAGCAGATCTGAAGGAGTGCACAAGTGGTTTCCTTTCCTGAGGGGGAAGTTCAGCTTCCAAAGGTCTGGGAAACGCTGCTTTAGATGATCCTTTCTAAGGAAATGTGAGTGTTACCCAAAGCAACCTGCTCTTCTACTGTGAGAGCCACCATTGTGTTCTTCCTTTAAGCACATTTCAGCATTTCCTATGTAATAATATTACATTGATGGAGTGGTGCTGAGTACCTAAAATACATTTCGCATCCGTAACACAGAAAAATCTGCTTCTGTTACAGAGACGTGGTATGTTACCTTTTGACAGGGTCTTTAGTCCATGTTGCTGGAAGGTAGGTGAACAACAGACACGTAGGATGGTAAGTACACACTATTCGACAGTAATCAAGGTTTGGTGTGAAAACTGTAGACACATCTCCTCCTTCGAAGTATGTATTTTCATAGATCTGAGTTATACATTCTGATATAGAATAGTGAAATGCATTAGTTTGTATTACTGAAGGTGGTAAATCTCACAATATGTTGACCATATTGGTCTAGGACTAAGGCAGGGTCCTGAAGCCAGATTCACATGTGGTGGAAATCTGCATAACTCCAGTGGACTCCAACTTTTGATGGACCCTCTATTTCCTCTTAATCCATCCAGGATCTAGCTTTACCTGCTTTATACCAAGGAACGAAACACTCTCGAAACACAAAACTAAATACTGAACTTGAAGTGAAGTGAAAAAGTAAAAGTTTAGGAACTGTAGAGAACCTAAAGAGCGATAATATAATCTCAAATTTATAGGTACACCTCATCAAGCATGTATTAACTCTTCTACAGCAAAACACATCCACATAGCTTGTATGTGTGAATAATAGAATAAAGGCTGCAGTGATCTGTTCATATGTTTCAAAAAAGGGGTAGGTGCTAAATCTGAGGGCAGATCTACACTACCACTTAAGTCTAACTTACGTCACTGGGGGTGTGAAAAAAAACACACCCCTGTGCAATGCAAGTTAGATCGACCTAAGCGCTGTCTAAACTGGTGCTAGGTTGGCAGGAAACACTCTCCCACTGACTCTCATGGAGGTGGAGTAATTATGCTGACAGGAAAGTGCTCTCCCCATCAGCATACAGCATCTTCACCAGAAGCACTAAAGCGGCGCAGCTGCACCAATGTTGCACTTCTAGCGTAGACTTGCCCTCGGTTTTAAAACACATACAATGCAGGTTTAGCGATGCATACACTATGCTGCTTGTTGTTTTGCCCTCTGGAATGTTAAGAGGTGTTGCTATGTATATCCATCTGTATATATGAGAGTTTTCCTCAGGATGCAGTTCTACTATTAAAAGAAACAATGGATAAAGGGAAATTATTCTATTCTATATGGACTGGAAAGAAATTCCAGTGAAATATATTTACTAAATTGATTACTGTAATTGATTGTTATTTGACAGCCTTCACACTGAATTGAAAACTATATTCAAAACACTTTAAACAAAAGAAAAAAATTAAATATATTTAAGTTTAACCCTTTTAAAAATGCTCATCTCAGTTAAACTATTTAAATCTTAACCCCTTCCAGGACTTTAAAACCATTTTTATCTCCTAACATATTAAATGTAGGACGCATTAATACACATTATTATAAAACATATTTTAGGGGATTAGGTATATCAGTGAAAATACATATTTTAAAGGAATTCAGTTGGAAAGGATCCAAGCTATTTTGGCTTTCACAATTTGTCAAAAAATAAGTGCAGCTCTTTGTTTATGCAAAAAAGCATTTTATAAATATAGCATGTGACTATGGTCTCTCTCTCTCTCTCTCTGTATGTGTGTATATGTATATGTTTTCTGAAAATATATTATCACTAGAACTTATTTCCATAAGCTTTAATTATGACAACAAAAGGAATGCCATCTGCTACAATTTGAAACATTTAGCATAGTAAATACATTTTTTAAATAGTACTAATTATCTGATTCAGATGCTCAGTAACTTATTTACCTTTTTGTACAGACTACAGAAGAAGTTAAGAATTTAGTATTCTGATTTTGGGGTGCTCTACTTTAGTAGGGGACATTGCTTACACAACCTTTTGACAAAGTTCAAAGCTTTTAGTTTTCTAGAGCTTCCACTCCAAATACATTTATTTAAAAATGTTAAATGAATCTGTCAGTCTGTTCTTGTTAAATACTCTATTAGCTAACTCCATCCTGTGTGAAAATAGATAATTCATTAGGAGAAATACCAACTACAGTTTTATGCTTCCTAACTTATTGGCCTAGAGCTCATCATGGAAACATGATGGAACGTTTGTCAATCAAGTGAAGTAAATCATTAACATATGCTGACATTGAAAAATGTACACAAGAGTTTTACTTTTCTCTGATTGCTACCTTTCAGCTACTTCAACAGAACCATAATGCACAGTCAGATAAATGGTTTTAGAGTTATTCAGACTTCTTACAATAGAATTTTCCATTTAATAATAGGCAGATGTTAAAAGGATGCTACTAGTATCCTGAACTGTTTCCTCAGCTGTGTTTTTTTTTTTTTTGGCTTGTTTGTTTTTTTTAATAAAGCATAATAGTGTCACCAAAGAAATGTGTAAGACTGAAGCTTTTTAAAAGTATGTTGCTTACTTTTAGGCCAAGTTTCTCTCTTCAATATGGCTGCTTGGCTGAACCGTTCTTAAACTGTACCCTTGCTCCTACCTGCTAGCATTGGGGAGTGACCAGGGGAAAGGATACTTGTCTGTGGCTTCCTCACACCATGGAAAGCTACAGCAATTTCCTGCTCCTGCTATGCAGATCCCTTGACAGCCAGCACAAGTTACAGCAGCTTTACGTTGCTCTAACTTAAACTGGGTGACTGGCTAGGAGGAAAGTCAGCCCTGGATCATGGGAGCAAAAGAGGTGGGTTAGAAGCGCTACCCACAGGAACTGTGCTGTGCACTCTTCAGCTGCAGCAAAGAATCTGGGTCCTAGTGTTCTGAGCTACATATACTTGGTCTGATTCTAATCTCACCTGCACTGGTTCATAATAGTTATACTGGAGTTACTCCTAATTTATATCAGTGTAACAGTAGAATCAGGTCTACTGTACAATCAGGCCAGGCTATACAATCTTTACTAACATGATCTCAAGGGCGATTCAATGGGATTGCTCAATGTGGGATAAGAGTAGCAGAATCTAGGACCCTCAGTTTGCATGCAAGTATTTAAGCTGTCATAAATATGATTCCCCTTACTCTTACTTTTTTTAAAGTTATATTACACTGTGTGCACATTTTAGGAAGTATGCATAAACTTACCACTGTAAACTGAAGTGAATAAGAAAATGAAATTAAAGGTCTGATAAATCCAAACCATCCTAAAAAATAAATACATCAAAATGTTTCTTTAGGATATAATTAACATGTGATGCAATTAATCTTAAAGAGTAGTAAAGCTACACATTATTGGGTGATTTACATGCAATTTTTCTGTCAGACAGTCATTTAAATAACATGTAAAGTCATAGGATACAATTTTAATGACTGTGCTGGTATATACGATAGCATGCATTAGCAGCAGAAGTTTCATACAGTGTTTGACTACAAAAATGAATTACATTTACAAATATTGGGACAAACTCTGCTCGGCTCTCCAATGGAGTTATCCTGGATTTTCACTTAATCAAACTGAGAGCCAAACTGGCCTGCTAATTATACATTTCAGCATTACCAATATGACCATCTCCTGCTAGTCATTTATTTCCAAATGGTTTTTAATCTAAACAGCTGCTAGCAATCATGTAGGCATTGCATTCATCCTTAGTATTTTAGCAAAATATGAAATCTTATAAAATCTTAAATTCTTCACTTCTAAAAATGTTATGCTGCAAATTTTAGGAGCAGCAAATGAATATTTGTCAGCAATATAACACAACCCATAACCAGATCAACATGCATTGTGTGGTGGATATTGCCAATCTTTTATTTGATAGCAATTAAAATAATGGAAGTTATTTACCTGAAAGCACAATAGCTGTACATGTGTGAGTAATTCTGGCTGGCTGGATAATGTGCGTGCTCTGCTAGGGTAAAAACCAGCACTTCCAGTTGTGTTAAATATTTTGCATGCAATGTTTGCCTGACTTGAATATTTACTTTAATGGGTACTCACTATGTCAACATTGTTTCTGTCTTTGGACCAGATCTTTAGCTGATGTAAAGTGGTAGCACTCCATTGAAGTCGATGTAGCTACAGCAGTTTACACCTGCTGAGAATCTGTCCCTTTTTTAATAAATGTCTAATCCCTGTTTCGCAATAGTCAAATCATCTGCATAGTGTGGGGCCCTGCACAAACTAATGAAGATTTATGTTTAAGGAAATCTTCAGGGCATAGGCAAAAGAGAATCTCCCTTCCTTTGTTCTGTTCTTCCCTCTTTGCCCCCACCCCAGGAAATAGGCCTGATCTCTCCTCACTTAAGTATGAATCTTACAATTATATGCGTGATTGTGAAATGGTGACTCGAGCCCAAGTGAGTTACACTGGTGTAAATCTGGTGTAATTGAGGAGAGACTTATGTCTGATATTTCTTTCCTTTTATCACAAATTGTGGTATCACAAGTAGAAACTGGTACCCTTTTCAGTTAGGGGAACTGCAATCTGCTGTCTCAAACATATATTCAAATTCCTAATTTTCAAAAGGCTCTCCATCAGCTACTCCGCCTGTGTCTCCAAACTCAATTTTCCCTACTGTTTTTTCTCACTTGTTATGCCTCCCAACATCCTCTTTCTTAACCACTTCCTTACTATTGGCTTCTGCATTGGGACCTTTTCATTTCTCTCTGTGGTTGATACTCTACTATAGGGGTAGGTAACCTATGGCACACGTGCCAAAGGTGACACACGAGCTGATTTTCAGTGGCACTCACCCTGCCCGGGTCACAGCAACCGGTCCTGGGGATTTTGCATTTTAATTTAATTTTAAATGAAGCTTCTTAAATATTTTAAAAACCTTATTTACTTTACATACAACAATCGTTTAGTTATATATTATAGATTTACAGAAAGACACCTTCTAAAAACATTAAAATGTATTACTGGAATGCAAAACCTTAAATTAAAATGAATAAATGAAGACTCGGCACACCACTTCTGAAACGTTGCTGACCCCTGGTCTACTATCTCTATGCCCAGTGACTTTCCTTTCCTTCACTAATTTACTCCTGTAATGAGACACATGGCCTTTTACAAACAGACCACAGGTGTGCAGCAGTATTCTGTTTCACCCAAAACAATGGCATTCTGGAGGTTGTACATCCCAGAGGGACCATTGGATTATAGGCTATGGGAAGAAATAGCCTATTATCCCTAGCCTACTCTGCCACAGACTCCCTGTGTGGTCTTGGCTGCCCTAACCTTTGGCTAGAATGATTCTTGCTCTTACACTCTGGCCCAGTGAATCAGGCAGAGGAGGGATTTGGCCAACAGCCTCCCACATCATGGATCAGTGGAACCACTTCTTCTGGTTGTGCTTTGTGCAGAGCTCAATCCAGTAAGCTTGCTCTGAGACACCTACCAGACTGAGGGCCCCCAGGCAAGATAGGTGGGGGAATGCAGAGTTTCAGAATTTAGATAGGGTTTAGGCATGAGCTATATGCTGGGCATCAGGACTGAGGCAGCACTCAATGCTCACCTGCAGAAAATTAAGTATCCAGGGAGTTTAGGCACCTACAGGGTTAGCAGAACCCTAGCAGGGGTTTTGAGCAGCTCACTTTTGGATTTAAGTGCCTTACATGCAAGTTAGGCACCTAAATCCCTTTGTGGATCTAGCCATTAGCCTTTCTATGCATCAATCCCCATTCATAAAATGAGACTAACAGTACTTTCCTGCTTCCCAGGGGTGTGTGAGTATAAATAGATCAAAAGATTCTAAGGCACTCTGATACTGTTGTAATAGAAGTCATAAAAGTACCATAGTTAAAAATGCTGGAAAACGGGACCAGAATGCAAACAAGCTGCTTTTTCGTCAGAACAGGGAGGTATGTGGAAGGAGCAGGAGCTCTACCTTGCTCCACTCACAGACAAAAGGATAAAGAACCCAAGAGAGGCACTGGGTGGCCCTGTGAAAGCCTAGGAAGAGAACTGTTGGATTTATGTATCTGTGGAAATATTGTTGACTGAGAATTTGTATTGGAAGCCCAGTACAGGAGAAAGTTTGAGCACGGTGAAGGAATGGCCTTGGGCAAAGAGGCAGAAAGGCTTGAGCCCCCGAATGGGCATCTGCATATTTAGCTGACCAAGTTTCTGCCCATCATGTCCAGTTCCACCATGAGGAGAAAAAAGCCTGCACCCTAGGTAAAGACTGGGAAAGAAAAAAATTTTTTAACTTGTTGACATGGAAGGAGTGGAGTTTTTGGTTTAGCTGGATGGGTAAACTACCCAACTAGCAAGGGGGAAGCTGAGGCAATGGCTGCAAGCACTAAGCCACTGCAACACATTTCTCTAATTTACAAACCTTTGAATTGACTAAATGTAATTCTGTGTCACAGGTATTCGGTGAATAATTTCTTTGTACAAATTTCATCCCAAGCACTTCTAGCACAATTTTTTAAAGAATGATTATTTGTGCTAAAAACCATTAAAATTTTAACTATTCAGATATTAACATTTTCACAAAACCTCAGCACCTGTCTGAATACAACAGCAAGCTGAACTTGCTATTTTTGTTCATGAAATAATTCAAAAAGTGGCTTGTAAATAATTTGACCAGCTCTAGGAAAGAGTGGATGTGACCTCTGAATTTCATATTAGAAACAATTAATCTTCTGAGTCGTTCTTAGACATTTTTCAATTTCTGGCTTGCGCGACCATACACACAGTATGTATTTACTTGTATTTGCATTTCTCAAAGATATCTGTAATTAGAAAAATATTAAATCATTGCATTAAGAGTCACAGTACAAACAGATTATTTAAGAATATATTGTTTTATTGATCTAGGGAGCAATGTAGCAAATTCAACATTTTATAAACAAATTCACAACACTGTAGGGCAACAACGTATTAAGTGTCTCTCTTGCATTTTTAATCTCTGCATTTTGTAACATCAGCACTATGTTTTCACATGGAACTGTTCACTGTGTAATATTTCTTCAGTTTAAAAATAGCTTTAACTAATAAACTTTATTGACAAATAATGTATATTGTCCAGATAGCTAAAAATATACCAAGGTTAGGTACATTAAATACATTACCAATATTTCCTATCTGAAAGTATTGTAAGGTGGGGGATTGCAACAACTGGGAGAGGGGTCCCAGGTCCCAGCCACACACCTCTGCACAAACACAAAAGGGATCAGAGCTGGAATATGAACTACACTTAAAATAGAACAATAGTTATCTAACCCAAGCAAACCAGGAGAAGACCTAGGTCAGGATCTCTAGTAGGGGTTATACAGACTTTCTTGCCCCGATAGAGCCACAGCTCCTCCCCCACTGGCTGGCTAGACACACACAGACTCTCTGCCCCATGCCAATGCAATCCCATCCTCTCCCCTTTGGGTCAGTCCAATCTGTGCGCTCAGAATAGTGGTCTCAACTGTCCTGTGAACTCCAGGCTGTGCATTTATGAAAGTCCTCTTTTGCAAGCAACTGGCTCCCCTCCAAGCAGCTCCAGGTTCAGTCTCTCTCTTTGCCCCAGCTCAGGTCTACTGCTTACTGGCCAGCTTCTTCTTTATTCCTTCTCTAAATCTTCCCAGGCTGATGAATCATCCCACCTCCTGTCTGGTCATTGGCTAAAACCCTTTCAGAGTTAATTCAGTGTCCTTGTTTTTGAGGGGCACTCCCCCCACAGCCAATCATGTTTGTGCTGCATGGAATTGGGGAGAGAAAGAAGAGCTTTCTGCCCAGCCCCACAGTACACAGTCATCATAAATTGCCATGATATTTCACTTCTGTGTCAGCTCTTTGTCCATTCGGTGACACTAGCAGCAATTTATGGCTGTGGGTCAAATTCTAATTCTCAATTACTAGGTGTAGCACCAACTGACTCAAGTAGGATTTGGACCAGGGGTTGGATCTCAAAGCGGACTTTGACCCTGAATGTCAAATTGTTACAATTATTTGTGCTGGCAACCAAATTTCTCACTTTGTGCAGGCAAACACAGATCCACCTCGTGCTAGTGTAACTGCTCTATTAAGGGAGGTAGCTTAGCATCCAAGCTACCTCGATTTTCTTTTTCTCCTAAGGAAAGAAGCCCAGCTACTGATTGCTTTTGTGAGCCAAGTGCCAGAAACTGAACAAAAAATCCATTCTCATAATTTATAACTATTTGTAAAGGACGTCAGTATCATTTAAAGTACAGAGGTTTACATAAATCTCAACCAGATTTGACTGTTAGATGAATGTATTATATCATACTGTATAATACAAGTTATGTTACAAATTAATCTGACAATCAAGGCTGCAATAACATTCAAAGATAACTGTGAAAAACATACATTTTGGAAAATATATTTCTCTCCCTCCAATAGGCACACTGGAAGTCATTTGTGAAATTCTCCCCTCATTCACACAGAGATAACTCTAATGAAGCCAGTAAAACTGCACTGCTTTAAGTGAGAGGAGAGTTTGGGACATGCCATAAATTGCAGAATGAACTCAATAACAACAAAAAACAATGTTGGATGAATAATCACTAAATATACTGAACCAGATCCTGAGCTGGTGAAAACTCACACAGCAACACTATAGACCATAGAGCTAAGTTGATTCACACCAGCTCAGGATCTGGCTCATTCTTTTCAGGTAGCTCCAAATTCACATATAGTTTTCTACATTTAGTGTGTCAAGGCTACAGTTCCATGCAAGAACTATAGTTGTCTGATTTCTCTTACATAAGCTATGGAGTTGTCCACCAAAAATATTCTAATGAAGACTGTAACAGTACCTTGTATTGGCAATTAAGAGACTATGGATGGAAGACCACCTTCATACACTCACCCTTGGGAGAGTGTAAGCTGGATATGTTCTGCAACTTTTCATCAAGGGGGAGAAGTCAGTCAGCTGACCATTTCATGGAGCAACATGAATGGTGGTCTCAGAGAAAGTGATATAAAGTGCCAAGAGAATGGTTAGTAAGGATATAAGATGTTCAGATGTCAACGCTACTTTCTGAGACATCGTGAGCCAACTGAACAGGAGGAAAAGATCATATCCTGAGATAAATATTTATAGTACAAAAGACCTAGAGGTTCTGAAATATTTTGATATATTTACAGTTCTTTTAAATCTTTTTGTGTGATCAAAGATCAGTGAACTACAGGATATTACTGAGCACATATTTTAGGATCTCAAATCCTTGTGAACTTTCTTCTTATGATACACTCTCTCTTCTCCTCTTCAGCTGGATCCAGATGCCCTTATTTGGGCAAAGAATTAGTTCTGAGAGCAAACCAAGTTCTTCTCTCTTTTGACTTGTCTCCACCCAAAAGTGCCGTAGGATGATGGCTAGAACAGCTTTCTCTTCCATCTGTGCAAAGCGCTGGCCTTCAGGTTAAATTGGAACATAAACAATAGTAATTTAGTACTAACAGTCCTCATAATTACACTTAAAAGATTTCCCACAAAATGCAGCATAGGAATAACTGTTCATCTGTAGTCAAAGATTATAGACAATATGAGCCAAATTCAGGATAGTAAAAATGTTACCAAGAATGGGATTTGTGATAGATCTGTTTCCTTCCATATCTACAGCAGGAAAGAATCAGCTTTAAAATATGCAGGGCCTCCAAGCAAGACGAGCTTAAAGTTTAATCATGGAGGAAAAACTCCTTGTATCATGGAGGAAAAGCTAATACAAAATGTGACCCTGTTATGTCACATATAGGCCTAAATGAGGATGAGGAGGAGAAGGGCTCAGCTCCAGGATCACAGCACATGGACAGCAGGAAGAGGAAGAGCACACATAGACAGAAAAATGACAGAGCTTTGTTGATTTTGTTTTTATCCTAAAAGTAGAGTGTGCTGGTGAAATAGGGAGGGGATAAATTAAACAAAGCAAAGGTTTAAGAGAAAAGTGGAGGAGGGAGAAAATAGAAATAAAAAGGAAGAGGAACTAAGCAAATTGACAAGGGTCACAGACTGGACAGTTAGACAAAGATTATATGGAAAGAGGCAGAGGATTTTAAAAGTTGTGTTGTGCTGTCTGTGAGAGCTATGGCAGTTTCCTGCAATATCTTTAGGAGATGTTACTGTATTAAGTGCATGTATCATTCTGGGCTAGGAATTGTATGTAATTCCACAGGAGAGGTAACCACAGCCCCTCTAGGAACTAAGAACAAGATGATAAGGCAAATTCACTCAGATACTAAAGCCTCCAGTGAGTTACCACCACCTGGAGAGGCCCGCATATACTAGTTCAGACTGGATTCTCCAGAGGCCAACAGACAAAGAAAGGACTTTTGGATGAATAGTCTGAATTTAAACTGACTCAGGGCCTTCTTTCTGATCCAGCAATCAGACAGGACCTGCTGTCCACGGGAAGGGCCCAGTTCTTAGGGAAGGATTGGAAGGACTGACACCAACCAGAGCCCTGGAGGAGATGGGGATAATCTTTGATAAGTTTTTTAGCACATGTGTAGGTTCTTTTTTTGTTTTTATTATGTTTTCTCTGTAATGCTTTTATCTTAAGAAAAAGTATACTTGCTTAGAAAAAGCTGTGTAATAACTTATAACGGTGGGTCATTTTGCTGTTTATAGTCTCTGAGGAGAAAATCAAAGCAGCTCTGCTTAGGCAGTCCAAGTTGCTGGGAAATTCACAGTAGGCAGGGAACTCTGCAACCTGGAAAAACCCTGGTCAGGAGGGAGAGAGTCATGAATCTCCACCCCAGAGATGTGATAGCTGAGGAGCTGGCAGCCTAGAATAGGTCATAAGGGGGAAAAAACATGTGCAGTTGCCCTGAACTCTGACAGTGTCTCTCTCTCTTCCCTCAACCCCTTCTCTGTATATTGTCTATTCAGACTGCAAGCTGCCTAGGGAGGAATCTTTATACCTGGAAAACACCTAAAACAATTTGGGTGCACTAGAAACAATAATTAGCCTGATGATGATAAGTTAGTTCCTCTTTCAATGCGCAAATATCTGATTAAGAATAAAGAGTAATTTTTATTCTTAATCTTTGTTTGTTTGTTTTGGGTTTGTTTGTTTTTAAATTAACTTCATTTGTATTTGGACTCCCGAGAATGTCTACTATAATTTTGCATTGCTGACCGAAGAGTTGCAACAGCTGTTGCTGAGAGCCTTGCCAACAATGGTGCTTCTGGCACTGAGACCAACCTATTCAAAATGGAATGAAATCCTGAAAATGAAATGAGATCAGAACAACAGACATTTGCCTTCTTCTCAATACTCTGCACCAATCATAGTTAATGTGGTAGAATAGTGCCTCTGGATTAAGGATCCATAAAGGGACAGCTTCTTTGATGTCACACCAACTATATAACACATACAATTCTCCAAAAGTTGTTTATTTTTGAATATACACAACTGAGTTAGGTGCTTCAGAAAAGCAAGTGCAGACACAGTCCCTTCCCTAAAAAGCTTACAAGTTTTAGGAGCTCAGTGACCGCCCCAGCAGTTACTGCAGAAGACCGTAGAGGGGTCTTAAATTTTCCCCTCCAGCCTGCAGTCCACCAGTGGTTGGGATCATAGTATCGCCAGCAAACATATCCCATGGGGAGAGAGAGAGAAAGAGTAGCTCATGCGGTTCCCTAGTGAGCTGTTGGGGTGTCTCTCAGTGACTCTGAAGTCTGACGGGAACCATGTCCAGCCCTTTTGAGTCAGAACTGATGTCAGCATGACACTGAGTTACACGAGGATCAAGTCCCAGTAAGGAGGAAACAAAGTGGACTCTGAAGACCCCCATGGGAAGAAAGAAAATGTAAATATGACATCAGGCTGAAGAATGAGGTACCAGTAAGAACTGCTCTGCCTCAGTTATTAAGCACACAGAATTGACATTGCCATTTGGATGCATAAGCTCTGCTGCGGGTACTGCAGCAAAGATAACTTCATCTAACCAGACTTAGTGGTAAGTTCAATAACCAAGTATGAAGGCTATCAAGGGGAAACCCTGCCTCAGGCATGCAACACAGCACCCCCCAGCAGCAGGCTACAGTATGACAGGTACCACTGCCTCTGTTTCCCCTTTTTGTTCACCCAGGAAACAGTCTCTGAGTGTCCAATACAAAGCCTGCCTCTCAGAATAATTTGTTCAAATATACTAGTGCATTCATTCCTCCAAAAGCCTTGTAGAAAAACTATTCTTGACAAACCCACAGTAAACATACAAAGGTGCAACTATTTTTCCATTCCCCTCTTCATGGACAACACCTCCAGGTTACTTACCTGGGAGTCAACAGCAGCACTGTGTTCCCAGACTCTTTGGCCCCTGATCCAGGGCCCACTCTCCAGGCAATGCACCAGAGAGTGACCAGTCTCATGATTCTTCCCATGGCTCCCTCAAGTCAGGTGTTCCACAAGAGAGCTCCCTGCAGTGTTCTATTCCCCTGGTCTCCCTGTCTGGGGGCCCCACCCCTGCTCAGGGAACATCCCTCCAGAGTCCATCCTCTTGCTTCCAAGCTCGTCTTCCCCTGCCCAAGCTGGATCTTTCCTTTTGCCTAGGGACCAATGCCCAAGCCTTCTGCTTATCAGGGTCTCAACTTCAGTCAGTTCTCACCAGCAGTTCTGTTCCAGCTGTCCTCAGAACTCAGCTGTATCCACTGGGTCTTATGTAGCCCTCCCAAGCAATGCTTGACAGCTCTTTCCTGTTGCTTCCTGTCTCTGACTCCTCTCAAGCTCTGATACTTCATGTCTCTGGCTCACCAGGTCTCCTTCCCTTTAGGGCCCAAGTACCCTCTTTTAAGTCTAATGGGGAGGGGAGGTCAACTAACCAGTCTTAGGTGCACTAATCTCTTCCTTCGTTAAGGGTCCGTGTCACCTCCCGACAGAGGCCTATTACTCTTCGGCATTTATCAACTACGTACCAATGCAGTTTCTGGATCCAGCAGAGAAGGGCACATATGCATATGGATGCCTTCCACTAGAATTCTCAGGAAAGAATCGCTCAGGCCTGAATTCCTCAGGGTCTGGGAAAACCTCTGGATCTCTGTGCAGTGCGTAAGTAACAATGACTACCTGTGTACCTTTTGGTATCTTAAATCCTTCTGCAAAAAAAGAATCAACATGCCAGTGAAGTAAGTGGCTTCCTGTAAATGGATACAAAGCACAAAAACAGTTCTTTACTTGTGCAACACCTTGACAGCAGATACTTCTCATAGCTAAAAATGATGGATACAGAAAAGGCTGAGACCTATTGCCCGTAAACATTCACAAAACTAACTCATCCTCCTCCTTAAAAACTCTCTTTTGCAGTGAGCCCTTCAAAAACTTGACAATGTCTAGACTGCTGTTGTGCTGACATAAGAGCCTAACCTGCTAACCAATAGGGTCTTATTGCTTTCTTGTACTCCACATTGGTCTGTCTGCATCCATCTGCTCTCCCTTGTCTAATATGTAGATTGTAAGTCCTTTGGGACAAAGAACATCTTTTTATACTTTCTTTGTACAGTACCTAGCCTAAATGGGTCCTGGTACATGGCAGGGGCTCCTATACACTGTGAAAATAAAAAATAATGATAAATAAATACTACTACTTACTAATATGACAATCTTCACTTGTGGTCCGGGCAAAGGATGGAACAGAAGGGAAGAGCCGAAGGGCTTCTTTAACAACACACTCAAGATATTGGAGCTTCTTCAAGTCATCCATTGTGACAGGCCGCTCAGAGTTCCCTGATTAGAATCACAACCGGGGTGTGAGAAACATCTGTCCTAATCAGACTAAAAACACAAGCTATCTTAAGGGGCTCCCAACTCACTTAAACGCTGACAAAACTACAACTCCACCACTCGGCTTATGTAACCTTTGAATGAGGTACAGTTTACATCATTGCCCTTCTCCAGTGCCTAAAAGAACCCAACTCCCATAGAAAAGCACCTGGAGACCCAGAATTCAGTCACTGAGTATTTTCAGCAAGGATTGCACAAGATCAACCTCCCCACATTCAAGTCCAAAAAGAATAAAAGGAATTAACTTAATTCTTAAGTAGCAGCTTTATAAAAACAAAAACATAATAATAATAGTCATAACAACAACTTAATTGCTACAACATAACATAGCTCCTTTATAATCCACATACATGATCTTCGCAGTTATACATAAACAAAAATAAAGAAAACAAATCAAATCTGAACAGGCCAGTCCCCACAGAAAGACAGTGAGAAGAGACTCAGAGTTCCAAAAGCTAGGGTTGAGTTCACCTGAGTCTCAGATACAATCTGCTGAGTTAGAAGCACTGCAGCAATATCGTCTTTCCTCTTGCTTGCAGAAATCTCCAGCTGGAATCCATGCAGACTAGACTGTTCCTCTTCTTCTACTGCAATCACTCAGTTAGCTAGCATGGGTGCAGGTATAATAGGCCAGGGAAGGCTAAGACTCCCTTAACCCAAGCCCTGGCCCTGCCCATGCTCTGCCCTTTCTCCAAGCCAGTGTTGGGAGTGGCTGGGGTCTCTCCAGCTATGGAGGTGGGGGAGTTCACGGCTGTGGTGGATAGGAGCGGTGATGGGGTGGGGCCTCAAGTGGAAGGGGTGGGGCCACATGGCTAGCATCCCCAAAGGGGGGGGGGCTCATATGCCAGCCATGTTAGCTAGTCAGCTAACTAATTAACTAAGCACTCACTTTAAGTATCCAAATTAAAAAAAACCTGCTGCAAAATACTTCAAAATTAATGAAAATAGCCTGCTTTCAGCTCCTGTGGCTCAGCTTCTTCCAACCCACACGAGGCATGTGGCCTTTTGTAAAGGAGCTGCCATGACTACTAGCCCTCATGGAGTTTGAGTCTAGTATCAGGGAACCTATTGAGTATACCCAAAATTACCACCCACAATTCCAGAAACTTCTGAGTGTGGAGAGTTAATTGTGCATCTGCCTAGCACCAATGACCCAGACACAACTCATTCCTACCCTTTACAGATCTCTTAAAGAGATCTCTCTCTTTTAGGGCCATGAGTTACACTTATGGGTTTGAATCATTTGTCTAAATATTTATTCTTGTAATTTTCTTCAACTACCATTATTACTTATTATTAATCATGGGTATTTTTAGTAAAATTCACAGACAGGTCACATGCAATAAATACAAATTCACGGTGTAATGCTTTGTACCTCGAGGAAACACCCATGTTCATCCTTGTAAAATTACTGTGTGGTATCCAATGCAAAGTTTGCCATGTCGAGTGTCTTCAGAAGGTTCATGATGCACTGAGCATTGTTGTTATAGTGATGTTATAGTAATTGTTGTTATAGTAATGTTATAGGTTGTAATTTCATGTATATAGTTATGATGCTGAAAATGTGTCTTCATGCCTTAAAACAAGCCCAGGCAAAAACTTCATACCTCATCAGAGCATGTATGAGACAAACCCAGCCCAGCCTCACAGGAACAAAAGACACTGGCTTAGGCAACACCAAAGGATCTGTTTGGACCCCTAAGTGAGTCACCTCCGCTTCCTTTGGCCAGTTTCAGACTGCAATGAGGTAATGCTCACCTGACTCTGAAGGGGAAGTGGGGCCAAAGTCAAGAGGGAAGAAAGAATGTGATAAAAGGGAGAGACATTTTCCATGCTCTTCTTCTCTCTTCCACCTCCATCTACAGATACCACACCAAGCAACTGAAGAACTGATCAAAGGGGAGAGCCTGCCTGAAGGACAACCAGCCAGCTTATGGTGAGAAACATCTAAGTTTATAGGGGCACTGAAAGTGTTAAGATCAGCTTAGAATGTGTTTTACTTTTATTTCATTTGACCAAATCCAACTTGTTATGCTTTGACTTATAATCACTTAAAATTTATCTTTATAGTTAATAAATCTGTTTGTTTATTCTACCTGAAGCAGTGCATTTGGTCTGAAGTGTGTCAGAGACTCCCCTTGGAGTAACAAGCCTGGTGCATATCAATTTCTTTGTTAAACTGACGAACTCATAACTGGACACTGCAAGATGGAGGTTCCTAGGGTTGTGTCTGGGACCGGAGATATTGGCTAATGTCATTCGGTTGCACAATCCAAGGAGTAGCTTACATGCCAAAGGCTGTGCATGAACAGCCCAGGAGTGGCGGTTCTCACAGCAGAGCAGGGTAAGGCTGGCT
Organism: Gopherus flavomarginatus; assembly: GCF_025201925.1. NCBI lineage: Eukaryota > Metazoa > Chordata > Testudines > Testudinidae > Gopherus > Gopherus flavomarginatus. The sequence goes on along the minus strand of NC_066619.1, from coordinate 224,746,929 downwards.
CCCAGAGTCAAGGACTGGAATGACCTATCAAATCACCAGTTCAGATAACACCAGAGGGGAACATCACACATGGCCCGTGACCTGTTTGTGATTTTTACTATATACCTCTGACTAAATCTTAGCTGGGAGGGTGGGACACTGCTCTGGGGAGAGACTAGGGGACCACTGCTCAGGGAGGGCAGGGGCCAGTGGCACCAGGTTTCAGGGGCTACCAAGCAGCAGCTGCTCTGGCTGCCCCCAGGGCCACCCACCCACCTCTGATCCCACCACCCACAGGATCACTGCGCAGGCAGTCCCCGGAACCAGCTGCTCCGGCCACTGCTGGGGCGGGAGTGGCTATCCCCAGGGCCACCTGAGGAGTTGGCCCCAGAGCCAGCCGCCTGGGCGGCCCTGGGAGTCAACCACACCAGCGGCTGCAGAAGTCATGGAGGTCATGGAAAATCATGGAATCTGTGACTTCCAGGACAGACACAGAGCCCTACTGATTATTTGTATTGCAGTAGCACCTAGGAGCCCAAGTCATGGACCAGGATTCCATTGTGATAGGCACTGTACAAAGATACAACAAAGAGATGGTCCCTTCCCAAAAGACTTTGCACTCTAAGTGATCTGTCATAATTTCTTTAGCATCAAATCAACCACCACTGATATATCTTTATACACAGAAGAGTTACAGCATGTAAAGTGGTGCGCCAGGTGTTTTATTTTCCTTTATAAATCTCTAGATTGAAGAGACTATTAAACCATATACTGTCAGTGCAAACTTACACCCACATCCAAAGAAAGAGTAGAAACTTACCAAACACTTTATCCAATTCTCTGTGAACTTTCTTCTGGGCTTCAGGATGACATCCAAGTAAGTAGATGGCCCAGTTAATAGCAGCAGCTGTTGTATCATGCCCCTAAAAGTACAGATTTACTCAGATGTTCATATCTGCATTATTCTCATGAATATGAAATTAAATATATTCAAGGAATTAGGGACATTTTAGTGATGTAGCCTAACTGTACAGATACAGAAGAAAAGGTAAGAATATATGAATCCATGTAAAAATCTAATACCTACGATTGAACAGGAAATAGCTAGTTGTGTAATATAATAGATGGAGACTAAAATGAGGGGGGGGGAATCATAATGTTAACAAGCAGAAGTCTCTTTGCCATTCCTCTTCTATTACTTAGCTAGGCTATGTTGACTGGGTGAAGGGTCTTCCTCTGCATTCAGACTCTGAGGAAGAGGTTTTCTATTGCTTCCTTTTAGACATTAGCTGGTTGACCCACTAAATCTCTCTGGACAGTCACAATAATTTAAACACTATATACTAATCTTAAAGTCACTACTTTTCCCCACAGTCAATTGTTGGAGGGGTATTTACCTTTCTTCACTGCTTTACAATGAAATATAAAGTATACAAAGTTACTTATCTTTTTCATCGTAAGATTGTAAAAACAGTATTACCATCAATTACCACAAGAGGGCATAGGAATATAATTTCCCTAAAATTATGTTATAAACATAAAACTGATCCAGTCTGGTACTGTAGGCTAACAAAAAAAAGGGAATGTTCACTAGCAACAGATTTTGTCAATATCTTAATTTTAATCAAATTTTCTGCAATCAAGCCCCAGATTAATAGCGATCATGGTACAATTCATCCCACTGCTTCTGGGAGTAAAGACTTACACCCGCAGAAAACAAGCAATATAGCAGTGAATCAGGCCCAATGTGATCATTTCCAGTTATCCTGTGTCACAATGGATATAACAGTAATGAAAAGGGACTAAAGACACCTAACAATGTGATTAGTAGCATGGAGAGATTTCAGTGTGAGAAGAGATTAGGACCATTCATATCAGGTGCAGCAATTGCTATATTTCTAGGTATCTATCTATCTAGTCTAGGTAGATATTACACAGCTTCCTCACTAACAGCCTGCTCCTGCTCCAAAGTCCATTCAAGTCAATGGAAAGACTCCCTTTGACTTGGATAGGCTTTGAATGAGGACCTACGGGTCCAGACCTGCAAACCCTGGCCCCCGGCAGTAGTTCCATAGTAGTCATGGGACTATTGGTGTGAGTGGGGACTGCTCAAATGTGCCATGGTTTGCAGGACTGGGCACATAGTTCTACCAGTGGACTTCAATCCTGATTTGGAAATGTGCAACTTTCCACCACAACATTGCAACTCGCAATATTGAAAATTTCTTGCTCTAGATATATTTTTTGTTCTGAAGAATGAGATTCTATACTGCAATGTGTGCATCAAGCTCTTCTTACATTGCTCCGACACTATTACAGTTATGACTGAATCATAAAAGTAAAGATTCTGTTCCAGTAAGAGTAAAACTTCAGTTCTGTAACAGTTCTCAAGCTCTGAAAGTCTACAGCTCCTTGGGGTACCTCAAACATGAAAGTATCCACATCCTCTCGAATATCCACATAGCTCAGTCTTTTTCCTTTGTCATCAGTTGCATTCAGAAGCATATCAAGAAAAGCTCTTCTCTTTTTGGACCCACTTTGTTCACATTTGCCTTCAAAGTCAATTTTATGTTGTTCATGTATCTTTATTTCATGGGATTTTTCTGCAATAACCTTTAATATAAAAACGTATATATAGTTCATGGCTTAAATTCCACAATCTAATGCTGTGTGGCCCCTGTTTGTATGCACTTTAAAATAATTTTTATCCCACATATTTAAAAATTCACTGTATCCTTGGCTCTATACCAGGGGTGGGCAAACTATGGTCCGTGGACTGGATCCGGCCCCTCCGGGCTGTGGATCTGGCCCACGAGATTGCCCCCCTTGGTGCCATGGGGCCCCACACTGCTCTCAGAAGCAACCAACACTATGTCCCTGCGGCCCCCGGGTGGGGGACAAAGGGTTCCATGAGTTGTCCTTGCCTCCAGGCACTGCCCACTGCAGCTCCCATTGGCCGGGAACAGGGAACTGCGGCCAATGGGAGCTTCGGGGGAGGTACCTGGAGGTGCAGCAAGGAAAGCACACGCAGAGCCCTCCCCCGCCCCCCACCAGGAGCCACAGCGCTTCCTGGAGCTGCGCGGTGTGGGACCAGGGCGGGCATGCAGGGAGCCTGCCCTGGCGCAGACTGCTGCCACCCCAGAGCCACTTTAGGTAAGCTGGGCTGGACTGGAGCCCGAATCCTTCCTGCACCTCGTCCCACAACTCCCTTCCCCAAGTCTCCTGCCTGCACCTCACACCCCTCCTGCACCCCAGCTTCCTGTCCTGAACCCCCTGCTACACCCTGCACCCCTCCTGCACCCCAACCCTTGACCTGAGCCCCCTCCCGCAGTCCACATCCCTCCTGCATCCTGCCCTGAGCCCCCTCCTGCACTCCACACCCCTTCTGCACCCCAACCCTCTTCCCTGAGCCCCCTCATGCACTCCACACCCCTCCTCTGCCCCAATCCCTTGCCCCGAACCCCTTCCTGCACACTGCACACCTGTCCCAGCCCTGCATACAATTTCCCCACCCAGATGTGGCCCTCGGCCCAAAAAGTTTGCCCACCCCTGCTCTGTACTATGCATTGGTTGGTGGTAGAAAGGGATCTACCCCATCTCCCTAGTACTTGTTTCCTATTGCATGCTGAGTTTGCACTCATCCATGCAGTGAATCATATATATTCTGAGGTTTTACGTCCTGCTTTTTCACAAACAGGCTACTTATGAGTATGAACCTAATGCTATAGACAGGAACACTTTGTTGACTCCTTGCTTTGATTGTTCTTCATTTCTGAGCCTCAGCACAGTGCCTCTGCCTTAGCAGGCAACATCACAATACTGTATAGTAACGTGACATTGCACAGAATGCAAATCAGCACCAAAAGGATGAAGAATCCCATTCAGATGTGGTACCTAATTCTCCTGGCCTTTTCACTGGTGTATCTTCATTGAATGCCATGGAGCTACAGTGATTTAAGGGCTGATTCCTGCACCACTGAAGACAATGTGCACAGGGCCTGGCTCTAAATGAGAGGAAAATCAGGCCCTGTGACTGAACATTCTTCTTTAAAGGGCAAATTCTGGTCTCAGATATGGGTGCACAGCTTCCATTAACTCAACTTCCTGTCACTGCAGAATCTGGTCTTTAGGTATTAATTAGTTTGTATTGCTTGATTAAAACAGATTTAAAAATACAGATAGGGCAGTTTTTAAACTCTTTATTTAAAGCATGGAATAATAAAGAGTCTTGACATTTGCAACAGCTGTGATTTTTACAGCTGTTACAAGACTAATGGTGAAGTGCTAGATTATTCTAAGATGTTCAGTACACTGTATGTTAAGAGAATTAAGATAATTTTCTATAGCTTCACCTCCTCCTCCAACTAAAGTATACTAATATAAATGATTATACTATTCCCATGTAAGGGTTACCCATTAGCTGAAACCAATAGATTCTAAGTTATTGCATCTTTCCCTTCAGGGCATTCCTTTATGGCCTGAATATCATAAATATTCTGTTTTCCTCTCCCAGACACATCTCTCAGAAAAGGTAATGTTTTCAATGGTTGAATGCCCAGCCACCAAATGCACAATCTGAAATCTCTATAATTTACTACAGTATTTCTCTCCATTGACTGGGACACAATATAAAAAGGAATAATAGGTTACATTGTCAGTAAAACTGTGAAGAATCTTGAGACTTCTATTATGTTCCCTTCCTTCTTGGAACATACAGTACATAAAGTCAGGCCAAAGCCAAGGACACCTCTGTCTCTGATGAAGGACGTCATTCATCCTAGGGTAACAAAAATAAACATTAAATTATAGTTATTTCTGAAAAACATCCCCAACACATCCACAAGAGCCTAACAGTGTCTAAATTTCCTGGTCCTGAACACAATGATGTAAGTACCATCTGATGTTGCAGAGACAATAATTTTGTCTAGTCCTCAGGGATGCCATCAATCCACTCTTTATTATTAATTACAATGCTCAGTATCATCTATCTTATTTTTCCTGTTTGTATGGACAGAAATGCTTCTATCAGGTTGTGGCAGGAGCGGTTTGTCCCCTGAAGGGTCATAGGGCCTAAGGATCATTCCACCCCATTCCATGGTGGGGCCCTTTTAAGGTTTGATACCCAAAAGTCTAGGAGAGGGACATAAGGCAGATATAGGGAGAGAGGAAGTGGTTCAAGGAGAATAGTCTGTATGTGAGGAAAACCTGTGCTTCTATTCCTTCCAGGAGCCAGAACCAGGAGCCTTGCAAAGAAGGTGGGGCAAGGATTCTCTCTCCCAACCATCCAGAACCAGCTCAGGGAAATTGACTATATCTATGCCGCTGCCTCCTTCCTCAGAAGAGGGAGACACCAGCAGGACAAGGTGACCTGCTGAACCCTTGGAGCCTGGGGACTAACTGGAGAAAGGGACTAGGTGAAGGAGAAGCTGGTTGAAAGCAACAGCTGGGCTGTCCATATTTCTTCAGACCAATAAGGGGCGCTGTGGGCCTCATGTGCCCCAAAGGGAGCAGCTTGATAGAAAACCTCAGCCACAAGAGAGAGCTGTTCAGGCCCCATAGCTTTTGCGGAAGCTATGTAAAGTAAATAAATCTGAGCCCACGTGAAGAGGAAATGTTTAAAGACACTGGAGGCAAGTGAGTTTCTTCTGAACTCCTGTAGATGGAACTGAGGGAAGTGTGCCTGCAGGACCTCCCTGTGCCACAAGGGGAAGCACTGGCATTGCCCTCTGCCACACAAATGAAATCTATTCCTGTCTAAAAATCAGAATTAATCAAAGAAGTTTGTCACTATGAAAAAGGAACATGTGCCCCCATTTTCTCTCACAAGGTATGTTTCTGCAGTAACTCAGATGTCAGTGGGTATACTGAGAACAAAAGGTTGAGGGGGGGGTTAATTAAATCTAACAATTTACATGACCTTTCCTCTGATTTCAACCTCTCCACAATTCAGATGCATAAGCAATTCCATAGTTTGTTTATCAGATGGCAAGGTTTCAGAGTAGCAGCCGTGTTAGTCTGTATCCGCAAAAAGAACAGGAGTACTTGTGGCACCTTAGAGACTAACAAATTTATTTAAGCATAAGCTTTCGTGGGCTACAGCCTACTTCATCAGATGCATGCAAGGGAAAATGCAGTAGGAAGATATATATATATATATACACACACACAGAGAACATGAAACAATGGGTGTTACCATACACACTCTAATGACAGTGATCAGTTAAGGTGAGCTATTACCAGCAGGAGAGAAAAAAACTTTTTGTAGTGGTAATCAAAATGGCCCATTTCCAACAGTTGACAAGAAGTTGTGAGTAACAGTGTGTGTGGGAGGGAAAATAAACATGGGAAAATAGTTTTACATTGTGTAGTGACCCATCCACTCCCAGTCTTTATTTAAGCCTAATTTAATGGTGTCCATTTTGCAAATTAATTCCAATTCAGCAGTTTCTCATTGGAGTCTGTTTTTGAAGGTTTTTTTTTGTTGTAATATTGTGACTTTTAGGTCTGTAATTGAGTGACCAGGGAGATTGAAGTGTTCTCTGACTGGTTTTTGAATGTCATAATTCTTGACATCTGATTTGTGTCCATTTATTCTTTACGTAGAGACTGTCCGGTTTGGCCAATGTACATGGCAGAGGGACATTGCTGGCACATGATGGAATATATCATCACATTGGTAGACGTGCAGGTGAACGAGCCTCTGATAGTGTGGCTGATGTGATTAGGTCCTATGATGGTGTCCCCTGAATAGATATGTGGACAGAGTTAGCAACGGGCTTTGTTGCAAGACTAGGTTCCCGGGTTAGAGTTTTTGTTGTGTGGTGTGTGGTTGCCGGTGATAATTTGCTTCACGTTGGGGGGCTGTCTGTAAGCAAGGACTGGCCTGTCTCCCAAGATCTGTGAGAGTGATGGATCGTCCTTCAGGATAAGTTGCAGATCCTTGATGATGCACTGGGAGAGGTTTTAGTTGGGGGCTGAAGGTGATTGCTAGTGGCGTTCTGTTACTTTCTTTGTACTCTAGTAGGTGACTTCTGGGTACTCTTCTGGCTCTGTCAATCTGTTTCTTCACTTCAGCAGGTGGGTATTGTAGTTGTAAGAATGCTTGATAGAGATCTTGTAAGTGTTTGTCTCTGTCTGAGTGGTTGGAGCAAATGCAATTGTATCGTAGAGCTTGGCTGTAGACAATGGATCGTGTGGTGTTGTCTGGATGAAAACTGAAGGCATGCAGGTAGGTATAGCGGTCAGTAGGTTTCCAGTATAGGGTGGTGTTTATGTGACCATCTCTTATTTTCACTGTAGTGTCCAAGAAATGGATCTCTTGTGTGGACTGGTCCAGGCTAAGGTTGATGGTGCGGTGGAAATTGTTGAAATCGTGTGGAATTCCTCAAGGGCTTCTTTTCCATGGATCCAGATGATGAAGATGTCATCAATGTAGTGCAAGTGGAGCAGGGGCATTAGGGGACGAGAGCTGAGGAAGCGTTGTTCTAAGTCAGCCATAAAAATGTTGGCATACTGTAGGGCCATCCGGGTACCCACAGCAGTGCCGCTGATTGAAGGTATATGTTGTCCCGAAATGTGAAATAGTTATGGGTGAGGAAAAAGTCACAAAGTTCTGCCACCAGGTTTGACGTGACATTATTGGGGATACTGTTCCTGGTGGCTTGTAGTCCATCTATGTGTGGAATCTTGGTGTAGAGGGCTTCTACATCCATAGTGGCCATGATGGTGTTTTCTGGAACATCACCAATGGATTGTACTTTCCCCAGGAAGTCAGTGGTGTCTCGAAGATAGCTAGGAGTGCTGGTAGCATAAGGCCCGAGGAAAGAGTCTACATAGCCAGACAATCCTGCTGTCAGGGTGCCAATGCCTGAGATGATGGGGCATCCAGGATTTCCAGGTTTATGGATCTTGGGTAGCAGATATAACACCCTTACTCGGGGTTCTAGGGGTGTGTCTGTGCGGATTTGCTCTTGTGCTTTTTCAGGAAGTTTCTTGAGCAGATGGTGTAGTTTCTTTTGGTAACCCTCAGTGGAATCAGAGGGTAATGGCTTGTAGAATGTGGTGTTGGAGAGCTGCCTAGCAGCCTCTTGTTCATATTCCGACCTATTCATGATGACGACAGCCCCTCCTTTGTCAGCCTTTTTTATTTTGATGTCAGAGTTGTATCTGAGGCTGTGGATGGCACTGTGTTCTGCACGGCTGAGGTTATGGGGCAAGTGATGCTGCTTTTCCACAATTTCAGCCCATGCACGTCAGCAGAAGCACTCTATGTAGAAGTCAGTCTGTTGTTTTGACCTTTGAGAGGAGTCCACAGAATCCTTCTTTATATATATATCTTCCTACCATATTTTCCATTGCATGCATCCGATGAAGTGGGCTGTAGCCCACAAAAGCTTATGCTCAAACTATGGAAAGAAATTCTGCTAGAACAATTTTTCAGTGTCACATTCACACAATTGTGACTAAATAGAAATTATGGAACAGAAGTATTAGCTTTGCTCTATGAGGGGTTTAGGCCATGCAACATAGCTTCAAACATTACCATTCTATTCAGATAGCATTTCACTCCCACTTTGCACCAGTGGGAATGGTTGTACAAGGTGCAAACCAACAGTGAATTGGGCCCAATGTGCTATGTGGATTCAGTGTGCCACCCTCCAGAGAAAGCTCAAAAGAGCCATGGTGACTATTCCAGCCAACATTAGCCATGGAGAGGCTGAACTGCAACTGAAACCTGTTCACAGGTTGGAGCAGCTGGCCTTGTGCTGCCGTTATAGACATCTCATCTGTGCATGGACAGCTTACATAGCTTCTACCATCGTCCTGACACTCTACCTCCATATACAGCCTCCCTCATCCCCACAGATAAGCAAGGGAGGACTTAGGTGGCACAGAAGGCCTTGTGAAGGTCTACACTCACTTATAAACAGCCCAGACATATTCAGAATCCCTATTGTTCTGTGCACCCACATTCTTGCCCATCGCAGTTTCTAGAAAAAGAGGAAAAGAGAAATTTACTAAAGTTAACTGGGTGAAAAGTCATGAAAGCATTGCAGCCATTTACATCCTCATCTCATGGCGTTTCTCTTTTTTTAGAATGTGTACTCTCTTTGTGAGTCTAGCCCTGTTACCCCTATTCCTTTCATTCTCCCTCAGTTTACATTCCATATCCCTGTTTTACCCCATGGACAAAGGATTCTCATAATACAATATTTGATTGTTCAAACAGATGCAAAAATAATTAAAATAGAAAAGATGTCTTCAGGGTAGATAATACAGAAGTATTGTTACAAGACAGGAAGGGCCTTTTTGTCAGTTATCTCAACTAATTAAATTGCAGCATTGTAACTGTGCTACTTTTAAGTCTCCTTATCATTTACAGCAGGTTTATAGCAACTGCTGAATCATCACCAGGACTTACCACAGATTATATCCAGGGCACAGAGCGTGATGTCTAGAAAGCAATCAAAGGGCTCTTTGTCAACGTGCTTTTCAAGTTTATCAACCAAAATATTGGCTTGTTCATTCATAACTTCTAGGAAATCAGCTAAGATTGTGAAGTGGAACGTGGGAGTTATCATTTTCCTTCTGGAACGCCACTTATCTCCAGCGCTACAAAATAAATCATTGGAAATTAAGTATAAACAACTCATCAAAAAGGAAATAATGAAACTCTTGAGTAGTTACAATTTGTAGATAGATTCTTAAAGTTAATATTTTAGAAGGTTGTCAATGGCCAATGTAGTCTCTCTGTCAGCCCATCTTCATTAATGACACTGATGACTAGCTCTAACGATTTGTAACATTTTTCATACATAGATTAATGTCAGTAGTTGCAGCCAGCACCACTCACTATAAAGGGCAAAGTGGACGTACATTTTGCTACAAAACTCTTCTAATCATACAGTGCTACTAACAGCTTGGTGCTAACTGCTGCAAGACAAATACTGTGAACAAAGTTACATGAAGGCAAGGGCAGACTGAGAAGGCACTTGGGGTGGAAGTGGGTGAGGAGAAGAGTAAATAAAAAGCCCTTTGTTAAATATTTGGCATCCCAGCCTGGCTAAGCCCATCTTCACTGATAATCATAAATGGTCGCTGCCCTCATTTTTCCACTGCGTAGAACAGTGAGGGTTAGGGATAGTTATAGCCTAATATGGGTCTGGTTTTTGGCATCAGTATCATCTATCAACCATTACTCAGAGAAGAGGATTCATCTCTCATAGAGCTGTTAAGGTGATAGGACAGATGCTGGGCAAGTATATGCTTCTGTAGTCCCTACCCCGTGCAGGTAACAGGGTGCCCCAAACAGCCCTCTCTGCAGAACGAATCAGCACACAAGTAGCTGTTTCCATTGCAGTGAGTCCAAATAGTTTTCCCTCTTCCCATGGAACTCTTTTGGGAGACCTGATCCCATGCTCCCAAGACATCCAGTTCACTCTGGGGTGGACCAGGTCTACTCCACTGCCCTGTTTGCTAGAGTGTCTAATTATACTTTTTAAGTCACCTCCTTGCTTGAGTTTGAGGTATGGATGTGCTTGATTGTGTCTGATCATAACAGCAGGCTGGCCAAAGGAGCCAGTAGGACTTCTCCATTTAGCTACTCAGCAGCCTGTCTGCTCATTTTGCAATCTTAATAGTAGACCTAGGCTGTGTCTCAGTACAGAACATTCTTGTTTTTAGCAAAACTCCCAGAAACCCCTAAACTTCCTTCCAATTTGTAAGTGACCCCAAACAGAGCATTTCCTTGAACCTGACCCTCCCTTTTCTATCATGGAAATCAGAAATACAGCATTGCTATGAGATCATTCTCATCCTATGTGATCCAGCCACAGTGTTAGTTCATTCCAAGTTTCTAAAACAGCAAAAAAAAAAAATGAACAAAATCATCAAAATAATTAGAAAATATCTGAAATGGCAGATACATGTTAGACAGGTGCTTGCAAAAGCAGTGTAAGCAAATACTGCCACAAAAGAAGCAAGTGTCATTCTGGGATTTATTAACAAGTATCATATGTAAGACATAGGAAATAATTGTTCTGCTCTACTTGGCATTAGTGAGGCCTCAGCTGAAGCACTGTGTCCAGTTTTGGGCACTACACATTAGGAAAAATGTGGACAAATTGTAGAGAGTCCAGAGAAGAGCAACAAAACTGATAAAATATTTAGAAGCATGATCTATGCAGAAAGGTTGAAAGAACTGGCCATGTTTGGACTAGAAAAGAGAAGGTTGAGGGAGGTCTTCATAACACTATTCAAATATGTAATAGGTTGTTATAATAAGGACAGTGATCAAGTTTCCTCCATATCCGCCAAGTGTCAGACAAGAAGTAATCAACTTAGTTTGCAGAAAAGGAGATTTAGATTGGATATTAGCAAAAAGCGTTCTAGCTATAAGGATAGTTAAGTAGGGAATAGGTTACCTAGGGAGGTTGTTGAATCCCCATCACTGGAGGTTTTTAAGAATACAGTAGATGAATGCTTGTCAGGGACAGTCCCTAGATATACTTAATCCTCCCTCAGTGTAGGAAGAAGGGCTAGAGGACCTCTTGAGGTTGCTTTGAGCCCTACATTTCTCTGATTCTATGCACAGTAGGATAGAGGGGGCGAAAATGTGGCCCATCCAGGCTCCTCCCTCACCCAGTCCTCTCCAGATGTAGAATTATGTAAGAGATATCTCCCTAATTTTGGGTTCACCAGGACTAATGGTGTCTCCCCTCCCTCCAACCACATCCTCTGAGAAAGATACTGCAAGATGGAACCAACCAGAGAATGAATCCAGCAGAGCACCTGCAAAAGCAATTTAAACAGGCATCCATAACACTGATAATATTTTCCACAGCTTTGACGGGACTTTCTCTGACCTGTGCTGACTGGCTGTTTGCTCCAATCATCTCCTCCTCCTCTCACGGGCTCTTTACTTCAATTTCATGCCACATCTGCCTCTCATGTTACTTCTTTCCCTCTTCCCCTCACCTTTCTCCCTTCTCTTATCTTCCCATTTAGCACATATATCATTAACCACCACCACCATCCCCCCCACACACACACTCACCCAAAAATAGGAAACTAACATGACAGTGTGTGTGATATCCCTTTCCCTTGTCCATCTTGTCCATGTAGGGTATGCTACACTTTGAGCTGGACGTGTGAATTCCAGCTCAAGGAGATATCCTCACACTAACTCTGATTGAGCTACCACAATAAAAATAACATAGCCTTGGCAGTGCAAGTGGCTAGTGTTGCCTGATTCTTTAGTGGTTATCAATTATTATTGATTTCCAATTATTTCTGATTTAAACAGCTGAGTGGCTGTAGGGTTCTGGTCCCAGAATCAGGCACAATAGAATCAAGGTTATTCAATATAAGCAGCAAAGTTCAATATGTGGTTGGGAATCCTAGTATGCACAATGGAGACACTCACACTAAGGGCAGAACAAAACTTTTATTAGCACAATTAGTAAAGACAGAAAAGCTCCAAACCACATAAAGACTTAAGGTGATATCTTGCACCCATTCTTCACCTATATGTTCATATATTTACAACCTTCCTTGGGAATTTGGTGGTAAGTGACAAAGGTCCAGCCCTGTCCCTGGCATGCCAAACTTGTCTGATGGTCCAGATCTCCCTCTTACTTGGTGGTCTGGCCTCTTATAGAGCCTAGGGGCAGTCACAAATATTCATTCAAATACCCAGCCTCCCTTGTCCATATTTAACTTCCTTACCCTAATAATGTTGGGGTATATTTATCCTGTAGGTTAGGATAGTAATGATTTCAACTTCGTAGTTAAACATTTGCCAACATTTTATCCTAAAATATCAAAACCTAGTATCAATTCAATGTCCTTGTGGTTACCTAGTACAAACTTCCCCTTTAAAACACACCTTTCCCAGTTGCCCAAAACGGAGGGTGATCTGTGCCAGAGTTCACAGGCCTCAAAGCCTTATGCTAACTGTTTAACTAATGTCTTACAGGATACAGGCCTGTAGATTCCTTTGTGTAACTGAGTAAAATAAAATGCTAAAGCTAGCTCCACAGGCTACACTAGCCACCCCGGGTATGTACCTAACATCTTGGATGGTTACATTCTTGGTGCAGCTAACCCCTCCCATCACTCAGAAACACTGCGGCTACACTTGAAATAGCATTAGTATGTCTCCTCAAGCTAGAGTTTACACCTACGGTTTGAAGTGTAGATACTGAAAGCTGTTCAGGGCATGGCACCAGCATCTGACTGAATTCAGACACCTTGTTCAGAAGGTAGGACTAGTTGGCTACAAAGTACACAGGGCCTTATTAATAATTATGCTACCATATTAGCTAAAGAGCTGCTCTGCAGCTCCAAAGGCTTGGGGAGGATTCCTCTGCATGCAGCAAAGTGTGCAACATGTGCACTGTTGTCCTGAATTTGGGCATCAGAGGTTGAAAATGAGCTGCCTGTTTGTTGCTACCTGCTCTGAACCTAAGTCACTCTGCAAACCTGAAGGTAAGCAGCGTTATTCAGCACTTTGGGCAAGGAGACAGGCGCAATGGAGTCTGTTCCGGGGGTGGCCACTGATCTGCTCAATGACCTTGGGAAAGTCACATCGTCTCTCTATATCTCAGTTTCCTAGTCTGTAAAATGAGGATAATAAAATGTATCCTTCTTTGTAAAGGCACTTGAAAATTGACACATAAGAGATAAGTGATTATTATTATGTATATGAATTGAAGCTGTATATTTGTTGAGGAATATATAGTGTCTGTTAAGTGTTTGTATGCTCACCTGATACGATCAAAAGAAATGGACCCTCTGACATAGGCCTGAAAACTAGAGGTGCAGGGGGTGCTGCAGCACCCCCAGGTTTTACGCAGAGCTCTGCTCCCAGCCCTACATGCGGGGTTCTGGTCCTCCATGTGGGGTCTGGCTGCCGGCCCCATTCCTGGGGCTTTGTTCCCAGCCTCGCATGCAGGCTCCCGGCTCCATGCCCAGGGCTCCTCTGCTGCTGGCCCCGTGTCCGCCCCCAGCTGTGGCCCCAGCCTTGGCTCCCTTACCCTTTTCTGGATCCTCCGCTCTAAGAGACACAACTCTGCTCCCGGTTCCAGCTCTGGGGGGGAAAGGGGACAGACAGAGGTAAAGTAACTGGCTTTCAGCACCCCCGCTATTAAAAAAGTGTTCCAGCACCACTGCCCTGTGACTATTATTATTACTAGCAATATTATCTTAGTGCCAAGGAGCCCTAGTCATAGATCATCATTCTAGATACTGTACAAAGGCAGAACAAAAATATGGTCCCTGCCCCAAGGATCTTACAATCTACATATAAGATATGAGAGAACTGATGGAGACAGATGGATGGGGGAACTCAAAGAAACAATGAGGCAAATGGGTATGAGTTCTCAGAAACATCAGCCTTACACGCTTTCACATTATTGTGTTCTCTTTGATAGACTGTTCCATGTCCCAGCAACGTATTGAGCAAGCCACACTCTTCCTAATCTAAGCCCTATGGACAAAAACTCCAGAGAGCAAAGAGCTCTCCATTCTCTCTATTGGTGAAAGGGTGTGGTGGGGGAAGAGAGTGCTCTCATAGAAGAGCTTCATTTGCACCCAAAATCCCTCTAATGACACTTGGGAAGTGTGATGGGGTATGGACCCTACACAGACTCAGAAAGGATTAACCTGGGCCTGAGAGGCCAACCATTCTATCTGGCTATACTTAGAGATTGGGCCAGGTTTAACTGATGAAAAAGCCCAGATAGGGAAGGGTGAGTGCTTAATATAAAGTAAGAAGTTTAAAGCAGAAGGGGACTGCTGGGAGAAAGTCTGTAGTCACTCTCTAGGAATACATAGCTTGTGAGGGAGAAACAAGGGGGGAAAGTTAGCCCTGAGATCTTTGCATCAAGGGAGAAGGCTGGCAAGCAGCCAAGAGAGATGGAGCAACCACTGGGAGTGGAACAGGCTCCAGTGGTAAAAAAGGGAGAAAGGCTGGCTGGGAGAAGGCCTAAGAACAGTCATGGTAACAAGAAGCCTAAGGAAGCAGAAGCAAGTAGTCTAGAAGGAGCAGACCTTGGTGACTGGTTATATGATCCCTGGGATGGAACCCTAGTGTACTGGGTGGGCCTGGTTTCCCCTACCAGCAACTGTAGAAGGCGGCACTGCGATGTCCTGTTCCTTTAAATATTTGGGTGCTCTGCAGTTGTCCTTCCCAGTGCTGAGCCTCACTTCAGTTTCAATTTCTTGTTTGCTGCCAGAATAGTGAAGCCATCACAGCAGGCATGTGTTTAAATCAGCTCCCCCTGTGTCTATATCCTCTGCTGGGGCCAAAGATAATGGACATGAGTCCAGGAAGGGGACAAGGATTACAGAGCCCTGAGAGAAAGGTGTGAGGATAACAGAGTCCAAAAGGTGGGTCTGAATGCCTTCTTCTGAGGGCACTGGATTTATGTGTGGGACTTTGTTACATGGGACGGGCTGGTCTTAAATTGTGACCTAGACGGATGGGGGGGGGGGATGTCAAATCACAGGAAGAGATGGATCACTGGAGGACCAGAGTGGCCATCAGCAAGGGGGTGCTAGATGGGGAGAGAGCCTGTATGCCATGCCTGGGCAGAAGGAGGCGCTCTAGTGGTGAGAACTCTTTCACAGAGAGTTACCATAAACTATTCATTAACTGGGATTTTGGTGAGTAATGGGCTCTCAAAGAAGCTCTGGACAGGGAAAAGAACTCTTATCCTATGGCAAAGAACTCATTTCCAAGCAGCCAGGATTCTGCTAAAGCAGACATGGGCAAACTACGGCCCGCTGGACTGTCCTGCCCAGCCCCTGAGCTCCCAGCCAGGAAGCCTAGTTCTCGGTCCCTCCCCTGCAGCCAGGCTGCTCTCTGGCCTACCGCTCCCACTGGGCAGCAAGAGGAGCACAGCTGGCTCTGGCCAGGTGTCGCAGCTGCGAGCTCCTGCTGCTGGTAAGGGGCGGGGAGTAGGGGGGTTTGGTAAGGGAGCAGAGGGTCCTGGGGGACAATCAAGGAGGAGGGGGCGGCTGGATGGGGTGGAGGTTCTGGGGTGGGGCGGTTAGGGGATGGGGAACAGAGAGGGTTGAGAGCAGGAGTCCTGGGGGGGATGTGGATAGAGGTCAGGAGGGCAGGGAGCAGGGGGGTTGGATAAGGGGGTGGGATCCCGAGGGGCAGTTAGGGATGGGGGGGTCCTAGGAGGGGGTGATCAGGGACGAGGAGCAGAGGGCAATAGGGGTTGGGAGTCTCGGGGGGGCTGTCAGGGGGCGGGGGTGTGGCTAGGGATCAGGGCATTCAGGGGACAGGGGGGTTGGATAGGGGGCGGTTAGGGGGCAAGGAGCGGGAGGATGGGTTGGGGATTCTGAGGGGGGCAGTCAGGGGGTGGGAAGTGAGAGGGGGCGGATAGGGGGCAGGGGCCAGGCAGTTTGGGGAGGTACAGCCTTCCCTACCCTGCCCTTCATACAGTTGCATAACTCTGATGTGGCCCTCGGGCCAAAAAGTTTGCCTACTCCTGTGCTAAAGGGTCCTAAATCAAGAAGTTTTGACAGAACCATATTCTGTCGGAATCTGCAATTTGTCAAAATTGAAACAATTTGCAAAACTGGATGCATTTCACCAGAATTTTGTTTCAAAATAAAACCGGGGAGAAAAGTTCTGACTTAATTGATATGTTCCATTTTGACACTCTCAGGATGAAATACTTTGATTTTTTTTTGTTTTGAAATGACACGTGAGCTTTACCAAAATACAGTCAGTTAACAATGCCACTTACAAACATTTACTTTCAAATACCATGGGAGTTTTTGTTGATTAATATTGTTCATGTATGTAGCCATATTGAGAAATTATACCACATATAGTGTTGACTTTGACCTCACTGATTTCAATGGAAATAAGGGAATTTGGCTCATGAGCATAAGAGGATAAACCAATTTATGAAACAGCGCTTTCCAGGAGGTAGTATGTATTACACCTTATACTGCACATCTCTTCTGATCAATTAGCAGTAAACAAGGGGTATAGTCCACACTCATTCTGGGCATGAATTAGCTCTGATAAAATATTAAAAAAAAATGTTGAGAATCTTTCTAGGGGTTTTCAGTATCATAGATCTTGAGGGTTAGAGCTAGGAGGGTTAGTTCGGCTGTGTCAGTTTGAAATATGAATCTAAGGCAGTAACCAGCAGGGGTGTCCCAAGAAGTTCTTTGCATGGTATGCACAACCGAATTACTGTCACTTTAACTTAGCATGGTGTCTACGCGTACACTTTTTTAGGTTACATTTAGCAGAAAAACAGGCAACTAATAAAAATAAAATTTCAATGAGTGGCAGTGTGACCCAATCATGGGGGTGCAGCATGGCTTAGGTTTGGCCTGGCAGCTCTGTCTTGAGGGGTGCAAACAGAGGGCACATGGCTCCCACTGAAGTTCATGAACGTGAGTCTGAGCACAGCTGGGAGCTGGATCACTAAGAGTACTTGTGTCATTTGTGTAGAGTTACTAATTGATTTTGCTGGACTATAATTGACTGATATTCTTTTGTTGAAGAATTGAAAGTTGTTTCTATCAATTATGAAAACTTGAGCTCTGTGCATGGTCTTGCTACATCATTTGCTCTAAAGTCCCATTCATATTCTTCACATCACATTACCTTTTCAAGCACTGCTGTTTTTTCTGGGCTCCTGATAGTGGCAGAGAGACCCCATTTTAGAACACTACAGGACACACATGGCTCTTTGGGCATCTGTACTTTTTATTTGAATATTTATACCATAACTAAGTTATTATTTTGCTTATTTGCAAATAAAATGTAACATTATAGTCTTGAGGCGGTCCATATACATTATAACTTAAAATTAAACATTGCGTAACTTTAAAGGGACATGACTCTATTTGTATATTACTATACCTTGTCAGAAGTCCTGTGCCAAGCCATGGATGCAGAAATTTGTATAGATAGGATTTTTCTATGTGTTTCAAACTGCTTAGAATAACCTACCAAAAGAAGAAAAGAGAGAGGGGAAATCTCTCTTTAGAAGAAGTTAATTGTTCACTCTTTCTATTTTGTTTGAGGACACTTGCAAGGTATGGCCAAAACTGTGACACACATGGCTCAGTCAATAAGCTAGTCTGAAAACTTGGACGGAACCATTTTCTGTTCAAAAATGCAGTTCCAGCACAACTGAAATGCTCCAAAAAATCATGTTGATTTCACTGAAATATTATTCTGGAGGGGAAAATGTATTAAACAAGTTCTGACAATGTCAAAACATTTTGCTTTGACATTTTTGGAGTGTAATATTTCAGTTTTTCATTTTGAAATGATTGTTATAGTACAAAATAAAGAAAATTGGACCTGAACATGTATTGTAATAGCAGTTAAAAGGTCAAAGGAATGAAATGTTAGCCTCATTTTTTGGCTGGATTGTCATTAATGTAACTGCAAAATTGCAAGAGCGGCTCTAGAGACAGTTTTACTCCTGTCCCTGGCACAGGGCAGAATGGGATCCTGTGGGTAGCATTGTATTAGCCTGAAATTTTGGTATGTATGCTTGGAGACTAGAGGCTGATGGTAGTAGGCACATTTTATACACTGAAATACATAAACAAGTGTCCTGATAGTGACAGCAGAGATACCTGAACAACAGAGTTCCCTTAAGGCTGGTTTAATTACATACCCTCCTTTACAAAGTAATGCCGACTGTTTTAATTAAACACGTTTTTTCAGTTTTCATTTGATTGATGTGTAAATTACATTATTTCCATGAAATAGACCCGGGGTGTATGCTCCCTAACAGTGCAATGGCTGTACAAAAAAAGCCCTCTGTGCAAAGTATCAGTTTCAGGGTAACTGCATCTATATCCCCACCTCCCTCTGTGGTCCATTTCAGGCATGACCAGTCAGGTCTCAGGTCCTCTACTGTCACCTGTCTCTGGGTAGGGACCCGTGGCCCACTCCATTCTGACCAGGGACTTTAAGGTTGCATAGTTCCCTGCCTCATACTGTGGGTGTTCAAAGAAATCCAGCTGCCTAACAGTCAGCACCTTTTTCTCCAAGGGCTATGAAGAATGTATTCCCAGCAGCTAGAAGTTACCACACAGCTCTTTCTAAGCAAGCACCTTTATTCCTAATGTAAAAGCATTATAGAGAAACATAAAAAACAATGAAGTTCCTATACACACGCCAGAAGCTTACCAGAGGTCACCCATTAGTCTTATGGGGCCCTAGTAGGCCAAAGTCTTTCCAACCCTTCTGCAAGGGTTGGTGGCCCTCCTTGGAAAGAAGGTCCAGTCTGTTTGTTCCATCAGAAAAAAAGATCCTTTGTCAGTTCACTTTCATCCTTTTATACCAAAAGACTTTTCTTTTTACCCTAGTCTCTGGAAAACCCAACTGGAACCAGTATATAAAAACACTCCAGAGGGTGGCACCTCTTCAGAGTTGTTTAGTCTCAGTGTTTCACCTTAATCACCTCCTTCTGTTCTAGTTGCTGAAGGAGCAATGGTAAACCTCCCCTGTGGAGTGGAGTACAATCATATATACAATTCCTGGCCCACAGTGACACATAACTTAACACAATTCATCCCCCCAAATATACTACACGGGGTTACATTATCTGTCATGTCTCCCTAGAAATAAATGGGTGTCCCTAGGATTTCCAACCGACATCCTAGGAGCACTCTTGTGGAATTTTCTTCTGTTACCTTTCATAATTTCCCATTTTAAGTATTTATATAATAAACATTCTTACAATCCAGCACACATCATTCAAAACTCCATAGAGTAATTTGACTACTCTCCTGTGTAATTTCTCTCTTTAGGCCCGTAAGGGGATCTCAATCACCCTCTCTTACCCTTATCACACCAAAGTTTTTGGATGTGAACTTGATATCTGATGCTCCCACATCCACCTCCCAGCTGTCTCCTAGGGAATGTGTGTGGCGCCTTTTTGTACCTCAAGATGCTGGCTGCCCTGAAGATGGGTGAAGTTTCTTCATCCCTCTTTGGAATATTCCAGGAAGCAAGTCTTTGGACAAAAGCGAGAAAGAAGGCAGGGCTGGCTCCCTGGAAAGCAAATCTTAACCATTCTTTTAACAGCAGGGGGTGACGGGTGGGCAAGGGAAATTCCTCAAACCTCCCCCATAGCCAAATTGTTTTCTCTGCTCCACCTCCTCAGAGATTGAGGCATGAGGATGTAAAATTCGACCTTATCTCAGTGAGGGGAATGAGTATTGAACCCCACACACTGAGTCAAGGTGAGCAACTGTTCTTCCCCAACCAGATTCAAGGTCCTTTACATTTTCACAGACCACCAGGCAGCTCCCTACCTTACACTGTTCATAGCCCTTGGAGAGAAAGCAAAGCACAGGCACTGGCCTTTATGCACATTGGCTTGCTGAGGATATCAGTGTAAGACAGGGAGCTTTATAGCCTTAAAACCTCCAGTCAGAAAGGAATGGGACAAGGGACCATACCCAGAGCCAGGTGATAGTTGGAGATCCGAGACCTAACTGGGAACTCCTGAAGTGGACCAGACCATAGGGGGTGACAGAGTGGGGAGGGAGGGAAGTAAAGGTGCAGTTACCCTCAAACTGACACAGAGTATTTGTTACAATCAGGGTAAATAATTCCAACAATGGCCAACGCCAAGTGCTTCAGAGAGAATGAACAGAGCAGGTAATCATCAAGGGCTAGTCTACACTGGCAATGCTAAAGTGCTGCAGTAGCAACACTTTAACGTGCCTTGTGTGGTCGCAGCGCAGTGCTGGGAGAGAACTCTCACAGTGCTCTTAAAAAACCACCTCAACAATAGGCACAGCTTTACAGCGCTGCAACTTGCTGTGCTCAGGGGGGTGTTTTTTCACACCCCTGAGCGAGAAAGTTGCAGCGCTGTTAATTGCCAGTGTAGACAAGCCCCAAGTGTTCCATCCCATCACGCATTCCAAGTTTCCAACAACTTTTATCCCGATGAGGGAAGCAACTAAATTGGTAATTATCCAACAATTTTAGTATGACTCCTTTGTTTTTGCAAGAGATTCTAAGACATGTATCTTGGCAGTTATTTTTAAGCATATAAACCAAGAAAGTAGACGTTTCAGGTCTATCTCGTTTTAATTAGATGCATGATTCCATGCATCTGAAGAAGTGTTTTTTGTTTTTTTTTTTTTTTTTTACACACAAAAGCTTATGCCCAATTAATCTGTTAGTCTTTAAGGTGCCACCAGACTCCATGTGTTTTTGTGGATACAGACTAACATGGCTACCCCTCTGATACTCGTTTTAATTGTGTTACTGACCTGACTGCCCATTTGACAAACCATCTCTCCTGTATGTCTTAATTTGTACTGATGATATGGGCCATTATATATATATTTAAAATATAAATGTGTGAAAAGGTGGCCTCTGAAAAAGGCTAACTTCTATGTCTTCTTGAACACTCAACAAATAAATAAATTAGCGAAAACTTGACAAAGATCAAAACAAATAATTTGTCCACAGTTAAGAGATTATTTACATATTCTAACAATAAAATCCTTAGAAATAGGGATAAACTACCACCACACACTGAACCATAAAGACATGTCAGAGGTTTCTGGGGAAGGTTTTGGTTGGTTGAAGTACAGTTTCGGTAATACTGCCTGGCTGTTTTGTCTGGATCTAGAAATGCAGCAGGATGCTGAGTTGTCATAAACAGATAAGAAAAGTTAATAGCACAGAAGTACTTTATATCTCTTTGACTGTAAAGGGTTAACAAGTTCAGTAAGCCTGGCTGTCACCTGACCAGAGGACCAATCAGAGGACAGGATACTTTCAAATCTTGAGGGAGGGAAGTTTTTGTGCTGTGCTGTTAGTTTTGGTTGTTGTTCACTCTGGGGGCTCAGAGGGACCAGACGTGCAACCAGGTTTCTCTCCAATCTCCTTGATACAGGTTCTTATAGATTCCAAATAGTGAGTACTAGATAGATAAAGCGAGTTAGGCTTATGTTTGTTTTCTTTATTTGCAAATGTGCATTTGGCTGGAAGGAGTTTTAATTGTGCATTTGGCTGGAAGGAGTTCAAATTTGTATTTTTGCTGAAAGGATTTTAATTTGTACTTGAATACTTAGGCTGGGAGAGTATTCCCAGTGTCTATAGCTGAAAGACCCTGTACCTATTCCATCTTAAATTTACAAAGATAATTTTTACTGTTTTTTCTCTCTTTAATTAAAAGTTTCCTGTTTAAGAACCTGATTGTTTTTTTATTCTGGTGAGACCCCAGGGGACTGGGTCTGGATTCACCAGGGAATTGGTGGGGAGAAAGGAGGGAAGGGGGAGAGAAAGGCTAATTTCTCTCTGTGTCAGGATTACTTTCTCTCTCAGGGAGAATCTGGGAGTGGGAGAGAGAAGGAGGGGAGAAGGTGAATTTTCCTCTCTGTTTCAAGATTCAAGGAGTTTGAATCACAGTGATCTTCCAGGGTAACCCAGGGAGGGGAAGTCTGGGAGCGGTAGCAGTGGGGGAAAGGGGTTGCTTTCCTTGTGTTAAGATCCAGAGGGTCTGGGTCTTGCGGGGTCCCCGGGCAAAGTCTTGGGGGGACCAGAGTGTACCAGGCACTAGAATTCCTGGTTGGTGGCAGCGCTACAGGTTCTAAGCTGGTAATTAAGCTTAGAGGAATTCATGCTGGTACCCCATCTTTTGGACGCTAAGGTTCAGAGTGGGGAATTGTACCATGACATGAGTATTAAACAGTTTTCTGTTTTCACCTTGGAAAAAAAAAAAGTCTTTAACGTAAGAGTAGCTCACTCCTACTCTATTATTCCACAGCAACAATTAGTGATGGTGCCAGTCCAGCTCCACTGCTGCAAATAAGCTCCTATTATACAGCCCTCGGAAATCCCCAGCCACTTTCTGAGCACGTTACAAATGTCTACACTAATGTACACCCTACTGCTGGGACTCATGCCTAGGGCATTGGGGTCACTCAGGAGAGAGGGTGCTTTAGTCAGCAGCTCCAAGAGGGAGAGGGGGTTGCAGGCAGCTACTGCTACGTGTCTGGGCGGCCGTTACCTTCCCCTTTGCGCTCGAAGAGCAGAGCATTTCCCAGCAGAGGGTAACAGGGGCTGACCCCCGGAATCAGCTTTAGCACCTTCCACTTCCCCAGGTAATCCAGCAGCAGGCAGCACGTGAAGGCTGCCAGCAACGTGAAGACCAGAGTGATGACTCCGTTCCCCCAGTAGAGCAGCTGGTCCCCCTCCTGAGCCCCCATCGCTGCCCCGAGCCCAGGAAAGACAAAATACTGCAAAAGAGAGGTCACACTCACTGACTTTTAGCGACAAGGCTGTGTCGATACAGCCTTGTCGCTAAAAGCTCAATAGTATAGACAAGCCCTCATTGTGTAACCTGGGATCTGCAGGAGAGTTTGACTAAGCAGCCTAGGATCTGAATTTGGAGGGTCAGGTGAGGTCTCCTGGTAGTTGTCGGTGACCCTAACTACCGCTGCTCATAGTTAGAGGGGTCAAGCCATCTTTCACTCAGCTACTGCAGGGCCCAGGGCGCAACTCCCAGCCTTGTGGGCAACACTGAGAATTAGGGTGACCAGACAGCAAGTGGGAAAAATCAGGACAGGGGATGGAGGGTAATAGGAGCCTATATAATAAAAAGACCCCAAAATCGGGACATCTTGTCACCCTACTGAAAATACTTTCAGGACACAAGCAATATTACAGAGGGGAGCAGGGACAAACACAACAACCAAGAAGAATCAGGACAAGTATGAAAAGCTGGGATACACATTCTAGAAGGAACAACACACAACCACACTGAATTGGATCCATGGGCATGGAGGAGACTACCCCAGCCATCTGTCACACAGAGCCACCAGCATGGCCAACAAACACTGACTGCAACCAAATAAATGCATCACCTGTAGACTCCACTGCATACCCCACATAACCCAGACATACACACGCAAAGAGCTGTATATATTAAGTGCTACTGTTACCAATAAGCTCAGTCCCACAACTGTGGCTGCCCAGGGTCTTGTTACAGAAATGGCTGAATCAAGAGGACTATAGTGATGATGCACAGGGAGAGAGAGTGTGCAGGTTGCCATTGTTACTGGCCAAATTCTCTAATCATGAAATGTGATGCAATGACACTTTACACAAGTAATGACTTTGGCCAGATACCTGTACCAAATGAGTCACCGACCCCAGCTTGGTTTCTCTGGATCCAGTATCCATTGTTCAATGTCTAGTCGTGACTCATGGATCCACACAGCCAAAGGAGCCACAGCCAGCAGAGACAAGCATAGGTGTCAGGTTATATGGGCTCCAGGTGCCCCAGCTCCAGGAATATTCAGGGCTGGGGGCTGTGCTCCACCAATAGCTGGAGCTGGATTTCTCCCCTGGCTCTGCCTGGAGCAGGCACAGGCTCCTGCCACCACCACTACTCCCCGCCCCGGAGCATATCTCCTCCCACCCAGTAGCCTAGTGGAGGGGGAAAGCAGCCACTCCCCTCTGAGCACATTTCCAAAATCGACCTCTTTCCAGGCAGCCAGCACTGGGCTCCAGACTTGGACCCCGGAGCCGGGTTTTGTGTGTGGCCGCCAGCTGGCTCCTGCTCGCTGGCTCCAGGACTGGTTTTCGGGCTCCCCAGGGGTGAGGAGGAGGAGGCGCCCGCCTGCAGCTGCCCAGCTCACTGAGCCGGGGTGGACCCTGTCAGGAGGGGAAGGGGCGGCAATGCAGCCCCCCAGTGCGGCGGAGGACTGAGGAGCAGCAGCCCCGTTGGTCCCAGGCACCCGTGCAGAGCAAGGTGGCCGCGCAGCAGGGAAGGGGGCTGTGAAGCCCAGCTGGTGCAGGTGGAGAAGGAAGTAAAGGGGGAGGGGGGGATGTTTTTTTCTCCTGGTCTCTCTTCAGCAGAGGGGCTGAGGGAGCAGCAGGACCAGAAGGCAAAGGAGCAACTTTGGGTTATTGCCCCCCCACACTGTACTGACCCCCAGGGCTGTAGCAACAAAGAACGTGGCCGCCTCCGAACATATGTCCGGGGCCCCTTATAATGCAGAAACTGGAATGCAGTATTTATTTTATACAAGGTTCATATTATGTATACATAGGCCTACAGTGTACATGTATTCCGTATTTACGCAAAGCGCTTCTTTCGAGCCTTGTTCTCCGCAAATTGGTTAATCAATGCGTCATAGTCCAGAGATCTGGCAATCTTGTTTTCGATTGAGATAACTGCAAGCGCAGAAAGCCTGTCATCTGTCATGGTTGAACGCAGGATATTCTTGATCAGTTTCATTCTGCTGAAGCTCCTTTCAGCACCGGCGACAGTAACTGGTGTGGTCAGAAGAATTCTGATGCAAATGCAAAGATTCGGATATATCTCCTGAAGGCTGTTCTTATATATGTACGTTAAAAAATTGTTTGCCGTGACAAGTCCTCTCTCTTTCTCGATGACATAAATAAAACGATTCAATTGCATTATGAGTTTGTTGGCATCAATGTCTCCCATTTTTCTTTCAAAATTTTTGCTGTGATTCTCCAGTTCATTTTCTCTGTGACACTGCTTCAGGCTGTTAGCGTTGTACAGAAATCCAAACAACTTATACCACTCCACGAGTTGGTCAAATGGCAACGAAACAGAAGATATGGCCTGATCAGTGAGAACAAGAAAGAATTGCGATTTGAATTTTTCTTCAGCAGAAAGAAGACTCGAATCATCAGCACATTCGTAATCAAACATTCTCTTCTTACGTCGCACCCTGGTTTCTGGAAACACCTTATCAATACCCATATGCTCTGCTATTTCACGTGCATTTGTGACCAAAGAGTTATATCCTATATTTCGATAGTCTTCCAAAAACTTCATTGTAGCACCGATTTCTGCCTGCAGTACGTCAATTGACACATCTGGTGACTGAATTAATTTGCTGGTTTTATTGACGTGAAATAGTATATCGTACCACGTGTACACAGTCAGAACAAAAGGCCACGTAGTAACATGGTCTAAAAGCACATCAGCTTCTGTTGCTGTATTGCCATCTTTCTTTTCGACGCATATTCTCGCAAAGATGACAAAGCATTGCACAATTCTTCAAGGTGATAATGCAATGGCTTCACAGCATCAATTCTCGACTCCCAACGAGTGTCCGATAACCCTTTAAAAGATATCGGCATATGTTCTTGAAGTATATTCCAAGTGAAGGTGAAGAAGAAAAGATAACGTATATTCTGTTAATCAGACCGAAAAAGTCAACAGCATATTTCGATGACTTTGCCGCGTCTGAGATCACAAGATTCCAAGTGTGAGCTCCACATGGTACATACAAGGCACGGTCATTTATTTCTAGCATGCGGGCTTGAACTCTTTTATTCTTTCCTCTCATATTTGCGCTGTTATCATAAGCTTGGCCTCTCATGTCAGCAATGTCTATTCCTAAGTTGTTTGCCTTTTCAAGAAACGCTTCCAATAAGCCCTCGCCAGTTGTATCATGAACATTAAGAAAACCAACAAACGCTTCACGAATATTGACACCATCTTCACCGTTGCATTCAACAAAGCATAACACCACAGACATCTGTTCTTCACGTGACACGTCGGGAGTACAGTCCAAAATAACTGAATAATATTTTGCTTTTTTAAGCTGCGCTATGTTGGCCTCTTGAATGTTATTGGCAACAAGTTGAATCAGCTCATTTTGGATCTGTGGACTGAGGTACTGAACATGTGTCTCTGCCTTCTTAATCCTCTGTAAAAGTTCGCTGAGGACAGTATCATACTTTGCAAGCAATTCAAACAGTCCCAAAAAGTTGCCATTCGAAGGATCGCTGAGCTTTTCATTACTTCCTCGAAATGCTAAGTTTCTTTCGGACAAGAAAATAACGACATCAACCATGCGTTTGACAACATTTCTCCAGAAATCTCTCTTTCAGAAAAGCCTGCAATTTGAGTTGGTCAATAGATGTACGGTTTACTATGCCTGACAGAAGGTCAAACCATTTCACCATACAGTCTTGATGACCTTTGCCTGTTTCACGCTGCTGAAGTCTTTTGGACAGTGCTTTCCAAACAGATGTTCCACGACGTAGCAATATGTCGCCAGTGCCAAATACTTTACAACAAAAACAAATAATGGCATCTTTCTGAACTGAGTACATTAACCATGAACGTCTTATTTTCTCGCCATTTGCCATGGTTCGATAGAAATGAGTACTTGTGAACCTCTGTCTTTCCTCGTTAAATGGAAATTCGTAACTTTCATTCTGCTGTGGTGGGCCACGTGCAACAATGTCACACACTTGCCTGTCCGACATCATAGACAGCCAATCTCCTGGATCATCAGTCAGTGGTTCAGATTCAGATACTTCTTTCCCGGCAGCAGCTGGAATATCTGTCACAGTTTGTTTGGTAGAACAACTGGCTTCACCTTCGACCTCACTTGAAGCACTTCTGGATATGATTCGTCGCTGCTAGCGCTGTCCGTTTCATGTGCCTGCACCTGTACATTGGATTGCAGCGCAAAATACGTTGACAACTTTGGAATTTTCTCAAGTTCGTTCTTGGCATCTTTTGCTGCCTTTCGTTTACTAGCTCCGCTCTTATACATTCTCTTAGACATCACAAAGCACGCTTCTGCGTTGGAAACGATAAAAAACTAAACAACTAAATTAATAACATTTATCCGCCGACCACCATTATGAACACAAATACACATTCTTTGAATGGGTCCAACTAAAATTTGAAACTGACCGACAGACAACTGATGTAGCCAATAGCATTATGATGTATCATAATGACTTCATGGTTTTGTCAGTAAAACCGACATGGATTGTGCAATAGCGTCAATAAATGTTACTTACCTAGTTATACCTTACATTTTTTTTGCCACTTTTAGGGGCCCCCTTCCTTGCGGGGCCCCCTCCGGTCGGAGGCTATGGAGGGCGCTCGCTATGCCTCTGCTTACCGCCCCCACTCAGTGTTGCGCCCGGGGCTGTGAAACTGAGCTTAGTGCAGCTTGTGAAGGAGGGAGGGGTAAAGGTGCTTTAAGGTGCCAGTTATGTCTCCTCAGTCTCACTGCTGACTAGCTACAGAGCCAGTGCTCAGAATTCAGCAGTGTTCTCAGGGACTGCACTGTGCTGTATATGAGTTTTCAATTGCCTGCTAAATGCTTCAGCAATGCCACCTTTTCACCTAGCTATCTCCTGACTAGTGGTGACTGGGGTAGGGGTGGGGGGAGTGTAGCAGATGCCAATTTGAGGTGAATAGTCTCTTGGCCTGATTCTACTGGGTTTATGGTGCTTTGTGCTATCAGTGGCTGGTGGATAACCAGGAATCTAGTTAATAATTGTTCTCTAAATTCAGCTTTCTTCTTTCTCTCTCTGTGAATTATCACTAATTCAAAATAGTAGTGTGCAAGCTGACTGGATAATGGTAATAGCATGATCTCTTGTTATAGTATTATAAACCCTACTTCCTGATTAGTACTTGGATATGTCGGGTGGCACCTTTTTTTATGTGTTCGCTCCCCCTGATGTTAGAACCTGGCTACACAACTGGGGAGGGGAGCTTCCTAGACCTGAGCAGCTGTGGCTTGGGTGAATTTTGTGACACCCTGCCCCCCCCAGCCACCACCCTGCAGTCCCCACTCCTGCACCACGCTGGGCAAGGGGCAGCCCCATTGCCAGTGAGGCTATGGTGAGAGGCAGCAGCAGAGGAGGCCACATGTGATGGCAACCCACTCCTCCCGGGTACTCACCATAGGGGAGGCGAGTGGGCTTTCTGGACCTGAAAGGGGCCCTAGGAGCATGTGCAGTGACCGGGGGGGGGGAAGAAGAAGGGGTCCCTCCCCTGGAGCTTGCTGCTGCCAGTGGGGGGATGGGAGGGAAGTCCTCTCTGGCCCTAACCCTGGGGCAGCCTGTCTGCATCCCAAGTTCCTTATCCCCAGCCCTGCCCCACCCCAGAGCCTGTGCTGCCAGCTCCCCAACCCTGAGCACCTTCCTGCACTGTGAACCCCTCATCCCCAGCCCCACCCCAGAGTCCTCGCCTGAGGGGAAAAAACGCAACTTAAATTTGGTGGTCAGTTTAGAGTATCATAGAATATCAGAGTTGGAAGGGACCTCAGGAGGTCATCTAGTCCAACCCTCTGCTCAAAACAGGACCAATTCCCAACTAAATCAAGCCAGCGAGGGCTTTGTCAAGCCAGGCCTTAAAAACCTCTAAGGAAGGAGATTCCACCCCCTCCCTAGGTAATCCATTCCAATGCTTCACCACCCTCCTAGTAAAAAAGATTTTCCTGATATCCAACCTAAACCTCCTCCACTGCAACTTGAGACCATTACTCTTTGTTCTGCCCTCTGCTACCACTGAGAACAGTCTAGATCCATCCTCTTTGGAACCCCCTTTCAGGTAGTTGAAAGCAGCTATCAAATCCACCCTCATTCTTCTCTTCTGCAGACTAAACAATCCCAGTTCCCTCAGCCTCTCCTCATAAGTCATGTGCTCCAGCCCCCTAATCATTTTTGTTGCCCTCTAGTGGACACTTTCCAATTTTTCCACATCCTTCTTGTAATGTGAGGCCCAAAACTGGACAAAATGCTCCAGATGAGGCCTCACCAAAGTTGAATAGAGAGGAATGATCACATCCCTCGATCTGCTGGCAATGCCCCTACTTATACAGCCCAAAATGCTGTTAGCATTCTTGGCAACAAGGGCACACTGTTGACTCATATCCAGCTTCTCATCCACTGTAACCCCTAGGTCCTTTTCTGCAGAACTGCTTCCTAGCCATTCGGTCCCTAGTCTGTAACAGTGAATGGGATTCTTCCGTCCTAAGTGCAGGACTCTGCACTTGTCCTTGTTAAACCTCATCAGGTTTCTTTTGGCCCAACCCTCTAATTTGTCTAGGTCCCTCTGTATCCTATCCCTACCCTCCAGCATATCTACCACTCCTCCCAGTTTAGTGTCGTCTGCAAACTTGCGGAGGGTGCAATCCACGCCATCCTCCAGATCATTAATGAAGATATTGAACAAAACCGGCCCCAGGACCGACCCTTGGGGCACTCAGCTTGAAACCGACTGCCAACTAGACATGGAGCCGTTGATCACTACCCGTTGAGCCTGATGATCTAGCCAGCTTACTATCTACCTTTATAGTCTATTCATCCAGCCCATACTTCTTTAACTTGTCGTCAAGAATACTGTGGGAGACCGTATCAAAAGCTTTGCTAAAGTCAAGGAATAACACATCCACTGCTTTCCCCTCATCCACAGAGCCACTTATCTCCTCATAGAAGTCAATTAAGTTAGTCAGGCATGACTTGCCCTTGGTGAATCCATGCTGACTGTTCCTGATCACTTTTCTCTTCTCTAAGTGCTTCAGAATTGATTCCTTGACGACCTGCTCCAAGATTTTTCCAGGGACTGAGGTGAGGCTGACTGGCCTGTAGTTCCCCAGGTTCTCCTCCTTCCCTTTTTCAAAGATGGGCACTAATGTAGCCTTTTTCCAGTCATCTGGGACTTCCCCCATTCGCCATGAGTTTTCAAAGATAATGGCCAATGGCTCTGCAATCACATCCACCCACTCCTTTAGCATCCTCTGATGCAGCGCATCTGGCCCCATAGACTTGTGCTCGTCCAGTTTTTCTAAGTAGTCCCGAACCACTTCTTTCTCCACAGAGGGCTGGTCACCTTCTCCCCATACTGTGCTGCCCAGTGCAGCAGTCTGGGAGCTGACCTTGTTTGTGAAGACAGAGGCAAAAAAATCATTGAGTACATTAGCTTTTTCCACATACTCTGTCACTAGGTTGCCTCCCTCATTCAGTAAGGGGCCCACACTTTCCTTGACTTTCTTCTTGTTGCTAACATACCTGAAGAAACCCTTCTTGTTACTCTTAACATCTCTTGCTAGCTGCAACTCCAAGTGTGATTTGGCCTTCCTGATTTCAATCCTGCATGCCTGAGCAATATTTTTATATTCTTCCCTGGTCATTTGTCCAATTTTCCACTTCTTGTAAGCTTTTTTGTGTTTAAGATCAGCAAGGATTTCACTATTAAGCCAAGCTGGTCGCCTACCATATTTACTATTCTTTCTACACATCGTGATTTTTTTTCCTGCCACCTCAATAAGGATTCTTTAAAATACAGCCAGCTCTCCTGGATTCCTTTCCCCCTCATGTTATTCATCCAAGGCCTCCTGCCCATCAGTTCCCTGAGGGAGTGAAAGTCTGCTTTGCTGAAGTCCATGGTCCATATTCTGTTGCTCTCCTTTCTTCCTTGTGTCAGGATCGTGAACTCGACCATCTCGTGGTCACTGCCTCCCAGGTTTCCATCCACTTTTGCTTCCCCTACTAACTAGTATCGTGTTTAGCACAAAGTTGATTATTTTACACACTTTAAAGTATATAACTAGTTGTATACAGGTGTTACAAAGTGGGAATGTTCATAATGTTTTCTCTGAATACTGTGTGGGTGCCTCAGTTTCCCCTATGCATTTCTTAACAATCTAGATGGTGGGATAAGGGGGTGTGATTGTTGTAGAGCCCTAGAGGGCCAGTGTGATGCTATCTGCACAGAGAATGGCCGAAATCCTGTCTCCGGGCAACTGGTGGCCTGGGCCACTCTCCTGCAAGGTGCCAACTGAAGGTGTTGGAGAACAAAGAGATCGTGTGGCCTCCTAATGCCTGGAAAAGAGACAAAGGCCAGAGAAGGGAGTGTTAGTGCCTGTGCGGACTTCCAGGAATCACATGGTGTAGAAGGGGATGCTCTGGAACCACTCCTTCAAAGCCAGTCAGGACTCTCTGGGGGAGCCTCCTTTCTCTGAGCATACTGTCTCCAGGGCAAGAAGCTTACACCTTCCTGGGTCTGACCTCAGAGCATTCAGCATGCCCTTCCACACCGTGCGCTTTCCACAGTGAGTCTGCCCAGGTGGGGTCCTGGGGCAGCCAGAGGTCCCTGCACCCCAACTCTGCAGTCAGATGTGACTCTCAGCCAGCCGGTAAAACAGAAGGTTTATTACACGACAGGATCACAGTCTAGAACAGAGCTTGTAGGTACAGAAAACAGGACCCTTCAGCCAGGTCCATCTTTGGGGATGGGGAGCCCAGACCCAAGTTCTGGACCTCTCCCCATTTCTCCAGCCAGCTCCAAACTGACTCTCCCTCCTCTGGCCTTTGTGTCTCTTCCGGACAAGGAGGCCACCTGATCTCTTTGTCCCCAACACCTTCAGTTGGCACCTTGCAGGGGAAGCTGAGGCACTCACACAATATTCAAAGAAAACATTAAGAACATTCCCACAAAATATAATACTGTATATTGAAGCAAGCAAGTGCTGCTTCTGACTTTCCACTTTTAATTGATGCTTGTAATCTTGTGGCGCCGACGCGTTGTAGATTCATTTTATCCCAGCAACAAATTCTTGATTTGTAGGACCACTAATAATCAACAATGGATTTTTCTGATAGTGATATTGTGCAATAAAGAGAAACTTAAATGCTTACGGCTTCCAGTCCATGTTTACACTATTTAATAAAATATATGTATCGGCTTACAGGGCGGGAGTGGGGGGGGGGGCATCACCATTTTGGGCACCACCAAAAATTATACAAACCTGCCACCTCAGACAAGCATAGGTACAGAAGCCAAACAGGGCAGGGGGCAGCCATGCATTCCCTGAGCACCTCAAAATACACCAGCACACCTCTGTGTGTATGAGTTTTAACTGTATTACAGCAGTGCCTACACACCCCAGGCGAGAGTGGGCCCAGTGTGCTAGGCCCTGTGCAAACATACCTAGTAGCACAACCCTATATAAGAGGCAGACTGCCTGTCTGGAACAGTTGGGAGTGAAGTCACAGAGATTGGGGAAGAAGGCTCTGGTGACTGACGGCAGCTCTGTGAGAAAGGAGCGGTCAGTCAGTTGGCAGCTGTTGGATCAGACTGAGAAGAGCAGGTGTGAACTGCTGTCATAAACAGATAGTTAAGGGTTAATGTCTCTTTTACCTGTAAAGGGTTAACAAACAGTAAACCTGACACACCTGACCAGAGGACCAATCAGGAAACAAGATACTTTCAAATCTCAGTGGAGGGAAGCCTTTGTTTGTGTTTTTTGGGGTTTTGCTTTGTTCTCTCTGGGTCCTGAAAGGGACTAGACGTGCAACCAGGTTTCTTGCCAATCTCCCTGCTACAGTCTCTTATACATTCAGAATAGTGAGTATTAAGTAGAAAAGGTGGCTATAGTCTTTTGATTGTTTTCTGTATTTGCAAATGTGTATTTTGCTGGATGGATTTTGATTGGTATTTGTGCTGGGGGGGGAAGACTTCTCTCTAATGTTTATAAGCTGAAAGACCCTGTAATATTCCATCCTGATTTTACCGAGACTTCTTACTTTTTTCTTTCTTTTATTAAAAGCTTTTCTTTTTAAAAGACCTGAGTAATTTTTTCCCCTTGTTAAGGCTCAAAGGAACTGAGTCTGTACTCACCAGGGAATTGGTGGGAGAAGGGAAGGAGGAATAGGGGAGGAAAGGTGAATTTCCTCTGTGTTTTAGATTCACAGAGCTTGAATCTGTCTCTCCCGCCAGCATAGCCCATGGAGGGAAAGCCTGGGAGGGGGAGAGAAGGGGGAGAAAAAAAACCTGATTTCTCTGGTGTTGTGATTCAAGGAGTTTGAATCACGGTGATCTCCTAGCGTACCCGGGGGGGAGGGAAGATCTGGGAGGAAGAAAGGAGGAGGAGGGGAAATGGTTTATTTCCCTTTGTTGTAAGACTCAAGGAATTTGGGTCTTGGGGTCCCCAAGGAAGGTTTTTGAGGGGACCAGAGTGCCCCAAAACACTATATATTTTTGGGTGGTGGCAGCCTATCAGATCTAAGCTGGTAATTAAGCTTAGAGGAATTCATGCTGGTACCCCATCTTTTGGACTCTAAGGTTCAGATTGGGGAGTTATATCATGACACCTGCTGCCACATAACTCACTTGCGCTGCTGCCTCTGCTGCCTGAGTAGGTTTCAGAGCTGTCTGCCACTGTACCATCTGGGAGAGCTGCTGAGTGTTTGTTGCTCCTGATTGCCCATAGGGTTTGCCAAGTCAAACTCCTGTGAGACATCAGTGTAAAGTCAGATAACTCAGACAGAGAGAGGAAAGAAATCTTCCTGAATTAAATAATGCAGCCATATCCTTTCCAGTGCCCCTGCTCTGGGACCCTCTCACCTCAGAGAGTCCTAGAGTCCAGGCTCCAGCCCAAGCCTGAATATCTACATGGCAATCAAACAGACCCTTAGCCTGTCCGATGGCACAGGCCAGCCTCAGGCTTTTAATTGCAGTATAGGCATACCCCTAGGTGCCTGAGTCTAACATCTAGGCACCACTGGCATTCATGAAACCACTTCCTGGCTGCTGCTTGACCCTCTAGGTGCCCTGAAGTCCCTAGGTGCCTACGTTTCTGCTGGTAAAATCCCCTACATTTCTGTCAGCGGGCATAGGCAAATCTAAGTTCTGACACCACCAAGTTGCTCAGCAACTAATTCACACCCAAGCCCTAGTGGGATTTACACACTGATTTCCTCAACTTGGCCTGATCCAGTAAGTGTGCTCTGTGTACACTCAACCACACAAAAAGGGGTGGAGGGGTGTGATACTTCCCTTATAGTCAGCGTCCTGTCTAAATTTCCTGGAAGGCATAGAAATTATGAAAATGCTCCCAAACTGAATTTTTTTCCCTTCTCCTTTAAGAAAAGTGGCTACTTAGTCTTTAATACAATAATTCTTTTAGCTAGCTAATTTTAAGGATAGAATGAATTTTACAAATAACTAGTCAAAATTGACTAAGGTTGCTTCTAAATTTAATTCTGTCCTAGAAATTCAGCAGCATTACTTGTAAAATTAATTCCATACAAAATCTGTGAAATTCAATACTTTATCATTTATGTCCCTGCCTGCAGGTATATGGGATCTTGGGGAGCAATTACCACATAGGTGGGGTGCCAATTAATTTCTTTATTAAAGGGAAATGGAGGTGGTGGGAATTTAATGATGAAATGCAATGGGATGGGCTGTATAAGGTGTTTACAATAGACAATGATGGGGGTTCTTATTGAACAGTGTAGGGAGTTTTAACAGTGGGGTACAGTAAGTGGGGTTCAGCACAATGGGATACAGTACAGTCAATAAGCAACTTAACTTTATATAGGAACAACTCTAGATACAGTGTGGAATGCAAAATGTACCCAAAAGAAAATGCAAAATAAACTGGTAGCTTCTATATAAAAATGGTATACAAAGTATATTAGAAAAATGGAGGCAACTAATGGGGTGTTATAACCACAAGTAAAATGTGAGTCACGGTGCAGTAATACAATATGGGCGATAAGTGAAATTATGCAATGTAGAAAATTACTGACTTAATTTGTGAGGCTGTGATAGCAAGAGTGTACCTAAAAGCTGGGTCAAGAAACAGGAGGGGGGAGGGGAGTGAGTGATTAGTGGTATCTGACGAGAGGCGAGTGTAGCTGCAAGCAGCGAGAGACTCTGAAGCCCAGAGCAGCAGTCTTCAGGAGCCTGCAGGCTGGAGGTATGGGAGACAAGAGCAGCTGGAGCGCACTTAAGGGGAGTCTGGGAGCAGCAAGAGGGGAGGGCGCTGAACGTGTAAGCGATGGGAAGGCACGTGGAGAATGGGGGAAGACGGCTGAGGGAAGAAACAGGCTGCAGCAGCGGAGAGCACTTCAGGGAAGTTGCAGAGCAGCGGGGTGAAGACAAACGGAGCAGTGTGATGGCGATCTTCGGTAGGGAAGGGGCAGCGGAGGAGCGGGTGCACGAACACAGGGCATACAGGGAGACACAGCAGAGAGGTGTAAAGAAGGGCTAGAGGGACACCCCAAAAAAAGGAAAGAAGCGGTAAAGGGTTTGGGAAGTTACACTGGGGGGGAGCAGCAAGGGGTTACAACAGGGAGACACGGAGAAGTACACAGAGGGGAGATTGGAGCGGGGGAAAAACAGACACGGGAAAGTTCAGGGAGAGATTGGGACAGCGGGAAGACGAATTCAAGCAGTAAAAACCTTATCTATCCTCTAACTTAATCAAACTTATATAAATTACAAGCAGCTTATACAAAGTAATAAAGCAGGTACAGAATACAACCAGGCAATGGCTTTTTTAAATCTATCTTAATCAATGACTAGGCAAAACAACAAATATCACAATTCTAAACAAACTATAACAAGTAACTATACAGAGCGACAAAACAGCAAACTATAACAAGGCAGGTGAAACTTACAAGCTCTACAATCTTAGCAAACTATGACTTATTAAACTAAAAAGCAAAACCGACGGTGCACCTTAGGCTATGGGGAAGTTCCAGAGGGAAGAGTGTTATGTGCCCAGGATACAGCTCCCAAGGCAGCCCCCAAGGAAGTCAAGGGATGGTGGCTGCAACGGTGGATACAGCTGAAAGCAGGGAGCAGAGCTTAGCAGCGGCACAAGCTTATTTTTAGCAGCAAAGCGCTGCGGAGTTTAAGAGGGGTTTTAAGACATAGACCAAGGTTTAGCTTGAGTCTGTGTGCTAGGGAAACAGAGTCAGCAGCTAAAGTAATAAAATAAAAGTAGGGAAAGTTTCACGAGGGATTCTTACCAGTCCCCAAGGCAGCAGCAAAGGCAGAAGCAGCAGCAACATCAGAAGAAGCAAGGAGGGCTCGGTAGGGTCTTGATAATCAGGAGATCTCTCAGGCAGCAATTTGTTCTTGGGGGGGGGGGTTAAAAACCGGGGGTACACTCAAAAATAAAACAAGAGCGGAGGAGGAATCCCCCCAAAAAACAGAAACCCTGGCTGATCAGACCAGGCAGCAATGCAGGAACCTTTCTGATGTTTGTTTCAAAAATGTCTGTTTTTAAAGACAAACTTAGGCAGTTTCCTGCCAGTAATCCTGATAGGCTCCCTCTGTCACAGGGGAGGAGGCACAGGGAAAAAACTGCAGGTGAGCACAGAGACATGCCTGGGCAGAGTCCTGTGCAATAAGTGACTCAAAAGCACATGGGGAGGCCTGTGACTCATGCCCAGGATCTTAAAAACACAATAGGTCTTGCAGCTCTGGACATTGCCTGCCCTACACCAAGCCCAAGTTGAAGAAGGTGATAACAGGACTAACCCTTTGAACAGGGCAGTGGTCCCACTGAGCATGCAGCACAAGTGGCCATTCCTCTGAAAAGGGCAATGGCTCTTGGTAAACAACTTAAGGGGCCCTCCCTTTGAGAAGGGCAGTGGCCCTGGTAAACAACTTAACAGCCAGGGAAGGGCAGCCACAGGAGGAGAACAAAAACAAAATGGAGTATGGGGACAGCTGTAAGCAACAAAATGGAATAGGGTGATAGCTGTAACAGACTATTTACCGTCATTAATTTTCTAAAAAAAAATATGAAAATCATGATGTATACAAGGCCCTACTAATACTAAATAATGAATAGTTTGAATACGTGGCTGGCATATGGAAGACACAAGTTCAAATCCCCACTCTGCCTGATTTGGGGCAGGGATTTGAAGCCAGGTCTCCTACTGCCCAGGTGAATGCCCTAACAAGTGCGCTAATGATTCAGCAGGCCTCCTGTTGGCATAAGTACCATCTTCATTAAGTGCTCTACAGTGCAGTAATTGTAGACAAACCCTGGGAAGCCACCAGGAGCAGAAGTGCCAAGCCCAGAGATGCTTGGGAGGGGCAGCCTGGACCTAAAGAATGAGTTAAGATGTTTTTTCTGATTGTCTGTTCACTAACTTCTCTTTAGAAAAATAAACTGCCTTGCAAAAGATTGGGTGCAGCAGTGCATACTTTGGACATGGGGCAAAGCCTGGCCAAGTGACAGGGAGTGATAACTATGTGAGACAAACTACATGACTCAAATGGTAAATTAGGTGTCAGCAAACAATGTGTGTTTCAATACAGCAAATAGGAAATCAAATCTAGGAACAAAGAATGCAGGTCAGATGTACACAATGAGGGGGGAGGGGCTTTATCCTGGGAAGCAGCAATTCTGAAAAAGACTGAAGTCATGGTGGATAATCAGCTGAACACAAGCCGTCAGTGCAGTGCTGCAGCCAAAAAGGCAAATGCAATCCTTAAATGCATAAACAGGGGAAGATGGAGTAGGAGTGAAAAAGTTCTAGTACCTTTGAATTTGGAACTGGTACAATGGCTACTGTGTCAAATTCTGGTGTCACTGTTCAGGAAAGATGCTGATAAATTGGAAAAGGGCCACAAGATTGCTTAACAGATCGAAAAATCTGCCTTATTTTGAAAAATTCAAGAAGTTCAATCTATTTAGCTTATAAAAGATAAGGTTAAAGGTTGGACTGCTGGAACAATTTGTATAGCGGGGATATAGATATGCTCTCGTTCAAACAGGAAGTAATTCAAAAAACTCTTATAGCCTGCATCATGCAGGAAGTTAAAACTAAATGATCATAATGGCCCTGTAACAAGGTGGCTTGCATATGCCCAAGAGAGCCTGAGCCTGAGCCTGAGCCTAAGCCAACCCTCATTACAAGTTGAGCCCCACCTGAGATGAATCAGATGCTTCCAATATAAAAGGCAGCAGGGAGCTGCAGCTGGGGTGTGACTGAGAGAATAATTAAGTCTGCCAAAGGTAGACAGTCTTGTAAGCTGGGGCAGATGAAAAGGGCAGCTATGAGGAGCAAGTGTGGCTCCTGCAGGGCCCTAGCTAGCTAAAGCCTCTGAATAGGAGGGAAGATGAGCTGAAAACTTTGTGTTGTTTTGGACTTTTGAGTTCTAGTTTTGATCAACTCTGTTACCAGCCTGAGTAGAGCTGGTGAAGAGTGAATTAAAGGATTGAGTTTGGAAGATCAGTGGGGACAATGAGTTCTTATAGGGGTCTGCATGAAGGGAAAATAGAGGTTTGATAGCCACCGAGGCAACTCCACCCACAAAGGGGTGCTTGTGAGGCAGAAAAAGGCCACTATGCTACAGGTCCCCTCTGGCGTTACAATCTATTAAATCAATGTACTACTTCTTAAGGGGACAAAAAGACCGTAAAGAGGGCATATTATGCTCCCAGTTGCTGAAAACAGTGAACAAACAAATTTCTAGAATGCAGTAGTAACAGGGATCCCATGTCACAAGCCCTACTAAGAGAGAATGACAATGATGGAACCTGGGGATGGTCATGACACCACGTGTTGCTGTTGTAAGGTCCTAATCTGCACCCACTCTGCCACTGAAAGGACAGAGATAAAGGGATGCCAGGATCCTTAACCTGACTCTGCATGCATTTCAGTACCTTCAGTAAGCATGACAATAAGAGAAGAGTTTGTCTGATTATTCTGAGAAGGCTATAACAGTCATACATATAATGCTGACAGCACAGAGCTAATGATGTTCACTAAGTATTTCTCTAGCACAGACAGTGAATTTGCAGGCTCCACAGGTACAAGATGTAATTGTATACAATTAGCATCTTTGTGCTTTTTCTGATCACATTTCTAAACAACTGTAAGCTATGTGTACCTCTGTAATAGTCATAACCACACTGCAAAGTTATGAACAATATCTGAGTGACAGTGTATAAATTGTATCTTGTTGCAGACCTGTCAGTTTTTCTCAGCAGCTGCTGGTCCAGAGAAGCACATTTCATTTTGGAAACACCAGCTGGCAGTGTTTCTCAAACACATTTTTTTTTCTTATTGAAGTGAGAAGCTGAAAAACTAGTTTCAGCGAACTTTAATTTTTTTCTTAAGTTTTCTGTTTGTTCCTGAACATAAGAACACCACATTAATCATGAAATACCCAAAAATTCCCAACCTATAAACATTTCCCACCAGACTGATGATCATGGAGCATTGATTAAACACAGTATCACTCTGACATAAGAGCAACTTTTAGTGGCTCCTGTAAGACACTGATATCACTATATAATAAGAATAGTTTGACCATATTACAGTTACATATGAATAGTTCTGATATCACTA
Source organism: Gopherus flavomarginatus (assembly GCF_025201925.1). Taxonomy (NCBI): domain Eukaryota; kingdom Metazoa; phylum Chordata; order Testudines; family Testudinidae; genus Gopherus; species Gopherus flavomarginatus. Next base: position 224,707,019 of record NC_066619.1, on the reverse strand, counting down.
TATAATAAGAATAGTTTGACCATATTACAACTCAGGTACATAATTTAGTGCTGTTCCGAAGGTTATTCAGTCATCCATAAAAGGCACAAACACACAGCAATAAAGGATCAACACGGCAAATTGCTTTATCTGGTTACTTTATCCTAGTACGGTAAGGCATTAACACACTGCAGTCTAGTTGTCTGCATTCTATAGCCATGTGATCTGCTAATACATAGTATTGAATACATGGGACATATTCCAAGTCATCCTGACATTTGTGTTGTGACATGCTAACTTTACAGATCCCTACATGTGACAGCCTGCAGCATTCTATAGGGAAAGATGGTGCAACAGACCATCAAAGCTAGTGACCCAGTTATACAATATTTTCCTTTTTGCATAACCTTGCCTGCTTCAGCATAATACTCCTTCTATGGGAGTACGTAGGCCCAGCATTACCCAAGGGATTATGGCTACTTGCATTCCAAACATATATTTTTCTTTTCCCCCTTCTGTGAGGTGTGGTATCAATTGCTTTTGAGTAAGATAGACAACCAAGATTTCGAAGAGACTAACGATTGTAGGCACCTCTATAAAGTATGCGGATCACTATAGAGTATCTGTACTCAAAAATGCATCAGTTTTTGTCTCTTTACTATTGCACACTCCTTACCATTGGATAAAGAAACCATTGCAAGTTAGTGAGCTCAATAAAAGATTAGTGACAAAAAATGCATTTTAAACTGCTATGGATGTTCTCAGTTTTGTGGATTCCCTATACTCACCAAATCCTGCAACTGGCATTAAGCAGAAATCAGTGAAAGCTGCAGGTCCTCAGCACTTAAGGCCTGATCCTGCACCATTAAAGTCAGTGAAAGGTTTGCCATTGACTTCAATCTGCACAGGATCAAGCCCTTATAGAACTAGGTGCCTAACTCTAGGTCACCCAGTTTGAAAAGTTTTGTCTAGGGAACTCCATCAGGGTCACAGGGGGAGATGGTGTCAAAAATGGAATCAGCCTCTTGCACAGGGAACGTGCTTCCTCACATGATAGTGAGCTTCGTCTCAATGGATATTAACAATTAAACCTACTAAAAGAGCGTAATGTAAAACAACATGTTATAAAATATGCCTGAATTGTCATCAGAATTTTGGACCCTATTGTGAGAACTGAAGTGCTCAAACCTGGCCATAGTTTTCCCACCTTGTTGAAACCTATTATTATGTTAACCAAAAAAATTAAACTTCGTGTGTGTCAGGGCCATTCAAAATCCCTTAAACTTTGTTAACACCCACTCTTGACCTTTTGGTGGCAGCCACTTGCTCCCAGAGCTCAGTACATCTGGAAATCTGATCCAAGCTCTTCTCTGCATTCCTCCTCTGTAAATAAACAATGTGCATGGTGACACTAGCCTGAAAAACTACATGGGTAATTAGCATTACCCTTACCAGATTCATTTTGGTGGGGTTTCTTTCAACAATACACTTTGATGTACCACATGTACTACCAACAGGCAGAGGAGAGACTAGGGTGCTTAGGTGAAGCTAATGATTAAGTTAGTGACTTGCTTTCACTGCACAGCTGAGCCCAGAAGATACAAATGCCTAATGGGATCCTCATCAAAGCATACTTCTTATAGCTCTCCATAGAAGGAAATTGTTAGTGCAAGCCAAACGTAAAAGCATACACACAACGGTAAAGAGACCAGAATAGTAACTTCAAAAAAATCAGGGGTCCAACTACAAAAAGAATGGGGCAACGAGAGCTGGGGGAAGAGAAAGTCCTAAATTTGGGGCCAAAAAGATCAGAATCATAAGAAAAGCACCTTTCCAAAGAAACTTGCCTTCTTTGTATTTATTATAAAGTGGGAAGGGATGGGCTGAGACCCATGCCAAGGAGAGCAAGTTTCATTCCCTAGGTCCCACTGAAGCAAAGTCATGATAGCCTCAACTTATTGGTGCTCAGCTGGAGACACTTTAAATGGGGCTTGACTTTCATAGACTGCTGAGCACTCTGAAAATCATGCCCCAAAAACTGAGGCAACCAAAATCATAAGTTGATTTGGAAAATCTTGGCCAATATAGAATTTAAGGTCAGAAGGGACTACCAGATCATCTACATTGAGTGTTAGAATGCCTGAGGTTTAGGTCCTCTGCGACTTCATGCCTGGGGAGAGTTAAGAGGCTAAGAAGGGGATTCATAAAATTCAGCAAGTTGAGCAGGGAGCCATATAAGCAAGCCAGTGGGAAATGCCTACGCCCCCAGCCTTTAAAGGGATGTTGGGCCTGAAAGACAGTGAGAATGATTCTATAGCCCAGGGACTAGAGCACTCACCTGGGTGACCCCAGATACAGTCCCAGCGCCAATGAAAATTTAAGTATGTTATACAAGTGGAACAGCTTCATCAGGAGACAATGAAAGACAACCTCACCAGAATACCCTACCCTGTAGCCTGGTGCTTTGGGCACTCACCTACAAGATGAGAAAATGGGGAAGGGAGGGAGGAGTTTCAGATCTCTGCTTTGAAGCAGGCAAAGTGGGGATATGAATCCATATCTTCCCCATCCCAAGTGAGTGCTCTAACTCTTAGGGTATGAGGTGGGGGCAGCAGCACCTCCCTCAGCTGTGTTTTGTGTGGGGTATAATCTGGTAAAGAACTAGTAAGCATGCCTACCAGATCAGATAAAATAGGAGGGAGACCTCCTAGACTGAGGCTCCTGCTGGGGTTTAGATGTCCAGCTGCTCCACCGTGTCAAGACAAGAGGTTTCAATTCCTAGTCATTGGATAATCATGGGCTAGAGAAAAGCCAGACAATGACTCCATAGCCCAAACCCTGCACAAAATATGCCATAACTCAGAAGCTAGGACACTTTCTTGAATGTGGAGAGTATTTGTGAAGTTCAAATACACTGTCTATATCAGCAAGGGAGAAAAATGCATCTGAGTCTCCTACATCCTAGAAAAGTACCCAAACCCCTCGGCTAAAGGTTACTAGGAAGCTCTTTCCCCAACCCCCTCTCGTGAATCCAGGCTTTGTTTTTATAAAAATGCCCAAAACTAGAATGGAAAATTTCAGCTCAAAACATTGTTTTGACCCTGTCATGGTACAATTCCCCACTCTGAACCTTAGCGTCCCACAGATGGGGTACCAGCATGAATTCCTCTAAGCTCAATTACCAGCTTAGGACCTGTAGCGCTGCCACCAACCAGGAATTCGAGTGCCTGGTACACTCTGGTCCCCCCCAAAACCTTGCCCAGGGAACCCCAAGACCCAGACCCTCTGGATCTTAACACAAGGAAAGAAAACCCTTTCCCTCACCGTTGCCTCTCCCAGGCTTTCCCTCCCTGGGTTACTCTGGAAGATCACTGTGTGATTCAAACTCCTTGAATCACAAAACAGAGAGGACAATTCACCTTCCTCCCTCCTTCTCTTTCCCCCTCCCAGACTCTTCCTGAGAGAAAGTAATCCTGGCACAGAGAGAAATCAGCCTCTCTCTCCCTCTTCCCTCCTTTCTCCCCACCAATTCCCTGGTGAATCCAGACCCAGTCCCCTGGGATCTCACCAGAATAAAAAAATCAGTCAGGTTCTTAAACAAGAAAAGCTTTTAATTAAAGAAAGAAAACATAGTAAAAATTATCTTTGTAAATTTAAAATGGAATAGGTACAGGGTCTTTCAGCTATAGACACTGGGAACATCCTCCCAGCCTAAGTATACAAGTACAAATTAAAATCTTTCCAGCAAAATACCAATTTGAACTCCTTTCAGCCAAATACACATTTGAACTTCTTCCAACCAAATACACATTTGCAAATAAAGAAAACAAACATAAGCCTAACTCGCTTTATCTCACTCACTATTCTGAATCTATAAGAACCTGTACCAGGGAGATTGGAGAGAAACCTGGTTGCACATCTGGTCCCTCTGAGCCCCCAGAGTGAACAACAACCAAACACTAACTGCACACACAAAAACTTCCCTCCCTCAACATTTGAAAGTATCCTGTCCTCTGATTGGTCCTCTGGTCAGGTGACAGGCAGGCTCACTGTTCTTGTTAACCCTTTCCAGGCAAAGAGATATGAAGCATTTTTGTTCTATTAACTCTTACTTATCTGTTTATGACAGACCCAATTTAAAATTTGTTGATCGTTCAATACTCTGAATAATTTCATTAATGGTTCATCCAAACAAAAAAGGTTTTTGTCATTTTTTTGAATTGCCAAACTTACAAATCCATTATTCATGCAGCTCTAAGTATGATACAGTATTTAATTACATGATCAACATACTTGTTTTTCCACAGGACCTGGGTATCACAACAGATGTTGGCTCTGCGTGCTAAATTGTTAGTTATTTGTGCTGGCAACCAAACTTCTCATTTTTCTGCACAGACTAGGCAGATACAGAATCCCCACCTTGTCCTCTAGTACCTGTTCTGTTAAGGGAGGGTGGTTACGCTCGACACTACCTACGTTTTTATTGTATCCTAAGGAAAGAAGCTCATGTGGTGAGGATTGTTGTGTGAACAAAGTGCCAGAAACAGTAACTGAACAACAAGAAAAACCCCTTCTAATAATTTGATACTTAGTTCCTTTATAAATGGTTACAATCCTTTAAAATGCAGAGATTTATATAAATCTCAATGAGAATCAACTGCTAGCTGAGCATATCATACTATAAATTACATGACAAATTAATCCAACATTCAAGGATACAATAACATTCAAAGATAACTGTGAAGAACACATACATGTTGGAAAATATTTCAAATTCTCCTCTCATTGTAGTGCAACCCTACTGAAGCTAGAAGGGCTGCAGTGCTATAAGTGAGAGTGGAGTTTATTTATCACATGACAAATTACTGAATGAATTCACCAGAAACTCCCAAACATAATAACTAAAAATATACTGGTCTAGATCCTCAGCTGGTGTAAACTCACCCAGCTCCATTGAGGTCAATTATTATTTAAGTCCCCAGAGATAAGCTGATTCATACCAGCCAAGGATCTCGTTCATTGTTTGCACATAGCTCCAAATTCACTTAAAGCCATCTACATTTAACCTGCCACAGTTCCAGGCAAGAACTACAATTGTCTAATTTCCCTCACATAAGGGAACTCATCCACCAAAAATATTCTAATGGAGACTCTTAACTGCCAACACAAAGTGCTGTTATAGACTATGGTTAGAAGGCAACCTGCATAACCCTACTCTTGGAGAGTGGAAACTGGGCATGTCCTAAACCTTATTAACTTGTCCTTGAAAAGTCAGCCAATTGACCATTTCATGGAGCGACATGAATGATCATCTCAGAGAAGACGATGGAATGTGCCAAGACAATGGATAGTAAGGATACAAGATGTATCAACTGTCAAAGCTACTTTCTGAGACATCCTGCCATCTGAATGGGAGGGAAAGATCATATCCTGAGTTAAATTTTTACAGTACAAAAGACCTAGAGATTCTGAAATATTTTGATATATTTACAATTCTGTAAAAAGATTTTGTGATCAGAGTACACTACATTATACTGCTGAGCACATGTTTTAGGATCTAAAATCCTTGTGAGATTTCTTCTTCTGACACACACTCTCTTCTCTTCAGTTGGATCCAGATACCCTTATTTGGGCGAAGTATTAGTTCTCCCACAAGGCCAAGCCCTTCTCGTTCTTGACTTGTTTCCACCCAAAAGTGTCGTAGGATGATGGCTAGAACAGCTTTTTCTTCCATCTGTGCAAAGCGCTGGCCTTCAGGTTAAATTGGAACAAAAACAGTAGTAGTTTAGTACTCGTAATTACACGTCAAAGATTTCCCACAAAATCCAGCATGGGAATAAGTGTGCATCTGGTGTCACAGATTATAAACCAATATGGGCCAAATTCAAGGTTGAATGGATGTGCACACACAAGAGGAAGGACAGAATTATGTCTATTTTTTATCCTAAAAGTGGAGTGTGCTGGTGTGGAAGGGAGGGGGAGGAATTAAGCAGATGATCAAAGGATTACAAGAAAAGAGGAGAGGCAAAAAATAGAAATAAAAAAAAGAACTAAGCAAATTGATAAGGGTCACGGACCAAACAATTCGCCCTAATTACACTAGAAATTTACACCAGTATAGCTTCATCTCTCAGGGGCATGAAAAATCCACTCCCCTGAGAGATGCAGCTATACCAACCTAACCCCCGGGATAGACAGTGCTAGGTCGACAGTGTTTCAAGTGCAGACAAGCCCGTAGCCAAAGATTTAACTCAAAAGAGGTGTGGATTTAAAAAAGTTGTCTTGTGCTGTATCTCACCCTTCCCTCAACCCCTTCTCTGTACATTGTCTATTCAGACTACCAACTATCTATGCAGGAATTTTTATGTCTGCAAACCATGCAAACTTCTTTGGGTGCTCTAGAAACAATAATTAATTAGCCTGGGTATAATAAATTAGATCATCTTTCAACACACGAAGATCTGATCAAGAACAAAAGAGTAATCTTTGAGGGAGTGGGTTAATTTTAGATTCACTAGATATTTGGACTCCTGAGAATGTCTACTATAACTTCACACTGCTGACAGAAGAATCTCAACACCTGTTGCTGAGAGCATTGTCAATTGTGATGCTTCTGTCATTGCGACTGACGAATACAAAATGGAATGAAATCCTGAAAATGAAATGAGATCAGACCAATGGAAATTTACCTTCCTTTCAGTATTTTGACCCATCTGAGGTAGAATAGTGCTTCTAGATGAAGGCTCAATAGAGGAACAGCTTTTCTGATGTCACACCAACTATATAATATAAACAACTTTTGGAGTATTGTGTATTTTTTAAATCCCCATAGCTCTGTTAGATGCTTCAGACAAACAATTGTAGACACAATCTCTACCCGAACAGCTTACAAGTTTAGGAATTCAGTGAACACCACAGCAATAAGCACAGAAGACAGAGGAGGGTTCTTAAATTTTCCCCTCCAGCCTGTTGGTAGAGATCATTGTATAGCCAGCAAACATATCCCAAGGTAAAGGAGAGAAAGACAGTGGCTCATGTTGTTCCCTAGTGAGTTGTCAGCGTGTCTTTGATGGGTTCTGGAGTCTTGAGGATGTGTCCAGGCCTCTTGAGCAGAACTGAAGTTAGCATGATACAGTGCTACATATGGAGCACATCCCAGTAAGGAGGAAAACAATAAAGTGGGCGTAATGTGGACTCTGAAGAACCCCACGGGAAGAAAGAAAATGTAGTGACAATGATAATGTGAGATACCGGTAAAAATTGCTCTGCTGCAGTTATCAGCCACAGAGACCTGAAATCTCCATTCAAATTCATAGGCTCTGTTGTGTGTACTACAGCAAAGGCATCTTCATCTAAGTGGTAAGAAAATAAACATATATGGGACCTATTACACTTTACCACGTACCAATACAGTTTCTGGGTCCAGCAGAGAAGGGCACATATGCATATGGGTGCCTTCTCTTAGAATTCTCAGGGAAGAATCGCTCAGGCCTAAATTCTTCTGGGTCTGGGAAAATCTCCGGTTCTCTGTGCAGTACATAAGGAACCACAACTACCTCTGTTGCTTTTGGTATCTTAAATCCTCCTGCAAAAACAGTATCAACATGCCAGTGAAGTAAGTGGCTTTCTCTAAATGGAGACAAAGCTCAAAACCAATTCTTGACATGGGCACCACCTTGACGGAGCAGATATTTATCATACCTAAAATGATGAATACACACAAAAGGCTGAGAACTACTTACTAATATGGCAATCATCACTTGTGGTGCGGGCAAAGAATGGAACGGAAGGGAAGAGACGAAGGGCTTCTTTAAGAACACACTCAAGATATCGGAGCTTCTTCAGGTCATCCATTGTGACAGGCCGCTCAGAGTTCCCTGATCAGAATCACCACAAGGGTGTGAGAAACATCTGTCCTAATCAGATTAAACACACAAGCTATTTTAAGAGGCTCACAGCTATCTTAAACAATGACCACACTACAGCTGCCCCACTGTACTTATATCAGAGGGGTAGCCGTGTTAGTCTGGATCTGTAAATGCAGCAAAGAATCCTATGGCACCTTATAGACTAACAGATGTTTTGGAGCATGAGCTTTCGTGGGTGAATACCCACTTCTACAGATGCATGTGGTGGAAATATCCAGGGGCAGGTATATATATGCTAGCAAGCAAGCTAGAGATAACAAGGTCAGTTCAATCAGGGAGGATGAGGCCCTGTTCTAGCAGTTGAGGTGTGAAAACCAAGAGAGGAGAAACTGGTTCTGTAGTTGGCAAGCCATTCACAGTCTTTGTTCAATCCTGAGCTGATGGTGTCAAATTTGCAGATGAACTGAAGCTCAGCAGTTTCTCTTTGAAGTCTGGTCCTGAAGTTTTTTTGCTGCAGGATGGCCACCTTAAGGTCTACTATAGTGTGGCCAGGGAGGTTGAAGTGCTCTCCTACAGGTTTTTGTATATTGCCATTCCTAATGTCTGATTTGTGTCCATTTATCCTTTTCCGTAGAGACTGTCCAGTTTGGCCGATGTACATAGCAGAGGGGCATTGCTGGCATATGATGGCGTATATTATATTGGTGGATGTGCAGGTGAATGAACCAGTTATGGTATGGGGCTGATCTGGTTAGGTCCTGTGATGGTGTCACTGGTGTAGATATGTGGGCAGAGTTGGCATCGAGGTTTGTTGCATGGATTGGTTCCTGAGCTAGAGTTATTATGGTGCGGTGTGCAGTTACTGGTGAGAATATGTTTCAGGTTGGCAAGTTGTCTGTGGGCAAGGACTGGCCTGCCACCCAAGGCCTGTGAAAGTGTGGGACCATTGTCCAGGATGGGTTGTAGATCCTTGATGATGCGTTGGAGGGGTTTTAGCTGGGGGCTGTATGTGATGGCCAGTGGAGTCCTGTTGGTTTCTTTCTTGGGTTTGTCTTGCACTGTACTTATGGGTTTGAATCATTTATCTCAATTTTCATTCTTGTGATGCCCTTAAACTATTATTATGTATTGTTTGTACTGAGATAGCATTGAAGAGCCCCAGTCATGGACTAGGACCCCATTGTGCTAGGCACTGTACAAATATAGAAGAGATGGTTCTTGCCCCAAAAAGCTTACAATCTGAGTACTGAAATCTGACACCGCTCCCTTAGCATCCAACCAACTCTTAGTGACATCGAGTTCTCCACAGAAGAGTTACAGCTCATGCAGTGGCAGTTCTGTGGTTTATTTGCCTTTTTAAACCTCTACACAGAAATGAATATGTAAACCATATCCTGTATCATGCAAACTCACACCCACATGCAAGGAAAGAGTAGAAACTTACCAAACACTTCATCCAGTTCTCTGTGAACTTTCTTCTGGGCTTCAGGATGGCATCCAAGTAAGTAGATGGCCCAGTTCATAGCAGCAGCTGTTGTATCATGCCCCTACAGATATAGATTTACTCAGATGTTCAGATCTGCATTGTCCTCATGCATATGAAGATAAATATATACAAAGACTAAGGGATATTATTGTGGTGTGGCCTAACTGTACAGATACAGAAGAAAAGATAAGACTATATGAATCATGTAATAATTTGGTACCCAAGACTGAACATGAAATAACCAGTTATGTAATAGGATGGATGGAGACCAAGATAAGAAAAAAAACTGAAGCTAATAATAATTAATAAGCAGAAGTCCATTTGCCAGCCCTTTTCTATTGCTTAGCTTTTCTATGTTGACTGGGTGAAGGGTCTTCCTCCGTGTTCAGTCTCTATGAGGAAGAGGTTTGCTGTTGCTTCCTTGTAGACATAAACTTGTTGACCCACTAAACCTCTCTTGACAGTCACAATAATTTAAACACTATATAGCAATCTTAAAGTCACTATTTTTTCCTTAGTCAACTCTTGCAAGGGCATTTACCCTTCTTCACCACTTTACAATGAAATGTAAGTATACCTGACTTTTTAGTTACTCACTATCTTTCCTATCCAATGATAAAATATACAGTATTACCATCAATTACCAGAAGAGGGCAAAGCAATTTAATTTTGCTAAGATTATATATTACAAACGTAAAACTCAGCCATTCAGGTACTACATGCTAAAAAAAACAAGAGAATGTTCATTAGCAACTGATTTTAGTACAATTAGTTTAATTTTAATCAAACGTACTCTAATTATGACATACAGTAATAGCAACCACAATACAATTAATTCCATTGCCTCCAGGAGTACAGATTTACACCAGCAGAAAACTGGGGCAGTACAGCAGGGAACCAGATGCAGTGTGATCATTTCCACTCATCCTGTGTCACAAACGATATAAATGTAATGGAAAGGGTCCAAAGACAGCTGACAAAAGCGATTAGATATATACAAAGATTCACTGTGGGAAGAGATTGGGACCATTCAGTTTAGTTGGAGTACCTCAAACATGAAAGTATCCACTTCCTCTCGAATATCCATGTAGCTCAGTTTGTTCCCTTCATCATCAGTTGTACTGAGAAGCATATCAAGAAAAGCCCTTCTCCTTTTGGGCCCACTTTGTTCGCAGTTGTCATCAAAGTCATCTTTCTGTTGTGTGTGCTTCTCTATTTCATGGGCTTTTTCTGCAATAACCTTAGATATAAATCAATACATTATTTTTTCCACAGTTTCGATTCCACAATCTAAGTGTTTGGTCGCTGCTTTAAAATATATGTACTTTAAAATAACTTTTATCTCAGATATTTAAAGACTGACTCTACCGCTGACTCCATACTACGCACTGTTTGGTGATATTAAGCGACATCTACACCCACCCCCTTAGTATTTCTCTTAGTATTTGTTTTCTTATTGTACACTGACTTTGCACAGGTCAGGGTTGTGAATCATGTGGAATCTGAGTTTTTAAGTCCAGGCTGGCTCTTTGCTTTGATTGTCCTTCATTTCTGAGTCTTCAACACCATGTCTGTAGTAAGCAATTTTATAATACTGTACTGTGACAGTGCATCACACAAAATGCATATCAGCATCAAGCTGTTATAAAAAGAAAGACAGGATTTGACTGGTAACCCAGGTTAAGCACACCATGGTAGCTGGAGCAAATGAATTAAAATCAGATGTTACTTCTATGGATTTAAAATTAAGAGAAACTAGTGGACTTTTATTAAAAAATGGGTCATCTCCATGTATTTTTTCCTTGCTGAAGTGTATTCATTGGGGTTTTTATATTTAAGTTTTCCATGCAGTCCAAATTTCTATCATTTTCTCAAAATTCAGATCTGAACTGAAATATTTAAGTACTGGACAAAGCACCAGAACAAAGCAGAATGCTATTTTAAAATATTTTAGCTGTTACAGGCCTTAGGGTGTAGTGATCTGATTATTGTAAAATGTTTAGAAAACTGCATGTTAAAGGAATTAGGATGATTCTATGTGATTTTTTTATTTTTACCACCAGTTACAACTAAGTTATACTATTACTATGTGAGGGTGACCCATTGGCTAAAACCAACACTCAAGCAACAAGTTCTAAGTCACATTATCTCGCCTCTTCAGAGGATTTCTTTAGGGACTGAATATCATAAACATTCAGTTCTCCTATTATATCTGTACTACAGATAAGGCGTTGTTCCCAATGGCTGATTCTCTGTCACCACATTCACAATCTGGAATCTCTATATTTACTACGTTATTTCTCTTCATTGATGGGAACACAATAGAAAAAGAATAACTGGTTACGTTGTCAGTAAAACTGTGAAGGATCTTGAGGCTTCTGTTATGCTCCCTTCCTTCTTGGAATATAGGGTACATCAAGTTAGACCAAAGCCAAGGAGACTTCTGTCTATGATGAATGAGGTCACTCATCCTAGAGTAACAAAAATAGCATTATAATATTTATTTCTAAAAACATATTCACAAATGTCCACAAGAGACAAATAGAGTCTAAATTTCCTGGTCCTGGACAGGATGATGCAAGTACCACTTGATGTAGCTGACACAAACCATTTTGTCTAATCTTTAGGGATGCCCTCAATCCACTTTTAATTAATTATAATGCTCAGTACCAGCTATAATACTTTTCACATTTTTATTTATATAAATAATTCTGTCCAGTGGAATCTATTTTCCCATACAAATCAGTATTAATCCAACAAGTTTGCCCTGAGGAAAAAAAAGTCCAACTTTTTCTCTTGGTCACACTAATGTAAATCTGGAATAACTCTACTGAAGTCCACAACATTAATCTGCGTTTGCAATAGGATCAGTCACAAAACAAATCATTGTCTTACCAATGCAATGCTTGGCCTAATATAATCTGATGCAGACCCGTATGGTCTGATTCTTATGGTCACTAAGGCGCTTTTATACTGCTGTGGCAATAAAAAGGGGCCTTGGAATTAGAATAAATTACACGTACACCCAATGTAAGGTCACTTTACAGTGCTACGGTGTGGCTCTAATTTATTCTCACTTCACTGCTGTGTTACACCTCCTGTAGTCTTTTACACTAACGCACGATGAGTGAAAAACATTACCATTCTAACCTGACATTATTTCACACTCACTTTGCACTGTGTAAATGTTTATATAAGGTGCAATCAAATTGGGCTCAATGTGCTATGTAGATTCAGTGTCCCCCCTCCTCTGCGTCTACCCCAAAGAAGGCTCAAAGGAGCTGTGGTGACTAGTCCAGCCAATATTAGCTATGAAAAGGCCGAATAGCAACTGCAACATGTTCACACATTACAGCAGCTGGCCTTGTGGAGCCATTATGGAGGTCTCTTCTGTGCACGTACAGCTTGCATAGGTTCTATCATCATCCTGTCACTCTACCTCCATATACCCTCCCCCATCCCCACACATGGGCAATGAAAGACCTAACTTGCACAGCGGGTCTTGTGCGTGGGTGAATTGTTGTTCTTCTGCAGGCCTTGTTGTCCTACCTGATTTTGCTTTAGAAAGATTTGAGGTGATATAGCTGACACTGGCATTCTCAATCCTATACCAACAAAACTATAAGACAGACTTGAAAGATTTACACTTACTTATAAACAGCACAGACATATTTAGAATCCCTGTTGTTCTGCGCACCAACATTCTTGCCCATCGCAGTTTCTATAAAGAGAAAAGAGAAATGTATTAAGAATACATTAGCTGGGTGGAAAGCCAGAAGTACATTGAGGACATACAGCCAGGTGTTGCATGAAAGCATTGCAGCCATTTACATCCTCATCTCATGGTGTTTCTCTTTTTTTAGAATGTGTACTCTCTTTCTGAGTCTAGTCCTAATATTCCTGTTCCTTTATCTCTCCCTCAAGTTAGATTCCATATCCCTGTTACAGCCCATAACACAATGTTTGATTGTTCATATAGACACAACCATAAATAAAACAGAAAAGATGTGTTCTGTGCTGATAATACAAAAGTAGTGGTGAAAGACCAGCAGGGCTTTTTTGTCAATTATCTCAACAGTTATCTCTGAAACTGTAGCATTATGGACAGCAGTAGTCTCCTCCTCATTTACAGCACTTCTATAGCAACTGTTGAATCATCACCAGGACTTACCACAGATTATATCCAGGGCACAGAGCGCGATGTCTAGAAAGCAATCAAAGGGCTCTTTGTCAACATGCTTTTCAAGTTTATCAACTAAAATATTGGCTTGTTCGTTCATAACTTCTAGAAAATCAGCTAAGATTGTGAAGTGGAACGTGGGAGTTATCATTTTCCTTCTGGAACGCCACTTATCTCCAGTGCTACAAAATAAAGAGTTGGAAATTAAGTATACATAACCTCACCAAAAAAGAAACAGTTAATTCTTTGAGGAAGTGATCAGTGAATATACAATTACTTTCACTAGTTAAAACCTGTAGAGAGATTCTTAGAGCTAATCTTTTCAAATGTTGCCAGTAGACCATGTAGTCTTTGTCAGTCCATCCTCACTGATAACAGTAAAGAGTGGCTCTAATGACTTGTAACATTTTTCATATATAAATTAATGTTGGTAGTTGCAGCCAGCACTGCTCACCATAAGGGGCAAAGTGGAAGTACATTTTGCTACAAAAATCTTCTAATCATACAATCCTTCTCACAGCTTGGTGCTAACTGTAGCTGCTGCCAGACAAATACTGTGAACAAAAAATTATCCTCAGGCAAGGGTTGATATTGAGAAGGCACTTGAGGTGTAAGCGGATGAGAAGAAGGGTAAATAAAAAGCCCTTTGTTAAATACTTAGCAACCCAGCTCCAGCTAAGCCCATCTTCACCGATGGTGACTGCCCTCATTTTTACACTATGTAGAAAAGTGAGGGTTAGGGATAGTTACTGCTTAATGTGCAATTTATTACATCAGTATCATCTACCAAACGTTTCTCAGAGAAGAGGATTCATCTCCCACAGAGCTGTTAAGGTGATGGAACGGAGACTGGCCAAGTATATATTTCTGTGGTCCCTGTCCCCTGCAAATAGCTGTTTCTATTGCAGTGAGACCAACTAGTTTCCCTCCTCCCATAAAGCTCTTTCGGGGTGCTTGATCCCAGCCTCCAAAGCCATCTGGCTCATTCTGGGGTGGGCCAAGTCTACTCCACCTTCCCCTCTGCTGGGTGTCTAGTGAGTGTCACTGATGCTTCTCCAGTCCCCTCTCCCAACTACTGCTGGTCTCTGAGGTATGGACGTGCTTGATCTTGCACCATCACAACACAGCCTGGCCAAAGGAGCCAGTGGGCCTTCTCTCTTTAACTACTCTAGCCTGTCTGCTCCTTATGCTGAATCCCTGCTGCAATCTTAAGAAGAGGCCTAGCCTGTGTCGCAGATGGTTTCAGCAAGGAACACAGTATCTTCCTCTTTTGAGCAGGGGAGCTCACAACTGCCCCTCCCCCTGAAATCTCCTATTTATTAAATGTCCCCAAACTGATCATTTTCTTGAACTGAACCTCCTTTGTCTATAGGGTGAAAGTCAGGAATGCAGCATTGCTGAGATCCAGCCACAGTGTTAGTTCATTCTGAGTTTCTAAACAGCAAAAAATTATGGGGAAATAATCACCAAAATAGTTACAAAAGATCAGAAATGGCAGATACCTATATTAGACTTGTGCATCCAGAATAGCATAAGTAGGTACTATTGCACTGGGGGAGGAGTAAAGTGGGGCCTACCCGGGGCCAGCCCTCCCTCATGAATGGCATCCCCAGAACTGTACAGGGGAGACATCCACAGTGGACATTAGGTTCCTTCCCTCCCCAGGCACATGTCCTCTGGGGATAAAAACAGCAGAGAGGATCCGGCCAGAGACCGAAGCCAGCAGAGCAGCAGCAGAAGCAACTGAAGCAGGCACCCATGTACACTGATAATATTTTCCACAGCTTTGACTGGACTTTCTTTCCCTTGTGCTGACTGGGGAAAGGGACTGGAGCAAACAGCCCATGTCTCTATACCTCAGCTTTCCTCCACATCTCACCTGCCCCATATACCTTTCTCCATTCCCTCTTCTCATCTGCTCTATCCCTCTCATCACTCTCCTTTCCTGCCTTTTCTGTTGTGTGAATCTCCTCCTAGCCCCCTTCAGAAAAAATCATAGCACTAGTATGACATTTGTGCTTCCACATTATTCACTTTGCTTGTGGGTCACATCCCTTTCCCTCACCCTGTGTCTGTCTTGTCTACTTATACCGTAAGCTCTTCTTCGGGGAACGGAGGAGCTACTGCTGTGAATGTGTATGGTGCCTATGTGTAAACGGGCCCTGATATTGGTTGGTCCCTTGGCATTACCCTAATAATCATAATTCATAATAATAGGAGACTATCCCTTCAGCAGAGGTGATAAGTGCGTATAATTGATAAAGGTGGTGTGTTTATGTATTTGATATAGAACATAAATCCAAGCTGACTGAGTCAGATTCTGTCTGCAAGCTTGCTTTTCATTACACCCCAGCAGCCACACTTAAGTTCTAAGAGCTCAGAATCTGTGAATTTATGAATCCCACCCTTTGTCCTTTTTCTTCATGGACCATGGGGAGAACAAGTGTGTCTGCATTGCCCTCAGCATGCTCATATACACTTGCAGCTCTGTGTTAAGACAATGATTATAATCAAAACTCATTCTTCAGGGTTTCACCAGTCACCTGTAAGCATCAGGGAGGAATTTTTTCCCGAATGCACAACTGGCCAGATTTCTTGTGGGGGATGGTACAGGTTCACCAGGGGTGAAAGTAACTTAAGGGACTTACTGATATGCAGGGACCGGATCCTGAGCAGGAAGAGGGGCCTCAGCTAGAAGGGGCAGGGCCTTTAGATCCCTGAGCCCCTTAAAATCATGATCTAAAGGGCCCTTGGGCTCCAGTAATGATTTAAAGGGCCCAAGGCTCCCGGCCGTCACTATGGCAGCAGAGCCCCTGGCCATCTTAAATAACCGCCTGATCCCTGGGCCTCACAGCCACTACCCCAGGGCTCCAGCAGCGGGGCTCTGGCAGCGATTTAAAGGGCTGGGGGCTCTGGCTGCTGCCTGGAGCCCAGGGCCCTTTTAAATTGCCAGGTGGGGAAGCTGCCCCCTGCCAGTATGGTCAGCTGTGTATACAGTACTGGACCATATCAGCTTACTTTCACATCTGGGGTTCACCTTCCTCTGAAACATTAAGGATTGGCCACTACTGGAGACAGCACACCAGACAGGGTGGACCACTGCTCTGAGTGGTACAGAAAATCCTCTCTCAGACAATGGCTGGTGTGTCTTGCGCCCGAGCTCAGGGTCAAACTGATCCCAGATCTGGGGTCAGGAAAGAATCACCAAGTCAGATGGGAAGGGTACTTGGGCATTTTTTGCCATCCTTAACAGCACAATGTGTGGATCACCAACAAAGATCATTTGGGCATAGCTTACCTAATCAATTTCCTGCCATTGCAAGGGCCTTGGGTATTGGTAGCACCTTAGTCTTTCTTGTTCTCTGCCTGTAGCACACAACAGTTTAGTCTGCTGAGGACTGAAATACTTTAGTTTAACCAGGGCCGGCGCTTCCATTTAGGAGACCCAGGCGGTCGCCCAGGGCGCTAGGATTTCGGGGGGGTGGCATTTTGCCACCCTTGGCGGCAATTCGGCAGTGGGAGGTCCTTCTGCGCTCTAGGTCTTTGGCGGCAATTCTGCGGCGGGTCCTTCACTTGCTCTGGGACCCGCCACCAAAGTGCCCTGAAGACCAGGAGCCACGGAAGGACTCCCCCACCGCAGAATTACCGCCAATGACCGGGAGCGTGGAAGGACCCCCGCCTAGAGAGCCAAAAACCCTGGCACCGCTCCTGAGTTTAACCCAAGTGTGACAGATATGGCAATTTCCCGCAATATACTTGGGAGACCTTATTGAATTAAGTTTACATATGTTTGGGGTCCATTGCATTAAATGAAGGTTGTGGGCTTGGATGATCAAATGACTACATTGAACAAAGTAGCAGACAAAAATGGATTTTGTGGATAATACCAGTGAAATGGATTTCTTGGGAAATATCTAGGGGGAAGTGAAAGCAAATTTCACACTCATCCCTACCCCACCTATGGTTATGCAACTTTACCCTAAGGACAGGACAATCATCAGCTAATTCCCTAATCCCGGAATCCCAAGATCAAAGGACCAAGCCGTGTAAAGGAAAGATGAACCTATGCATCGCTGTGCCTGTTCTGAGCAAAAGCTGTAATGAACTTGTCACTACAGAAAAACCCTTTGGTGGGATTGGAAGGACTGACTCCTACCAAAGCCCCTGCTGGAGTAGGGCACGGTGGGAGTCATCTTTGGTAAGCTTTTCAGCATGCGTGTAGGTTCTTTTATTCTTTTGAATATGTTTTCCCTGTAATCCTTTCACCTTAAAAATAAATGTGCCTGCTTAGAAAGAGCTGTGTGGGAACTTATAACTGTGTGCAATTCAACTCTCTATAGCCTTTGGAGAAAAAGCAAAATACAGACACTGGCCTGTTCAGGCAGTTGTGGCTTGCTGGGAATATCACAGTAGAGGCAGGGAACTGCGCATCCTAGAAAAACCTCATCGGGAAGGAGAGAGACACAAAACGGTGATGGGTGAGGAGTTCGGAGCCTCGAGTGGGTGCCCTTGCACGTGGCTCGCCTTGAAGTTCAGGAAGCTGAGTCTGAGGACAGCTGAGGGCTACATCAGTAAGACTAAATGTGTCATTTGTGTGGGGAGAATATTTGATATTGCTGGATTATAACTGACTGATATTCTTTTGCTGAGGAATTAAAAGTTGTTTCTATCAATTATGGATACTCGAGCTCAATCCATCCGAGTGAGGTCTTGCTACATCATTTGCTCTAAAGTCTCATTCACATTCCTCACATAACATGATCCTTTCAAGAACTAATCCTTTCTAGACTCCAGATGGTGGCTGGAGGACCCCATTTTATGGCCCTGCAGGTGATACATGGGTCTAACGCGGCTCTTTGGGCATCTGTACTTTAGATTCTAATATTCAGACCATAATTGTGCTTTTATTCTGCCTATTAGCAAATAAAATATAATACACTCTAGTCTTCAGGCAGTAAATATACATTATATCTTAGAATTTAACTTTTCATAACTTTAAAGGTACATGACTATTTACATATTACAATACCTTGTTAGAAGTCCTGTGCCAAGCCATGGATGCAGAAATTTGTACGGAAAAGATTTTTCTATGTGCTTTGAACTGTTTAGAACAACCTACGAGCAGGAGAAAAGACAGAGGGGAAATATCTCTTGAAAAGAAGAAGTTGGTAACATTGTACACTCATTCTATTTTTTAGGAGGAGGGCACTTGCAAAATATGTTTAAAGCTATGACTGCTGTCCTATAAACTTGAACACTCATTTACAATCCGAGATTGCTTTGCATTGCTCAGTCAACTTTACAAACCCTGGAGGTACAGGAAAGGTCATTAACAAGGAAATATTTATCACAATAAAAATACATCACTTTGGTACTGCACTGTAAGGCCAGGAAAACGTTCCAATGGATTGTAATAGTCAATAGTATGAATATGACATTCCTTGTTAATATATTGCAATATCTCCCACGCCAAGGTAAGCTGGATGCGTGGACTGACAACCTCAACTCAGGGGGAGGGATAGCTTAGTGGTTTGAGCATTGGTCTGCTAAACCCAGAGTTGTGAGATCAATCCTTGAGGGGGGCCACTTAGGGGCAAAATCAGTACTTGGTCCTGATAGTGAAGGCAGGGGGCTGGACTCAATGACTCTTCAGGGTCCCTTCCAGCTCTGTGAGACAGGTATAGCTCCATATATTTTATTTATTTAACAGAGGTTCTCTCTCTCTCTCTCATGTGTCTGGTAAAGTACATCTTCCTAACCATAATATTAAACAAGAGACACAGAATATAACTATTTATGTAATATATCTACAAACTTTGCTCAACTAGAATAGGAGTCTTTCTTGGGTGAATGACACCATCTTGTGCAAAATCTAAGCTTTCATTTTTAAAGTTAAGTTTCTAGCCCTTCGGTCTGTGAACATAACAGTCCAACCAGAAATCAAGTTTACACCAAGGCAACGATGTCCTCCCAAACCCAAGGCAAATCAGTCTCCAAAGTGGAGCTGAGAGCGATAACCACAAGTTTGTGAAGAAGAGTCTTTTCAGAGGCAACAAATGGATTGTTTTCTTGGGAAAGGGTAGGGGTCAAACACAGACTCTTATTACCAGTAAGGTAAGTCATTTTGTCAGCCTCCTGGATTTTTAGTTGGGCTTGTAGATTTTTATAGGAAAATTCTGCAGATTTAAGCCAATGCTGTGCTTCCAGCAGCTCCCCCAGCAGCTTATTCAACTACCCCTCTTAACTCCACAGAACAGATATATCCCCAGAGGCATTTCCATGGGGTCAAGGTGAATGGGGGAGCATACTGAAGAGGCAGATTTACTCCAGTCCATGGCAGAGAGTAGAAGGGGCTCCTGGGGGTGACACTGGGATAACCTGAATTTCTTGGATGTATAAAGACTAAATTACATATACACCTAGATGCTGATTGTAGCAGGCACATTTTATACATTTTAATTACATAAACAAGTGTCCTAATCATCAGTGGCAGAAGAGATACCTGAACAACAGAGTTGCCATAAGGTTACTCTAAATAATGCATCCTCCTTTACAAAATAATGCCTATGGTTTTAATTAAAACACTTTTTTCAGTTTTAATCTAATTGATGCAAGTTACATCATTTCCATCAGTCCTCAAGTCCTGTTGAGAGATTTCTTTGTATGCACTTTATTTAATAAATACAATAAAATTATCTCACCCATGTATCACTTGCTAACAAAAAAACAACTGTACCTTGAAGATAATAGCACGACACTGATGTTTTAAACTAATAAATCATTAACACAGTATTTGCTGTCAGAACCTGTTATGTTGATAATGTGAAATGGAGTTCAAGGTTTTTCACAGTCCAAAACCTGAATAAACATTTCCTTTAGTTAGTTGAGAATCTCAGAAGTATTTTTAATCAATGAAAAGACACAGAAGAAGAAATTTTGCATTTATCTCTGAGAAAACTGCAAGCCATTCAGGGCTAGACTGTATTATTTGCACCTGCCATAGCAAAGGGGATGGCACTCACACCCCTGTAAGGAGAACACCAGAGGTATTGTGTCTGAGTTGCACTGACAGGGAGTGACTGTGTCATCCCTTTAGCTCATGCAACATACCACTGGGAGGAGCATCTAGCATGCAGTCCCTGTGCTCCCCTGAGTGCCTAGAGTTATAAAGCACCTGCACAAAAGTAGGCAGGGAGGGCAGGCAGGGAGGAGGAGGAGACCTGCATGAAGCCTAAGCTCTAGACGTAACAAGAAGTTTGCTGACTGGCATGTGCCCTTCATGACCAGCCATTTTTAATGTTTACTATAAAATCTGGAGATGAAACAAACAAAAAATTTCAAATTAAGGAATAACTGTCATGAATTGTATGGCTTGTACAAACAAATCTATTAAACATGAGACAGGAACACTCACCTCCACAGCATCTGGATGATATAAAATCACAAAAGGCAATGGTCCTATCCAAAGTTTTACCAGGGGTAGATTCCTGTATTCTTCAAAGATGTGTACTATTTGTTTAAAGAAATCTGTGGAGTGGAAAAAATCAGTTTGAACAGGTCAAAACCAGAACTGCTGTAATCATGTAATTGATCATGAGTTCACTGCAGTGTTAGTTTTGCTACTGTGACAAAGCAAGTATGTTTTGCACTTATTTATTATTTTGATTACAGTAGCACTTAGGAGTCCCAGTCAAGATTGGGACAAGCACTGTGGAGAAAGGCACAATAACTTCAGCACCTTACTTAGACTCATAGGAATATAGAAAAATCTCACAGTACAAAAAGAACTAGTATTGTCTGATTTGTCTTGAAAACCAGAAGAGCATAATGAAGGACTCATAACACTGTAATGTGGAACTGTTCCAGTTTGGAGTAAATACTGCCTACACTTTGAAAGTTTGTTCTGAAACAAATTATAAACATAACAGGCTCTTCCAATTATGAAATTATTCGGTGCTTTAGCATGACTCTTTTACCTTAGAATCTAGTGGGAAAACATCTACCATGGCAGTTGTTTTCAAATGCATTAACCATAAAGAGGCTGACCAAAGGCTATCTAAAATTTCACTGAAAGAGAAGAAATGGATTTCAAAGCATACAGGGCTGCAAAGTAGCTTCTGAAACAGGCAAACTTCAAAATGTCCTTTCGAACTCTTGAATGTTAAAAAATATTTGACATCAGTTAAGAAATATTTGGTAACAAACAATTCGTCCCAGTATAATGTTACGTTTGGACCAAGACACAGGAGGAGCTGAAAGCAACACAGCTGTCTACCACAGTAACTATTATTACCACTGCAGAAGAGAAAGTAACACAAAAGGGAGGCTTTGCAATGGGGAGAGGGGAGTGCTCAAATAGTTAAAGAGACAGGACATCACAATTAAGAGCTTGTTTTCAAGAAACAAATTATAATCAAATTATAAACTCATTGGAAATAGTGGGGGAAATACCCCAGGAACCATAAAGACTTGTCAGAGGTTTCTGGGGGAGGTTTTGGTTGGTTGAAATAGAGTCTCGGGAATGCTGCTTGGTTGTTTTGCCTGGATCTAGAAATGCAGCGGGATGCTGAGTATAAAACTGTTTTGTTTTTGTTTGCAGCTTGGAAAAAAAGAATAGCTCCCTCCTACTCTGTTATTCTCCAACAACGATTAGTGATGGGGCGAGTCCAGCTCCTACTTATACAGCCCCCAAAACCCCAGCCACTTCCCGAGCACGTTACAAATGTCTACACCGCTGTATGCCCTGTTGCTGGGGCTGATTCCCCAGGGGCATTGCGGTCACCCCAGGGAGAGGATGCTGCAGGCAGCAGCTCGAAGAGGGAGAGGGGTTTGCAAGCAGCTACCGCTACGTGTCTGGGCGGCCGTTACCTTCCCCTTTGCGCTCCAAGAACACAGTATTTCCTAGCAAGGGGTAACAGGGGCTGACCCCCGGAATCGGCTTCAGCGCCTTCCACTTCCCCAGATAAGCCAGGAGCAGGCGGCACGTGAAAGCTGCCAGCAGCCCGAAGAGCAGAGTGACAACTCCGGCCCCCCAGTAGAGCAGCCGATCCCACTCCGAAGCCAGCTGCAGAGCCCCCATCGCTGTCCCGAGCCCGGCCGCTGGGCGTGCACTGAGCCGCAGTCCCGGGACGCTGCACCGAGTGTAGAACCCGGGCTCAGGCTCCAGCCGAGGGAAGCGGAGCCCGGGAGTGGGGCGCGGGGAGGCAGGGGAGAGACCTGGGAACAAAGGAGTGGGAAGGAAGGAGGGATTCCCAGAGGCTGTATGAGGAGGAAGCAGAGCAGCAAAAGGCCTAGGTGCTGAGAGAGCTGCTGCACCCTCTGGCTTGAAGTGGTTTCCTTCACATACAGTTAACAGTTTGGTTCAATGGCTCTCAGCACACACCTCCACCCACCCCACAAATTGCTCCAGCACCCCGGGGGGAAGGAAACGCTACTGTGATCTGTGGCTGCTGTTTTTCTCACTATGTAACCGGGGATCTGCAGGAGGCTTAGACTAAGCAGCCTAGGATCTGAACTTGGAGGGTCAGGTGGGTTCTCCCTGTAATTGTCAGTGACCCTAACTACTACTGCTCATAGTAAGAGAGGTGAAACCATTTTTCACTCCGCTACTGCAGGATCCAGGGCACAACTCCCAGCCTTGTGGGCAACAGGGATAATAGGTTCAGGACACAAGCAATATTACAGAGGGGAGGAGGGACAAACCGCAACAACCAACAAGAATCAGGACAAGTATGAAAAGCTGGGATACACATTCTAAGAGGAACAACAGACAACCACAATGAATTGGATCCATGGGCATGGAGGAGACTACCCCAGCCATCTGTCACACAGAGCCACCAGCATGGCCAACAAACACTGGCTGCAACCAAACATGCATCACCTGTAGAATCCACTGCATACCCCACATAGCCCAGACATACACATGTAAAGAGCTGTACGTATTAAGTGCTACTGTTACCAATAAACTCAGCCCCACAACTGTGACTGCCCAGGGCCTTGTTATAGAAATGGCTAAATCAAGAGGACTATAGTGATGGTGCACAGGGAGAGAGAGTGTGCAGGTTGCCACTGTTACTGGCCAAATTTTCTGGTGGTGAAGTGTGATGCTGTGACACTTTACACCAGTAAAGACTTTGGCCCAATACCTGTACCAAATGAGTCACTGACCCCAGCTTGGTTTCTCTGGATCCAGCATCCATTGTTCAATGTCTAGTTGTGACCATGGATCCACACAACCAAAGGAGCCACAGCAAGCAGAGACAAGCATAGGTACAGGAGCCAAACAGGGGAGGGGGCAGCCATGCATTGCCTGAGCACCTCAAAGTACACCAGCACGCATCTGTGTGTATGAGTATTAACTGTATTACAGCAGTGCCTACACACTCCTGGCGAGAGTGGGCCCAGTGTGCTAGGCCCTATGCAAACATACCTAGTAGCACAACCGTATATAAGAGGCAGACTGCCTGTCTGGAACAGCTGGGAGTGAAGTCACAGGAACTGGGGAAGAAGGCTCTGGTGACTGAAGGCAGCTCTGTGACCCAAACCAGAAGCTGGAGCCAGGCCAGGGAACCTGGGCTCCTCTACCTGACTGGGGTGGGGGTACACAAGAGCAGCCCCCATGCTGTATCCCTGGTCCCCCCCAACCCAGAGCAAGTGGTAGGTCCATGGCTCACCACACCTGCCCATGTAGCTCTTACCCCAGCCTGACCTGGGGGAGTTGCTTTGGGGACCAAAGAGGAGAGGCACAGGTCTGTGACACAAAGTGGGAGAGCCATTGCCTCACCTTCCCCCATTCCAATTCCCTCTGCCCCTAAGCAAGCCCTCATTACAAGATGAGCCCCAGCTGAAACAAACCAGGTGCTTCCAATACAAAAGACAGCAGGGAGCTGCAGATGGGCTGTGATTGAGAGAATACTTAAGTCTGCCAAAGGTAGACAGTCTTGTAAGCTGGGGCAGATGGAAGGGGCAGCTATGAGGAGCAAGTGTGGCTCCTGCAGGGTCCTAGCTAGCTAAAGCCTCTGAATAGGAGGGAAGATGAGCTGAAAACTTTGTGTTGTTTTGGACTTTTGAGTTCTAGTTTTGATAAACTCTGTTGCCAGTCCAAGAAGAGCTGATTAAGAGTGAATTAAAGGATTGAGTTTGGAAGATCAGTGAGGACAATGAGTTCTTATGGGGGTCTGCATAAAGGGGAAATAGAAGTAGGATGGCCACCGAGGCAACTCCACTCATAAAGGGGTGCTTGTTAGGCAGAAAAAGGACACTGTGCTACAGGTCCCCTCTGGTGTTACAATCTATTAAATCAATGTACTACTTCTTAAGGGGACAAAAAGACGGTAAAGAGGGCATATTATGCTCCCAGTTGCTCAAAACAGTGAACAAACAAATTTCTAGAGTGCAGTAGTAACAGCGATACAATGTCACAAGCCCTGCTAAGAGAAAATGACAATGAGGGGACCTGGGGATGGTCATGACACCATGTGTTGCTGTTGCAAGGTCCTAGTCTGCACCCACTCTGCCACTGAAAGGACAGATAAAGGGATGCCAGGATCCTTAACCTGACTCTACCTGCATTTCAGTATCTTCAGTAAGCATGACAACAAGGGAAGAGTTTGTCTGGTTATTCTGAGAAGGCTATAACAGTCATACATGTAATGCAAACAGCACAGAGCTAATAATATTCACTAAGTATTTCTCTAGCACAGACAGTGAATTTGCAGGCTCCACAGCTACAAGATGTAATTGTATATGATTAGCATCTTTGTGCTTTTTCTGATCACATTTCTAAACAACTGTAAGAAATGTGTATCTCTGTAATAGGCAGTTATAACCACAGTACAAAGTTATGAACAATATCTGAATGATAATGTAGAAATTGTATCTTGTTGCAGACTTGTCAATTTTTCTAGCAACTGCTGGTCCAGAGAAGCACATTTCATTTTGGAAACACCACCTGGCAGTGTTTTTCAAACACGTTTTTTTGTTATTATTGAAGTGAGAACCTGAAAAGCTGCAGTTTGACCCAACCTTAATTTTTATTCTTCAGTTTTCCGTTTGGTCCCTGAACATAAGAACACCTTATTAATCATGAAACACCCAAAAATTACCAACCTATAAACATTTCCCACTGGACAGATGACCATGGAGCATTGATTAAACACAATATCACTCTCTGACGAAAGAGCAACTTTTAGTGGCTTCTGTTTGTACAAGGTTCCCATATCAACTATTTTTATGCAGTTAGTGGCATTACCTGAATGTTAAGACACAGTTCTGATATCACTATATGATGGTAATAGTTCGATCATACAACAACTCAGGCTGTCCAAAGGTTATTCAGTCATCCATAAAAGGCACAAACACACAGCAATTAAGGATCAACATGGCAAATTGCTTTATCTGGTTACTTTATCCTAGTACCGTAAGGCGTTAACACACTGCAGTCTAGTTGTCTGCATTCCATAGCCATGTGATCTGCTAATGCATAGTAGTGAATACATGGGACATATTCCAAGTCATCCTGACATTTGTGTTATGACATGCTAACTTTACAGATCCCTACATGTGACAGCCTGCAGCATTCTATAGGGAAAGATTGTGCAACAGACCATCAAAGCTGGTGACCCAGTTATACAATATTTTCCTTTTTGCATAACCTTGCCTGCTTCAGCATAATACTTCTTCTATGGGAGTACGCAGGCCCAGCATTACCCAAGGGATTATGGCTACTTGCATTCCAAACATATATTTTTCTTTTCCCCCTTCTGTGAGGTGTGGTATCGATTGCTTTTGAGTAAGATAGACAGCCAAGATTTCTAAAAGACTAATGATTGTAGGTGTTGTCAGAGGTGTGTTGTCAGATGCTACCGGTGTGGTGCTCTGCTCTCTCCAATGTTGGTATCACTCGGCTGCGTGCGTGTGTTCCCTCTGTGTGCTCTCCCAGCTCTTCGAAGATAGCTGCCACAGCAGACCCGAAGAGAACCCCCAATGACCACAGAGTCTAGTAAGGTACGAAGGCACTTTGGCCAGGGTTATTGCCGTATTGAACACAATAATAGTTCCCTGTAGATTTCTTAGTCTAATTCAGGGCATACTACGAGTATGTGCCCATGGTCAATGGACTCGGCTCAGTCAGTAGCGGCACTTTTCACTGCCCCCTAGGCCGGACAAAGACATCACCCCAGGGATGCATTCTTATACACAGGTACAAACAAGTTACACATCACTCCTGACATATTGAGGTGCAACCCCTCTACGTAGCAAGGTACAACCCCTCTACGTAGCAAGGTGCCACCTCTCACCTTGTACATGTTGATTAGAACAAAACAACTCTATCCATCATATTACCCCTTTGGCCCTGTCATTAGGATGGGTCAGCCTATTCCTTGTTATCTGTGTGGAATGTGCAAGTATGTGAATGTTCTGATCTCTAGTGTTCAGTACCTTTTAGGTACGTATCTTCTTGCAGCATCAGCCCTTTTCTTGCCAGCTTCTGTGAGCAGGGCCTGCCTCTGGCTCACAGCTTAACTTTGCTTTATGTTAGCAAAGTCTTGACCATTACTTTAGTTCAGGCCTCAGGCCTCATACCGGGCCTCTGATACCAAAGTCTATGTCTCAGGGCCTCCTCTTACTACATTCCCCTACTTTTTGTCTTTTTATGGGGAGGATGTTTACCCATCGTCCCGAAAAAGCATAATGTGTGGACTAAAGATAACCCAGTGGGCTAAACACTGTTATGTGGTTACCTTATTTTACCATCTATACACTCATGCCCCATCTGTCTTTTTAGTCTGCACATTCCCTCGTACGACTGTTAGGCAGATTTTATTATCCACTTATTTTTTATTCCCTTATGGTGGGCCTGTGAATGTTAGGCCCGGGACCATGACTGAGGAATGTAGTATTATGATTGAGCCTTAGAGGCACTTCCAAATAATATATATGAATTATATGGATATGGCATATATATTTGTAGCGTGTATGGGCATATATGTATAGTATGTATGTGTACCTATGACACCACCTTATATCCAAGTGTAACCATGTCTTTCCAGGCTGCTGGTGTACTCTGGGCCTTTTACTTTGGTGACACAGATAGAAATACACTCTTATTAGGGCAATTCCAGTTATCACCTGTCTCCTCATTAATAGTGGGCTGAGTGTTTTGAGATACGGTGATGGGGATTGTGACAGTGTGTCCCACAGTGTATATGAGAAGTAAAACAGAAATTTGTAGTGACACTACCACTGAGGCCTTTATATATAAATATATTGTAATTAGTTACTACACAGTACTGTCCATTCATGTTATAGGTTATCCTTAAGGCTGGTTGTCACCCTCTGGTCCGCTTTACTGGGCAGGAAACAGAAGTGGGTAGCTTCTCTGTTCCACTGGTTGATGTAGATTCAGTTGTTTCTTATGGATGCTGTCTTCCAGATAACCTACTGAATGGACAGTAACCAATTTATCAAATATTGCTGTGTCAGGATTTAATATTGGTACCCAGACACTGAACAAGATTGTTTTGAATAACATGTGCCTCAGTTAGGATGCAGTGTCACTGACCCAAATTATGACTGGTACTAAAAGGGAATTTGTTTACCCAATTTATAGTTATTATGTAACTTAATTTCTTTACCA
Source organism: Gopherus flavomarginatus (assembly GCF_025201925.1). Taxonomy (NCBI): domain Eukaryota; kingdom Metazoa; phylum Chordata; order Testudines; family Testudinidae; genus Gopherus; species Gopherus flavomarginatus. Next base: position 224,678,868 of record NC_066619.1, on the reverse strand, counting down.
ATTTGTTTTTTCCTTGCCTTCATGATGTTGGCTTCCATTTGTTTGCTGATTTTTACCTGTGTGTTGGTTAAACAGTTTAGCGAGATTATACACATTGTACAGCAATAATACAGCAGTACAATGATAATACAGTAGTACAGCAAGAACACAATTGTTTTTACACAGTAACCAAGTTGAAATTAAATGACAGTTTTTCTGGTCCAGCTAGTGATTTTTATCTGATTGTTAACTTAATTGTCCATATACGGTAGATAGAAGTGTATTTGACCAGTCTTTTATTTATAAAGCACTTCATTTTTCTTTTCTTGATGCTTGGGGGTTTCTTCACTGTATACAGTTATTATCTGGTGTCTTCAGGGTGTGATACTTTCTGGCATCTTTCGTCTGTGGGATGCAACTTAAAACAACTTTTTTTAGTTAACAGTAAAGTTTTTTTTGTTTGTTTGTTTTCAGTAACAAACTTAATACACAGTTTTAACTTAGTTTGTTTACAATGTAATAAGAACAATGTAATAGGGACTGAGCCTTTTATAACACAAGCTATACTTCTGCAATTGTTGTATAGACATTCATTTTCATTTGGGGTGCATTACGGTTAAAATAAATGCTCATAATGTTCCATGAGAAGGTCTGTTGTTTTCCCTTGCTGAACACTTTGTTTCAGCAAAAGAGTTAGTAACATAATTTTAACTAGCTTTTTAGAGTTAATTTGCTTGTGATACCAACTTCACTCTTGTTAACTGTTTAGAAGCACAAACCTTAACAACCATTGCTTCCCATTAACATAACATAACAAAAGAAAAGCATATAAAATTAAACCAACTATAAAATTAAACCAAAATAAATTTTAAATACAGATACATGCAAATACTTTGATGGTATTTGAGGGTATACTTTCAAGATGCTTTGTTATGTTTGGGAGTCAAAAGTGGAAACCTGTTGAAATTGTTTGGTTAGCTTTATGCATAAATTGTTATTTTAAAACATTTTGATTATGACAGTCTTATAACTATATTTAAAAGTGCAAACAAGGTTTATAAAAAGCCCAAACAAGAAATTGACATTTTGTTAATATTATCTTTACCTTAATGTTTCCCCTTACATTTTTTCTTTGAATAACAATTTAAAAACAAAACAAAACTGTGATTGATAAAAGAGAATTTTTAGTTTGAAATTGCATTATTTGTTGAGGCAGAAATATATGTACATATATTTGTAACTGAAACCTTTTTGAACGTTGCACAAAAAATTAGTGTTAATAATACTATGATTATACCTCAACCATGATTTTAAAATAGTGTGGTACCACATCTCATATATTTTTTTAAAAGGGTATAATATTGACTTTTGTTGCAACAAAATAAAAATAATAGTCACGTGACACACACACATAGACACAAGACACACACATGACAAACTTACAATTAAAACAAATGACGCCAGAATTCTATTCATAACTATACAAAATAACACCACCAAAAATAAAAAATCAAAAGGGTTAAGCACTTGAATAAACAAGTTATTACCTTATTTAAAACTTGTAGCATAAATTTGATAAAAATATATTAATATTTGCCAAATGTATTGTATTAATTTAGTAACAAGGAATTTTGCATTATTTTATATTTAACATTATTTTAAAACTCTGCTATATGGAATAAGAAAAGCCCATGTTTCAAATATTAGTTAGTGGTTAGGATTAGAAGCAGAGAGTGCATTTCTGTTGCTTGGCAACCATATCTTCAAGAAAATTAGGAATAATTCCAGCTGTTGCATTCCTGAAGGGTTAAAATAATTAATTTACTGGATTTAAAGTTTTTACCTTGTTTTCTTTTTGTTTCTTATTTTGTTCTGTTTTCAATTGCTTTATCTTTTGGAGGTTTCTGTAAAAACTATAACTTTTAACTTTCAAAACAAAGAGAGAGGGCAGAAGTGAGGAGAGGCGGGGGAAAATGGGGGTGGGGGTGGGTGAAGAGCAACCTAGGAAGGTAGCAAGACCTGAGCCAAGAGAGATTAGCTCTCTCAGGGTATTTGAAAGTGCAGGCAGCAGCAGCAAGGTTAGCAAACTGAGAAAACATATAAAAGACAAAACTTAACCAGTATGTAAAAATATTTGAGGAAGAAGGTTCTATTTTTAGATATGAGCGCAGAGTGTGGTTCCGTGGGTCAAAGCAATTGGGAACCTGCACAGTTGGGAATTGCACCCCTGGTTTTTATTCTGGTTCTGAGAGCAGATTGGGGGTAATTACCTGCTCTTGTAAAACCTGAATTTGCTCCCCAAGTGTCTGTTGCTTTTGTGTACATGCCAAATGGATAGTGGGAGTGCCCTTTTTTGCTGCAGTTAACTGTTTCTGGGCAGCTCCATGTGTTAATGCTTCAATTCTAGGTGTTAACCTGCTTAATTTCAGTTTTTTACTTTGAAATTCTTTTTTATTCACTCCCCTGCGATCGAGTCACAGCTCCTGTCTCCTAATGTGCTCTGTGAACTGTTCCATTTTTTCCTTCATTTGATTTACCAATTCAGTGAGAGTATTGTTTGCTACTCTTTCCTTCTGTGCACTTACTTGTCCCATTCTGACAGGCACCAGTGTAGGTTCCAGTTTAAGTTTAACTGGAACTTGGCTTTTATCATAAGGTGATGGTTGCAATGCACTGGACCCAGTTTCATCTTTTAATTTTACTAGGACCACCTTTTTCCACTTCTGTCCCCATTCTTCAGGCACAGGGTAGCTACCTGAAGCCTGCTGTTTACCACCAATATTTATAACAGAGGACGGCACATGTATTTTTTGTAGGTTCCTTACAGTTGTTTCCAGTGTTTCACTTTGTTCCTGTACTGGTTGTCTCTGGGCTGCTTGCCACCCTGCAAGGGCGATGGGAGCATTCCAGGGCTGTGTAGCTTCTTTTGATTCTTTTAACTGTTTCTTTGTTACTGTTACTTGCCCTGCTTTTTCCATTACTTGTTTGGCTAGCATGCCAGCATGCTGTCTAAGCCATCTCACTGCCATAGACATGAGTTGTAAGATTCTTGCTTTTTTACTCTTATTACTGTAAGCAGAGTCAGGATGAGTTCTACCCTGACATCTGGTGGAAAGAATTTCAGAGAGTGTATTTGCATAGGCACGTCTACCCCATCCCAGGCTGCCGAGCTGTGGGACTGCTTTGTGACAGAAATGATTCAACCTCAGTTGAGTGGTACTTGCTAGACAAGAGACATGGATTCCAAAACCCAGTGAATTGAGAGAGGCTGGAGACAGATATCTGTGTCTGGTGGGGCAGTCTCCTTGTGGAGCCAGAAGCACCAGTTCCTCCCCCTCCTCTCTCCACTGTGGAATGTCAGAGTTGATTTTTTATTCCCTTAAGAATCTAGATACAGGTTACTGAGCTGAACTCACTTTGGGCTAATGGTGCACTAGCACTGGGGCTCCCCTACTATGAGCTGAGATCACTAAGAGTTGAAATCACTAAAGAGCTGAAATTACTGAGCTGAGAGCACTGAGTACTGTGCTAACTAGTGGGGGAGCCTGAAGCTATACTGCGGAACAGAGCAGCTGGCGGAATGGAGCAGTTTGTGGGGATGGCTGGAGCGGATCACAAGACAGCTGGTGGAGCAGAGTGGCTGGCAGAGCGGAGTAGCTGTGAAACGGGTGGAGCAGCCCACAGAGCAAGCGGAGCCGAGCAGTTTGCAGGGACAACTGGAGCAGCTCACGGGACAGCTGGTGGAGCAGAGCAGCTGGTGGAGCGGAGCAGTTTGTGAGGACGGCAGGAGGAGCAGAGTGGAGCGGCTGGTAAAGCGGAGCAGTTCATGGAGAAGGCGGAAGCAGAACCCACGGAGAGGCAGGGCAATTGGCCCTGGACCACGTAAGGTGCCCCTTTCTACCCAGGCTGGGGGGGAGGGACCTCTGTAGATAGACTCTTGAACTTTGGGGCTGCACTGACCCAGGACAGAGACTTTTGGATTGTGGGACTTTTGGGACTGTGGGTGATTTGGGGGTTGCTGGACTCAAGAGCCCAGGAAAGAGGACACAGCCCAATTTCCTGGGATGGGGCTTTGCTCACGGTTTGGTCTAGGAACTCTAGTTCAGGTGTTTTCCCAATTTAGTGCTTGTTGTTTATCTCATGTAATTAAACCTTTTCTGCTACTCCGAGACTCTGTGCTTGCGAGAGGGGAAGCATTGCCTCTTTGAGGCACCTAAGGGGATGTGTAAGATTTTCCCAGGTCACTGGGTGGGGGCTAGAACTGGTTTGGTATTGTGTTATTGAAATGGAACCCCTGGATACTGAACCTGGCCCTTGTTGCTGCCAACTCAGAGGGGCAGAAGGGTTACATTACTATTTCTCTGAGCCTCAGTTTCTACCATTGCGCTACATATGCCAGGCCATGTTTCCCCATTCTTCAATTCATATGGACCCCCGTTACTGGCAATCAGCGGGTCCATGAGTTATAAAACTCCATGGGGATCAAAAGGGAGGGGATCAGGGGGTTCCCTAACACGAGGTTTTCTGCCATATTAGATTGCAATTCTTACAGCGGACAGCTCGCTTACTCACCAGATCAGCGGTTGGGGTCACCAGTGTTGTCAGAGGTGTGTTGTCAGATGCTACCGGTGTGGTGCTCTGCTCTCTCCAATGTTGGTATCACTCGGCTGCGTGCGTGTGTTCCCTCTGTGTGCTGTCTCAGCTCTTCGAAGATAGCTGCCACAGCAGACCCGAAGAGAACCCCCAATGACCACAGAGTCTAGTAAGGTATGAAGGCACTTTGGCCAGGGTTATTGCCGTATTGAACACAATAATAGTTCCCTGTAGATTTCTTAGTCTAATTCAGGGCATACTATGAGTATGTGCCCATGGTCAATGGACTCGGCTCAGTCAGTAGCGGCACTTTCCACTGCCCCCTAGGCCGGACAAAGACATCACCCCAGGGATGCATTCTTATACACAGGTACAAAAAAGTTACACATCACTCCTGACATATTGAGGTGCAACCCCTCTACGTAGCAAGGTACAACCCCTCTACGTAGCAAGGTGCCACCTCTCACCTTGTACATGTTGATTAGAACAAAACAACTGTATCCATCATATTATCCCTTGGGCCCTGTCATTAGGATGGGTCAGCCTGTTCCTTGTTAGATCTGTGTGGAATGTGCAAGTATGTGAATGTTCTGATCTCTAGTGTTCAGTACCTTTTAGGTACGTAGCCCTTTTCTTGCCAGCTTCTGTGAGCAGGGCTTGCCTCTGGCTCACAGCTTAACTTTGCTTTATGTTAGCAAAGCCTTGACCATTACTTTAGTTCAGGCCTCAGGCCTCATACCAGGCCTCTGATACCAATGTTTATGTCTCAGGGCCTCCTTTTACTACAGTAGGCACCTCTATAAAGTATGCAGATCACTATAGAGTATCTGTACTCAAAAATGCATCAGTTTTTTTCTCTTTACTATTGCACACTCCTTACCATTGGATAAAGAAACTACGGTAAGTTAGTGAGCCCAATAAAAGATAAGTGACAAAAAAGGCATTTTAAACTGCTATGGATGTTCTCAGTTTTGTGGATTCCCTATACCGACCAAATCCTGCAACTGGCATTAAGCAGAAATCCGTGAAAGCTACAGGTACTCAGCACTTAAGGCCTGATCCTGCACCATTAAAGTCAGTGAAAGGTTTGCCATTGACTTCAATCTGCACAGGATCAAGCCCTTATAGAACTAGGTGCCTAACTCTAGGCCACCCAGTCTGAAAAGTTTTGTCTAGGGAACTCCATCAGTGTCACAGGGGGAGATGGTGTCAAAAATGGAATCAGCCCCTTGCACAGGGAACGTGCTTCTTCACATGATAGTGAGCTTCGTCTCAATGGATATTAACAATTAAACCTACTGAAACAGTGTATTGTAAAACATGTTATAAAATATGCCTGAATTGTCATCAGTATTTTGGACCCTATTGTGAGAACTGAAGTGCTCAAACCTGGCCATTGTTTTCCCAACTTGTTGAAACCTATTATTATGTTAACCAAAAAAAATTAAACTTTTTGTGTGTCAAGGCCATTCAAAATCCCTTAAACTTTGTTAACACCCACTCTTGACCTTTTGGTGGCAGTCACTTGCTCCCGCAGCTCAGTACCTCTGAAAATCTGATCCAAGCTCTTCTCTGCATGCCCCAAAAACTGAGGCAACCAAAATCATAAGTTGATTTGGAAAATCTTGGCCAATATAGAGTTTAAGGCCAGAAGGGACTACCAGATCATCTAGATTGAGTGTTACAATGCCTGAGGTTTAGGTCCCCTGCCACTTCATGCCTGGGGAGAGTTAAGAGGCTAAGAAGGGGATTCATAAAATCCAGCAAGTTGAGCAGGGAGCCACATAAGCAAGCCAGTGGGAAATGCCTATGCCCCCAGCCCTTAAAGGGATATTGGGCCTGAAAGACAGTGAGAATGATTCTATAGCCCAGGGACTAGAGCACTCACCTGGGTGACCCCAGATACAGTCCAAGCGCCAATGAAAATGTAAGTATGTTATACAAGTGGAACAGCTTCATCAGGAAACACTGAAAGAGAACCTCACCAGAATACCCTACCCTGTAGCCTGGTGCTTTGGGCATTCACCTACAAGATAAGAAAATGGGGAAGGGGGGGAGGAGTTTCAGATCTCTGCTTTGAAGCAGGCAAAGTGGGGATATGAATCCATATCTTCCCCATCCCAAGTGAGTGCGCTAACTCTTAGGGTATGGGGTGGGGGCAGCAGCACCTCCCTCAGCTGTGTTTTGTGTGGGGTACAATCTGGTAAAGAGCTAGTAAGCATGCCTACCAGATCAGACAAGATAGGAGGGAGACCTCCTAGACTGAGGCTCCTGCTGGGGTTAAGATGTCCAGCTGCTCGGCCGTGTCAAGACAAGAGGTTTCAATTCCTAGTCATTGGATAATCATGGGCTAGAGAAAAGCCAGACAATGACTCCATAGCCCAAACCCTGCACAAAATATGCCATAACTCAGAAGCTAGGACACTTTCTTGAATGTGGAGAGTATTTGTGAAGTTCAAATACACTGTCTATATCAGCAAGGGAGAAAAATGAATCCGAGTTTCCCACATTCTAGGAAAGTACCCAAATCCCTTGGCTTAAAGGTTACTAGGAAGTTCTTTCCCCGACCCCCTCTCATGAATCCAGGCTTTGTTTTTATAAAAATGCCCAAAACTAGAATGAAAAATTTCAGCTCAAAACATTGTTTAGACCCAATTTAAAATTTGTTGATTGTTCAATACTCTGAATAATTTCATGAATGGTTCAATCCGAACAAAAAATGTTTTTGTCATTTTTTTTGAATTGCCAGCAAACTTACAAATCCATTATTCATGCAGCTCTAAGTATGATACAGTCTTTAATTACATGATCAACATACTTGTTTTTCCACAGGACCCGGGTATCACAACAGATGTTGGCTCTGCATGCTAAATTGTTAGTTATTTGTGCTGACAACCAAACTTCTCATTTTGTGCACAGACTAGGCAGATACAGAATCCCCACCTTGTCCTCTAGCACCTGCTCTGTTAAGGGAGGGTGGTTATGCTCGACACTACCTCCGTTTTCATTGTATCCTAAGGAAAGAAGCTCATGTGGTGAGGATTGTTGTGTGAACAAAGTGCCAGAAACAGTAACTGAACAACAAGAAAAATCCCTTCTAATAATTTGATACTTAGTTCCTTTATAAATGGTTACAATCATTTAAAATGCAGAGACTTACATAAATCTCAATGAGAATCAACTGCTAGCTGAGCTTATTATATCATACTATAAATTACATGACAAATTAATCCAACATTCAAGGATACAATAACATTCAAAGATAACTGTGAAGAACACATACATGTTGGAAAATATTTCAAATTCTCCTCTCATTGTAGTGCAACCCTACTGAAGCTAGAAGGGCTGCAGTGCTATAAGTGAGAGTGGAGTTTATTTAACACATGACAAATTACTGAATGAATTCACCAGAAACTACCAAATATAATAACTAAGAATATACTGGTCCAGATCCTCAGCTGGTGTAAACTCACCCAGCTCCATTGAGGTCAATTATTATTTAAGTCCCCAGAGATAAGCTGATTCATACCAGCCAAGGATCTGGTTCATTGTTTGCAGATAGCTCCAAATTCACTTAAAGTCATCTACATTTAGCCTACCACAGTTCCAGGCGAGAACTACAGTTGTCTAATTTCCCTCACATAAGGGAACTCATCCACCAAAAATATTCTAATGGAGATTCTTAATTGCCAACACAAAGTGCTGTTATAGACTATGGTTAGAAGGCAACCTCCATAACCCTGCTCTTGGAGAGTGGAAACTGGGCATGTCCTAAACCTTATTAACTTGTCCTTGAGAAGTCTGCCAATTGACCATTTCATGGAGCGACATGAATGGTCATCTCAGAGAAGATGATGGAATGTGCCAAGACAGTGGATAGTAAGGATACAAGATGTATCAACTGTCAAAGCTACTTTCTGAGACATCCTGCCATCTGAATGGGAGGGAAAGATCATATCCTGAGTTAAATTTTTACAGTACAAAAGACCTAGAGATTCTGAAATATTTTGATATATTTACAATTCTGTAAAAAGATTTTGTGATCAGAGTACACTACATTATACTGCTGAGCACGTTTTAGGATCTAAAATCCTTGTGAGATTTCTTCTTCTGACACACACTCTCTTCTCTTCAGTTGGATCCAGATGCCCTTATTTGGGCGAAGTATTAGTTCTCCCACAAGGCCAAGCCCTTCTCGTTTTTGACTTGTTTCCACCCAAAAGTGTCGTAGGATGATGGCTAGAACAGCTTTCTCTTCCATCTGTGCAAAGCGCTGGCCTTCAGGTTAAATTGGAACAAAAAACAGTAGTAGTTTAGTACTCGTAACTACACGTCAAAGATTTCCCACAAAATCCAGCATGGGAATAACTGTGCATCTGGTGTCACAGATTATAAACCAATATGGGCCAAATTCAGGGTTGAATGGATGTGCACACACAAGAGGAAGGACAGAATTATGTCTATTTTTTATCCTAAAAGTGGAGTGTGCTGGTGTGGTAGGGAGCGGGAAGAATTAAGCAGATGATCAAATGTTTACAAGAAAAGAGGAGGGGCAATAAATAGAAATAAAAAAAGAACTAAGCAAATTGATAAGGGTCACGGACCAAACAATTCGCCCTGATCTACACTAGAAATTTACACCAGTATAGCTTCATCTCTCAGGGGCGTGAAAAGTCCACTCCCCTGAGAGATGCAGCTATACCAACCTAACCCCTGGGGTAGACAGTGCTAGGTCGACGGTGTTTCAAGAGCAGACAAGCCCGTAGCCAAAGATTTAACTCAAAAGAGGTGTGGATTTAAAAAAGTTGTCTTGTGCTGTATCTCACCCTTCCCTCAACCCCTTCTCTGTACATTGTCTATTCAGACTGCCAACTATCTATGCAGGAATCTTTATGTCTGCAAAGCGTCCAAACTTCTTTGGGTGCTCTAGAAACAATAATTAATTAGCTTAGGTATAATAAATTAGATCATCTTTCAACACACGAAGATCTGATCAAGAACAAAAGAGTAATCTTTGAGGGAGTGGGTTAATTTTAGATTCACTAGATATTTGGTCTTCTGAGAATGTCTACTATAACTTCACACTGCTGACAGAAGAATCTGCTGCTGAGAGCATTGTCAATTGTGGTGTTTCTGTCATTGCGACTGACGCATACAAAATGGAATGAAATCCTGAAAATGAAATGAGATCAGATCAATGGAAGTTTACCTTCCTTTCAGTATTTTGACCCATCTGAGGTAGAATAGTGCTTCTAGATGAAGGATCAATAGAGGAATAGCTTCTCTGATATCACACCAACTATATAATATACACAATACTCCAAAAGTTGTTTATTTTTTAAATACCCATAGCTCTGTTAGGTGCTTCAGACAAACAATTGTAGACACAATCCCTACCCTGAACAGTTTACAAGTTTAGGAATTCAGTGAACACCACAGCAATAAGTACCGAAGATAAAGGAGGGTTCTTAATTTTTCCCCTCCAGCCTGTTGGTTGAGATCATTGTAGCCAGCAAACATATCCCAAGGTAAAGGAGAGAAAGACAGTGGCTCATGTTGTTCCCTAGTGAGTTGCAGCGTGTCTTTGATGGGTTCTGGAGTCTTGAGGATGTGTCCAGGCCTCTCGAGCAGAACTGAAGTTAGCATGATACAGTGCTACATATGGAGCACGTCCCAGTAAGGAGGAAAACAATAAAGTGGGCGTAATGTGGACTCTGAAGAACCCCACGGGAAGAAAGAAAATGTAGTGACAATGATAATGTGAGATACCGGTAAAAATTGCTCTGCTGCAGTTATCAGCCACAGAGACCTGAAATCTCCATTCAAATTCATAGGCTCTGTTGTGCGTACTACAGCAAAGGCACCTTCACCTAAGTGGTAAGAAAATAAACATATATGGGACCTATTACACTTTACCACGTACCAATACAGTTTCTGGGTCCAGCAGAGAAGGGCACATATGCATATGGGTGCCTTCCCTTAGAATTCTCAGGGAAGAATCGCTCAGGCATAAATTCTTCTGGGTCTGGGAAAATCTCCGGTTCTCTGTGCAGTACATAAGGAACCACAACTACCTCTGTTGCTTTTGGTATCTTAAATCCTCCTGCAAAAACAGTATCAACATGCCAGTGAAGTAAGTGGCTTACTCTAAATGGAGACAAAGCTCGAAACCAATTCTTGACGCGGGCACCACCTTGACGGAGCAGATATTTATCATACCTAAAATGATGAATACACACAAAAGGCTGAGAACTACTTACTAATATGGCAATCTTCACTTGTGGTGCGGGCAAAGAATGGAACAGAAGGAAAGAGACGAAGGGCTTCTTTAACAACACATTCAAGATATCGGAGCTTCTTCAGGTCATCCATTGTGACAGGCCGCTCAGAGTTCCCTGATCAGAATCACAACAGGGGTGTGAGAAACAACTGTCCTAATCAGATTAAACACACAAGCTATTTTAAGAGACTCACAGGTATCTTAAACAATGACTACACTACGGCTGCCCCACTGTACTTGTGGGTTTGAATCATTTATCTCAATTTATATTCTCGTGATGCCCTTAAACTATTATTATGTATTGTTTGTACTGAGATAGCATTGAAGAGCCCCAGTCATGGACTAGGACCCCGTTGTGCTAGGCACTGTACAAATATAGAAGAGATGGTTCTTGCCCCAAAAAGCTTACAATTTGAGTACTGAAATCTGTCACCGCTCCCTTAGCATCCAACCAACCCCTAGTGACATTGAGTTCTCCGTAGAAGAGTTACAGCTCATGCAGTGGCAGTTCTGTGGTTTATTTGCCTTTTTAAACCTCTACACAGAAATGAATATGTAAACCATATCCTGTATCATGCAAACTCACACCCACATGCAAGGAAAGAGTAGAAACTTACCAAACACTTCATCCAGTTCTCTGTGAACTTTCTTCTGGGCTTCAGGATGGCATCCAAGTAAGTAGATGGCCCAGTTCATAGCAGCAGCTGTTGTATCATGCCCCTACAGATACAGATTTACTCAGATGTTCAGATCTGCATTGTCCTCATGCATATGAAAATAAATATATACAAAGACTTAGGGATATTATTGTGGTGTGGCCTAACTGTACAGATACAGAAGAAAAGGTAAGACTATATGAATCATGTAATAATTTGGTACCCAAGAATGAACACGAAATAACCAGTTATGTAATAGGATGGATGGAGACTAAGATAAGAAAAAAACTGAAGCTAATCATAATAATTAATAAGCAGAAATCCATTTGCCAGCCCTTTTCTATTGCTTAGCTTTTCTATGTTGACTGGGTGAAGGGTCTTCCTCCGTGTTCAGTCTCTATGAGGAAGAGGTTTGCTGTTGCTTCCTTGTAGACATAAGCTTGTTGACCCACTAAACCTCTCTTGACAGTCACAATAATTTAAACATTATATAGCAATCTTAAAGCCACGATTTCTTCCTTAGTCAACTCTTGGAAGATATTTGCCCTTCTTCACCGCTTTACAATGAAATGTAAGTATACCTGACTTTTTAGTTACTCACTATCTTTCCTATCCAATGATAAAATATACAGTATTACCATCAATTACCAGAAGAGGGCAAAGCAATTTAATTTTGCTAAGATTATATATTACAAACATAAAACTCAGCCATTCAGGTACTACTATATGCTAAAGAAAACAAGAGAATGTTCATTAGCAACAGATTTCAGCACAAGTAATTTAATTTTAATCAAACGTACTCTAATTATGACATACAGTAATAGCAACCACAATACAATTAATTCCATTGCCTCCAGTAGTATAGATTTACACCAGCAGAAAACTGGAGCAGTACATCAGGGAACCAGATGCAGTGTGATCATTTCCACTCATCCTGTGTCACAAACGATATAAATGTAATGGAAAGGGTCCAAAGACAGCTGACAAAAGTGATTAGAAATATAAAGAGATTCACTGTGGGAAGAGATTGGGACCATTCAGTTTAGTTGGAGTACCTCAAACATGAAAGTATCCACTTCCTCTCGAATATCCATGTAGTTCAGTTTGTTCCCTTCATCATCAGTTGTACTGAGAAGCATATCAAGAAAAACTCTTCTCCTTTTGGGCCGACTTTGTTCGCAGTTGTCATCAAAGTCATCTTTCTGTTGTGTGTGCTTCTCTATTTCATGGGCTTTTTCTGCAATAACCTTAGATATAAATAAATCAATATACACCTCTACCTTGATATAACGCTGTCCTTGGGAGCCAAAAAATCTTACCGAGTAATAGGTGAAAACGTGTTATATTGAACTTGCTTTGATCCACCGGAGTGCGTAGCCCCCTCCCCTACAGGGGGGACTGCTTTACAGTATTATTTCCAAATTCGTGTTATATCAGGTGGTGTTATATCGAGGTAGCAGTGTATTATTTTTTCCACAGTTTAGATTCCACCATCTATGTGTGTGGCCACTGCTTTAAAATACACGTACTTTAAAATACATGTACTTTAAAATAACTTTTATCCCAGATATTTAAAAACTGACTTTATCCCTGACTCCATACTATGCGTTGATTGGCGATATAAAGAGACATTTATACCCACCCCCTTAGTATTTTCCTTAGTATTTGTTTTCCTATTGTATGCTGAGTTTGCACAGGTCAGGGTTGTGAATCATGTAGAATCTGAGTTTTTAAGTCCAGGCTGGCTCTTTGCTTTGATTCTTAGTCTTCAACACCGTGTTTGTAGTAAGCAATATTATAATACTGTACAGTGACAGCGCATCACACAGAATGCCAATCAGCATCAAGTTATTATAGAAAGAAAGACAGGTTTTGACTGGTAACCCATGTTAAGCACACCATTGTAGCTGGAGACAATGAATTAAAATCAGATGTTACTTCTATGGATTTAAAATTAAGAGAAACTAGTGGACTTTTATAAAAAATAGGTCATCTCCATGTATTTCTTCCTTGCTGAAATGTATTCATTGGGGTCCAAATTTCTATCGTTTTCTGAAAATTCAGATCTGAACTGAAATATTTAAGTACTGGACAAAGCACCAGAACAAAGCAGAATGTCATTTTAAAATATTTTAGCTGTTACAAGCTTTAGGGTGAAGCGCTCCGATTATTTTAAAATGTTCAGAACACTGTATGTTAAAGGAATTAGGATGATTCTATGTGATTTTTTTAATTTAAACCACCAGTTACAACTAAGTTACATTATTACCATGTGAGGGGGACCCATTGGCTAAAACCAACACTCAAGCAACCAGTCCTAAGTCGCATTATCTCTCCTCTTCAGAAGATTTCTTTAGGGACTGAATATCATAAACATTCAGATCTCCTATTATATATGTACCAAAGATAAGGCATTGTTCCCAATGGCTGATTCTCTGTCACCACATTCACAATCTGGAATCTCTATATTTACTATATTATTTCTCTTCATTGATGGGAAAGCAGTAGAAAAAGAATAACTGGTTACGTTGTCAGTAAAACTGTGAAGGATCTTGAGGCTTCTATTATGTTCCCTTCCTTCTTGGAACATAGGGTACATCAAGTTAGACCAAAGCCAAGGAGACTTCTGTCTATGATGAATGAGGTCACTCATCCTAGGGTAACAAAAATAGCATTATAATATTTATTCCTAAAAACATAATCACAACATGTCCACAAGAGACAAATAGACTCTAAATTTCCTGGTCCTGGACAGGATGATGCAAGTACCACTTGATGTTGCAGATACAAACCATTTTGTCTAATCGTAAGAAATGCCCTCAATCCACTTTTAATTAATTATAATGCTCAGTACCAGCTATAATAGTTTTCACACTTTTATTTATAGAAATGACTCTGTCCACTGAAATCTATTTTCCTATGCAAATCAGTATTAATCCAAGAAGTTTGCCACTATGGAAAAAAAACCTAGGGCCAACTTTTTATCTTGGTCACATTAATGTAAATCTGGAATAACTCTACTGAAGTCCATAATATAAATCTGCATTTGCAATAGGATCAGTCACAAAACAAATCATTGTATTACCAATGCAATGATTGGTCTAATATAATCTAATGTAGACCCATATGGTCTGATTCTTATGGTCACTAAGGCACCTTTTTACTGCTGTGGCAATAAAAACGGGCCTTGGAATGAGAATAAATTACACTTACACCCAAAATTACACTTTACACTGCTACGGTGTGATTCTAAGTTATTCTCACTTCACTGTTGTGTTGCACCTCCTGTAGTCTTTTACACTAACGCACGACGAGTGAAAAACATTGCCATTCTAACCTGACACCATTTCACACTCACTTTGTACTCTGTAAATGTTTATACAAGGTGCAAATCAACAGTGAGTTTGGTTTAATGTGCTCCTCTCCACCCCAAAGAAGGCTCAAAGGAACTGTGGTGACTAGTCCAGTCAATATTATCCATGGAAGGGTTGATTTGCAAGTGCCACATGTTCACAAATTACAGCAGCTGGCCTTGTGGAGCCATTACAGAGGTCTCTTCTGTTCACGTACAGCTTGCATAGGTTCTACCATCATCCTGCCACACTACCTCCAGATACACTCCCCCATCTCCACATATGGGCAATGAAAGACCTAACTTGCACACTAGGTCTTGTGCGTGGGTGAATTGTTGTTCTTCTGCAGGCCTTGTTGTCCTACCTGATTTTGCTTTAAAAAGATTTGAGGTGCTAAAGCTGACACCGGCATTCTCAATCCTATACCAACAAAACTATAAGACAGACTTGAAAGATCTACACTTACTTATAAATAGCACGGACATATTCAGAATCTCTATTGTTCTGCGCACCAACATTCTTGCCCATCGCAGTTTCTATAAAGAGAAAAGAGAAATTTATTAAGAATACGTTAGCTGGGTGGAAAGCCAGAAGTACATTGAGAACATACGGCCAGATGTTGCATGAAAGCATTGCAGCCATTTACATCCTCATTTCATGGCGTTTCTCTTTTTTTAGAACATGTACTCTCTATCTGAGTCTAGTCCTAATATTCCTGTTCCTTTAACTCTCCCTCAGGTTAGTTTCCAAATCCCTGTTCCACCCCATAACACAATGTTTGAATGTTCAGATAGACACAAACATAGTTAAAACAGAAAAGATGTGTTCATTATTGATAATACAATAGTGGTGGTGGAAGACCAGCAGGACTTTTTTGTCAATTATCTCAACAAATGAAACTGTAGCATTGTGGACAGCTGTAGTCTCCTTATCATTTACAACACTTCTATAAAAGCAGCAAAGAATCCTGTGGCACCTTATAGATTAAGGTGCCACAGGATTCTTTGCTGCTTTTACAGATCCAGACTAACACGGCTACCCCTCTGATACTTGAGCACTTCTATAGCAACTGTTGAATCATCACCAGGACTTACCACAGATTATATCCAGGGCACAGAGCGTGATGTCTAGAAAGCAATCAAAGGGCTCTTTGTCAACATGCTTTTCAAGTTTATCAACCAAAATACTGGCTTGTTCGTTCATAACTTCTAGAAAATCAGCTAAGATTGTGAAGTGGAACGTGGGAGTTATCATTTTCCTTCTGGAACGCCACTTATCTCCAGTGCTACAAAATAAAGAGTTGGAAATTAAGTATTAAAAAAACTCATAAAAAGAAAACAATTAATTGCTTGTGGAAGTGATCAGTGAATATACAATTTCTGGCAGTAGAGTAGCTACAACCGGTAGATAGATTCTTAGAGCTAATCTTTTCAAATGTTGCCAGTAGACCACATAGTCTTTGTCAGTCCATCCTCACTGATAACAGTAAAGAGTGGCTTTAATGACTTGTAACATTTTTCATATATAAATTCATGTTGGTAGTTGCAGCCAGCACTGCTCACCATAAGGGGCAAAGTGGAAGTACATTTTGCTACAAAGCTCTTCTAATCATACAGTACTACTAACAGCTTGGTGCTAACTGTAGCTGCTGCAAGACAAATATGGTCAACAAAAAGTTACCCTAGGGCAAGGGCTCACATTGAAAAGGCACTTGGGATGTAAGTGGGTGAGGAGAAGGGTAAATAAGAAGTCCCTTGTTAAATATTTAGCAACCCAGCTCCAGCTAAGGTAAGCTCATCTTCACTGATAATCATAAATGGTGGCTGCCCTCCTGTTATGGGGTAGTCACCCATTCCAGCCCTGAAAGGGTTATAGCCAGCCCTGGGAGAGGGCTGGGGCTGTGAGCCAAAGACTAGGCTGATAGGGGAGGCAGCCACAGCTGAGGCCACGCCCCAATCAGGCCACAGCTGGCCCTATAAATGGTTGTCAGCCAGGAGCTCAGAGAGTGTCTCTGTAGCTGTGGAGAGATAGGCCTGGCTGCTTGAGAGCTCAGCAGGGTATGTAGAGTGGAGCAGGGCTGGGGAAAGGCCAGAGGAGCTGGGGAGCTCCAGGCTTGAAAACCCCCAGGCTGCAGGCCTTGGTAAAGGGTGGGAAGGGTAGTGGGGTTGCAGAGGTGCAGCTCAGGGTATGCAAAGGCAGCAGGTCCAACACCGCCCCTTGCTGATGGTGAGTGGTTTACAGACTGCAGTCTGCCCCAGTGTGCAGGGGCTAGGTGGTCACTGGCAGTAGCCACTGAGGCAAGGTTGAGAAAGAGGGTTTGTGGGTTCACCTGGGTGGAGAGACCCAGAGAGTGGGGGTACCACCAGGGGTCAGCAGCCATGATAAAGGGGCACTTGGGCCTGGGTGGGACACAGGGGTCTGAGGCATGCGAGATACCAGCCGGCAGAAGGCGCTCCAAGGCTGGAAAAGTTAACTTCCTGGACGACCAGCGGGAGGTGCTGCCCTGGTGAGTCGTCACCTGCTACAGAGTGGTGGAGAATGCAGGCAAGTGCAGTCCACCCCGATATAAGGGGCAAGGCAAGGACCGGAATGATGGCCGAGTGGAGAGAAGAAAGGGGTGATGGATCCTCGATAAGCAGAGGTATTCTTCACAGAGGGTTCCTGTGCCATTCCAGGCTCGGCTCCCGGGTCTGGTCCCCTAAGGAAAGGGGCAGCCTGAGAGGCTGGAGAGACTTGTACAAGAGCTCAGGGAGACTCAGCAGAGACAGTGAGAGGTACAGTGGACCTTGGAAACAGGAGTTGGGGCAGCCAGCAGGGGGTAGCAGGCCCTGGGGAAACTCCTGCAGAGGGAGTTCCCAAAAGACCGCAGAGACTGGTGGGAGAAACCCAGCGCTGGGGCCAGGAGGCCCGGGTAGAGCGCCAGGCGTCTTACACCTGTGGGTGGTGCGGACATGTTAGGGTAACTTGTCCCTCCTGGGAGCCACACCCATGCTACACCTCCTTTTTCCACTATGTAGAAAAGTGAGATTTAGGGATAGTTACTGCCTAATGTTCAGTTTATTACATCAGTATCATCTACCAAATATTTCTCAAAGAAGAGGATTCATCTCCCACAGAGCTTTTAAGGCAATGGGATGGAGACTAAATGAATTGCGGAGAAGCTAAATGAATTCTTTGCTTCAGTCTTCACAGCTGAGGATGTTAGAGAGATTCACAAACCTGACCCATCCTTTGGAAGAGACAAATCTGAGGAATTGTCACAGATTGAAGTATCACTAGAGGAGGTTTTGGAATTAACTGATAAACTTAACAGTAACAAGTCACCAGGACCAGACCACAACCACCCAAGAGTTCTGAAAGAACTCAAATGTGAAATTGTGTAACTATTAACTATGGTTTATAACCTGTCCTTTAGATTGGCTTCTGTAGCCAGTGACTGGAAGATAACTAATGTAACTCCAATATTTAAAAAGGGCTCTAGAGGTGATCCCGGCAATTACAGACCAGTAAGCCTAACGTCAGTACCGGGCAAATTAGTGAAACAATAGTAAAGAATAAAATTGCCAGACGCATAGAAGAACATAAATTGTTGGACAAAAAGTCAACGTGGTTTCTGTAAAGGTAAATCATGTCTTACTAATCTATTAGAGTTCTTTGAAAGAGTCAAACAAACATGTGGACAAAAGAGATCCAGTGGACATAGTGTACTTAGATTTCCAGAAAGCCTTTGACAAGGTCCCTCACCAAAGGCTTACGTAAATTAAGTTGTCATGGGATAAGAGGGAATATCCTTTCATGGATTGACAACTAGTTAAAAGACAGAGAACAAAGGGTAGGAATAAATGGTAATTTTTCAGAATGGAGAGGGGAAACTAGTGGTGTTCCCCAAGGATAAGTCCTAGCACCAATCCTATTCAACTTATTCATAAATGATCTGGAGAAAGGAGTAAACAGTGAAGTGGCAAAGTTTGCAGATAATACTAAACTGCTCAAGACAGTTAAGACCCAAACAGATTGTGAAGAACTTCAGAAAGATCTCACAAAACTAAGTGATTGGGCAACAAAATGGCAAATGAAATTTAATGTGGATAAATGTAAAGTAATGCACATTGGAAAAAATAACCCCAACTATACATACAGTATGATGGGGGCTAATTTAGCTACAACTAATCAGGGAAGAGATCTTGGCGTCATCGTGGATAGTTCTCTGAAGGAATCCACACAGTGTGCAGCGGCGGTCAAAAAAGCAAACAGGATGTTAGGAACCATTCAAAAAGGGATAGAGAACAAGATGGAGAATATCTTATTGCCCTTATATAGATCCATGGTACGCCCACATTTTGAATGATTAGGTGTTTAGAACGGGTCCCATATGAGGAGAGATTAAAGAGGCTAGGACTTTTCAACTGGAAAAGAGGAGACTAAGGGGGGATATGATAGAGATATATAAAATCATGAGTGGGGTAGAGAAAGTGAATAATGAAAAGTTATTTACTTGTTCCCATAATATAAGAACTAGGAGGCACCAAATGAAATTAATGGGCAGCAGGCTTAAAACAAATAAAAGGACGTTGTTCTTCACATAGTGCACAGTCAATCTGTGGAACTCCTTACCTGAGGAGGTTGTGAAGACAAGGACTATAACAGGATTTGAAAGAGAACTAGATAAATTCATGGAGGTTAAATAATTAATGGCTGGTAGCCAGGACGGGTAAGGAATGGTGTCCCTAGTCTCTGTTTGTCAGAGGGTGGAGATGGATGACAAGAGAGAGATCACTTGATCATTACCTGTTAGGTTCACTCCCTCTGGGGCACCTGGCATTGGCCACTGTAGGTAAGCAGGATACTGGGCTGGATGGACCTTTGGTCTGACCCAGTATGGTCATTCTTATGTTCTTATGACTGTCCAAGTATATGTTTCTGTGGTCCCTGTCCCCTGCAAATAGCTGTTTCTATTGCAATGAGACCAACTAGTTTCCCTCCTCCCATAAAGCTCTTTCAAGGTGCTTGATCCCAGCCTCCAAAGCCATCTGGCTCATTCTGCGGTGGGCCAAGTCTACTCCACCTTCCCCTCTGCTGGGGTGTCTAGTGAGTGTCACTGATGCTTCTCCAGTCCCCTCTCCCAACTACTGCTGGTCTCTGAGGTATGGACGTGCTTGATCTTGCACCATCACAACACAGCCTGGCCAAAGGAGCCAGTGGGCCTTCTCTCTTTAACTACTCTAGCCTGTCTGCTCCTTATGCTGAATCCCTGCTGCAGTCTTAAGAAGAGGCCTAGCCTGTGTCTCAGATGGTTTCAGCAGGGAACACAGCATCTTCCTGTTTTGAGCAGGGGAGCTCACAGCCACACCCCTACTCTCCGCGCCTGAAATCTCCTATTTTTTAAATGTCCCCGAACTGACCCTCTGTCTATAGGGTGAAAGTCAGGAATGCAGCATTGCTGAGATCCAGCCACAGTGTTAGTTCATTTCTGAGTTTCTAAACAGCAAAAAATTATGGGGGAAATAATCACCAAAATAGTTACAAAACATCAGAAATGGCAGATACCTATATTAGACTTGTGCTTCCAGAATAGCATAAGTAGGTACTATTGCACTGGGGGAGGAGTAAAGTGGGGCCTACCCAGGGCCAGCCCTGCCTCATGAATGGCATCCCCAGAACTGTACAGGGGAGACATCCCCAGTGGACACATCCACAGTGGACATTAGGTTCCTTCCCTCCCCAGGCACATGTCCTCTGGGGAAAAAAACAGCAGAGAGGAGCCAGCCAGAGGCCAAAGCCAGTAGAGCAGCAGTAGAAGCAACTGAAGCAGGCACCCATGTACACTGATAATATTTCCACAGCTTTGACTGGACTTTCTTTGCCTTGTGCTGACTGGGAGAAGGGAATGGAGAAACAGCCAGTGTCTCTATATCTCAGCTTCCCTCCACATCTCACCTCTTCCATATACCTTTCTCCCTTCCTTCTTCTCATCTGCTCTATCCCTCTCATCACTCTCCTTTCCTGCCTTTTCTGTTGTGTGAATCTTCTCCTAGCCCCCTTCAGAAAAAATCATAGCACTAGTATGACATTTGTGCTTCCACATTATTCACTTTGCTTGTGGGTCACATCCCTTTCCCTCACCCTGTGTCTGTCTTGTCTACTTATACCGTAAGCTCTTCTTCGGGGAAGGGAGTATCTATTGCTATGAATGTGTATGGTGCCTAGCAAAAAGGAGCCCTGATATTGGCTGGTCCTTTGGCATTACCCTAATAATCATGATTCATAATAATAGGAGACTATCCCTTCAGCAGAGGTGATAAGTGCGTATAATTGATAAAGGTGGTGTGTTTATGTATCTGATATAGCACATAAATCCAAGCTGACTGTGAGTCAGATTCTGTCTGCAAGCTTGCTTTTCATTACACCCCAGCAGCCACAGTTAAGTTCTAAGAACAATAAAGCTCTAAGAGCATAAATGAAGGCAGAAAATAATAATTCTGAATCAGATAACTGGCAAGGTGCTCAGGGTGTGCTTCTGAAAGGGGAGTTAGGTGCTGAATTCAGATACCTTGTGCAGAATTTAGGTCTAGTTTGCTACAAAGTGCAAAAGGCCCTAATAAAGAAAAGACGGTTACTCACCTTTGTAACTGTTGTTCTTCGAGATGTGTTGCTTATATCCATTCCAATTAGGTGTGCGCACGCCGCGTGCACGTTTGTCGGAGACTTTTTACCCTAGCAGCACTCGGTGAGCCAGCAGGTCGCCCCCTGGAGTGGCGCCGCTATGGCGCCTGATATATACCCCTGCTGGCCTGCCCGCTCCTCAGTTCCTTCTTGCCAGCTACTCCGACAGTGGGGAACGAGGACGGGTGTGGAATGGATATGAGCAACACATCTCGAAGAACAACAGTTACAAAGGTGAGTAACCGTCTTTTCTTCTTCGAGTGCTTGCTCATATCCATTCCAATTAGGTGATTCCCAAGCCTTACCTAGGCGGTGGGGTCGGAGCGAGATGTTCCAGACTGTAAAACCGCTGCGCCAAAAGCGTCGTCGTCTCTAGCCTGCTGGACCAGTGCATAGTGTGATGCAAAGGTGGGTACAGAAGACCAGGTGGCCGCGCAGCAGATTTCCTGTATGGGGACATGGGCCAAAAACGCGGCAGATGAAGCTTGAGACCTGGTAGAATGGGCAGTAAGAGGCCCCGCAGGAACGTGGGCCAAGTCATAACATGTCCGGATGCAGGACGTCACCCAGGATGCGATACGCTGGGAGGAGATTGCCATGCCCCTCATGCGCTCCGCCACTGCCACAAACAATTGCGGTGAACGGCGGAAGGGTTTGGTCCTCTCAATGTAGAAAGCAAGAGCCCTTCGGACATCTAAGGAATGGAGCTGTTGCTCTCGTCGGGATGAATGCGGCTTTGGGTAAAAGACTGGCAGGAAGACATCCTGGTTAACATGAAAGGCGGAGACGAACTTAGGGAGGAACGCCGGGTGCGGCCGCAGCTTACCTTGTCCTTATGGAATACAGTATACGGAGGGTCCACGGTCAGAGCCCGAAGCTCCGAGACTCGTCTAGCCGAAGTGATAGCGACTAGGAAGGCCACTTTCCAGGACAGGTACAGCAGCGAGCATGTGGCTAAAGGTTCGAAGGGGGGCGCCATGAGTCTGGTCAAGACAAGGTTCAGGTCCCAAGTAGGGGTAGGCCATTTGACGTGAGGATACAGCCGCTCCAAGCCCTTGAGGAATCTTGACACCATGGGGTGGGAAAAAACGGACTTGCCAGCCTCGCCTGGATGGAAAGTGGATATAGCCGCGAGGTGAACGCGTAGAGAGGAGATCACCAATCCCTGCTGCTTGAGAGACCACACGTAGTCCAGGATAGTGGGGACTAGTACGGAGTGTGGGGCGTGGCTGTGCTGGTTGCACCAGCAGCAGAAGCGCTTCCATTTCGCGAGGTAGGTTGAACGCGTGGAAGGCTTCCTGCTGCCCAGCAACACTTGTTGTACTGCTGCAGAACAGCGCAACTCGGACTGGCTTAACCAGCCAGGAGCCATGCAGTCAGATGGAGGGCCTGTAGATCCGGATGGCGCATCCTGCCGAAATCCTGTGTGATCAGATCTGGCCAGGGAGGTAGGGTAATTGGGTCCGCCAGGGACAGGTCGAGCAGCATGGTGTACCAGGGCTGCCGCAGCCAAGCCGGAGCGATCAGGATGAGGCGGGCTCTGTCTCTCCGGACCTTGATCAGGACTCGGTGGATGAGAGGGAAGGGTGGAAAAGCGTAACAAAGACGTCCCTTCCACAGAATGAGGAACGCGTCCGACAGGGAGCCCAGGGAGCGACCCCGTAGGGAGCAGAACACCTGGCATTTCCTGTTCGAACTGGAGGCGAACAGGTCTATTCGGGGAAACCCCCACCTCCGGAAAACTGAATAAAGGACGTCCGGATGGATAGACCATTCGTGGGATAGAAAGGACCTGCTCAGGTGATCCGCGAGGGTGGTCCGCACTCCCGGGAGAAAGGAGGCCACTAGGTGAATAGAGTGGGCTATACAAAAGTCCCACAGGCGTATTGCTTCCTGACACAGTGGGGAGGACCGAGTCCCGCCCTGCTTGTTGATGTAATACATGGCTGTTGTGTTGTCCGTGAACACCGAAACACAACGGCCGTGTAAATGGCGTTGAAACGTCTGGCATGCCAGTCGGACTGCCCGCAGCTCGCGCACATTGATGTGGAGAGTCAGCTCTCTTGTCGACCAGAGACCCTGTGTGCGCAGGGTCCCCAGGTGTGCACCTCAGCCTAGCGATGACGCGTCCGTTGTCAAGGACACTGAGGGCTGGGGGCGTGAAACGGTAGGCCTGCACACACTTGGGAGGACGTCGTCCACCAGCCGAGGGAGCCTATAATGGTCGGTGGAATCGATATGATTGCATCTATGGCGTCCCTGCCTGGTCGATAGACTGACGCAAGCCAGGTCTGCAGCGGGCGCATGTGGAGTCTTGCATGCTTAGTGACGAAGGTGCATGCGGCCATGTGCCCCAGGAGAGCGAGGCAAGCTCGAGCAGACGTGGTTGGAAAGGCTTGTAGACCTTTGACCAGGGAAACTATGGCTTGGAACCGGTGCAGGGGAAGACTGGCTGTCACAAGGTTGGAGTCCAGCAATGCCCCGATGAACTCTATCCTCTGCGTAGGCACCAGAGTGGACTTGTCTGGGTTGATGGTCAAGCCTAGGCTCGTAAACAGCTCCCTGATGATGGCGACGTGGCCGACCACCTGCGCCTCCGAAGTGCCTCGGATAAGCCAGTTGTCGAGGTAAGGGAAGATGTGGATATGATGATGGCGCAGGGAAGCAATGACGACCGCCATACATTTGGTGAATACCCGAGGGGCCGAGGAGAGACCAAAGGGGAGGACAGTGAATTGGTAGTGATCCTGATTTACCACAAAGCGTAGATACCGCCTGTGCGGAGGAAAAATCGCAATGTGGAAGTATGCCTCCTTCATGTCGAGAGCGGCGTACCAATCTCCGGGATCCAGGGAAGGAATGATGGTTTCTAAGGATACCATGTGGAACTTGAACTTCTTGATGAATTTGTTCAGTCCTCGCAGGTCCAGGATGGGCCGAAGGCCCCCTTTTGACTTGGGGATTAAGAAATACCAGGAATAAAACCCCTTGCCCCTTAACTCCTTTGGCACCTCCTCTATAGCTCCGATGAGCAGGAGCTTGCAAACCTCCTGGAGGATAAGTTGCTCGTGAGAGGGGTCCCTGAAGAGGGACGAGGAGGGAGGATGGGAGGGGAGTGGAGAAATAAACTGAAGACGGTATCCAAACTCCACCGTGCGCAGGACCCAACGATCCGAGGTCAGTTGGGACCATGCCGGCAGGAAGGGGCGGAGGTGGTTGAAAAAATGAAGAGGATCCGGGGAAGGGATTGGTAAGCTGCTCTCGGGCACACCGTGAAAAGTTTGCCTTGGGTCCCTGCGGTGGTTTGTCGGACCCAGAATTGTTACCCCTTTGAGGACCCGACTGTCGTCTGCGGTTCAGCCGGCCTCGCCTCCAGGTAAAGTCCTGTCTGGGGCGAGGTGGGGGGTAAGGGCGCTGAGGGTGTGGGCGGAATGGTCTTCTCTGAGTCTGGGGTGTGTGCATTCCCAGCGAACGCATGATAACCCGGTTATCCTTCAGGCTCTGTAGCCTGGGATCTGTTTTCTCTGAGAAAAGACCCTGCCCGTCGAATGGCAGGTCTTGGATCATGTACTGCAACTCCGGCGGTAGTCCAGAAGCCTGCAGCCACGATATCCGACGCATGGCTACACCCGACACCAGCGTTCTCGCTGCCAAATCTGCGGCATCTAAGGACGCTTGCAGTGTGGTCCTGGCAACCCTCTTCCCCTCTTCCAGGAGAGCTGAAAATTCCTGGCGTGAGTCCTGGGGAATTAGCTCTGTAAACTTGCCGACAGCCTCCCAGGTGTTGTGGCTGTATCGGCTCAGGAGGGCCTGCTGGTTCGCCACATGGAGCTGAAGGCCTCCCGCAGAGTAAATCTTACGGCCCAGCAAGTCCATGCGCCTGGCTTCTCTGGATTTTGGCGCAGGAGCTTGCTGGCCGTGGCGCTCCCGCTCGTTGACTGATTGTACCACCAACGAGCAGGGGGCGGGGTGTACGCAGAGGTACTCATACCCCTTGGATGGCACCATATATTTTCTTTCCACTCCGCGGGCTGTGGGTGGAATGGAGGCTGGAGACTGCCATATGGTGTCCGCCTTCACCTGGATGGATTTGATGAAGGGGAGGGCCACCCTGGTCGGTGTTTCTGCAGAGAGTATGCTGACCACCGGGTCCTCCGCTTCAGGGACTTCCTCTACAGGAAGGTTTATATTTTGGGCAACGCGCCGCAGAAGGTCCTGATGTGCACGGAGATCAATCGGCGGGGGCCCTGATGAAGATGTGCCCGCTACCGCCTCATCTGGGGACGAGGAAGAAGATAACCCAGGGAGAAGCAGTTCCTGTACGGAGGTCTTGTCCTGAGGGACCTCCATCTCTGGGGCATCCTGCTGCGCCAGGGGATGCGCAGGGTCTTCTTCCATACCCAAGAGGGGAGGCCGGCTGACTGTGGCCTCTGGTGCACGGTGCTCCGAGTGGCTGGAGTGTGCAGGGCCCAATGGTTCGCCCTGGGCTTGGTGGTATGCCCAGGGCGTCCAAGAGGACCATTACAGTGGTCCATGGTCCGGGTGGGCCTGCACATCAGAACCCCCGTAGGAGGCGCTGTCCACATGTGAAGAGGCGGATGAGTGATGTGAAGGCCACGGAGGAGCTGTCAATGACTGTGCCAGGTCCCTGCGCATACAGATTTCGTCTCTGCATGGTGCCGGCGAGCGGTATCGGGAGTCATGGCGGTACCTCGATCGGGACTGGGACCTGCTACCAGCTCGGTGCCGGGAGGTCGACCGGTGCCGTATGCTGCCGTGCCGGGAACAGCTTCGGTAGGAACGTCAATGCTGCGATCTAGACCGGTGCCGGGAGTAGTACGACGGCGACCAGGATCTTGATCGGTGCCATGAGTACGACCGGTGCCATGGGGAACGGCCCTGGGACTGCGAGCGGTGTCTGGATTTTGATCAGCGCCGCTGAGAGTAGTCCCTCGATCTGGATTGGGACCGATGCTCGGTAGCGCCTGGCAAACGTGGGCGCACCATAGTGGGCTTGCCCATCGACTGGATAACCCGCACCGGCGGTGCCGGGGTTCGGGCGGCTCGGGCTCTGTCAGGGCGATGATGTCGCGTGCCAAGGAGAAGGTCTCTGGCATGGAAGGCGCGACGAGCTCCACCGCAGGTCGTGCTGGGGAGCTAAGAGGCACCGGACTCAACGGCTGCTGCGAAGCTGGAGTCTACAGTGCGATGACGCTCGGTGCCGCGGCAGATGACGGTGCCGGGCGGTCCGATTTGGAAGCACGCTCCGACTGCAGTGCAGCTGTAGGTGCCGCAGGAGTCCTGTGCTTCTTGCTCCTCAGGGAGAGGGAGCGGTGCCGGCTGGGGTTCCGGGCCGGTGCCGGGCGGGAAAGCGAAGCTTTTGTCAGTGCCGGGCGGTCCGGAGCGGAGGAGACGCTTGGTCCCGGTGCTGGAGTCGGTGCCGAAGATGGGGGAGTCAGAGATGCCTCCATCAAGAGCTGCTTTAAGCGACTGCCCCGCTCTTTCTTTGTCCGGGGTTTAAACGCCTTGCAGGTCCGCACTTGTCCGCAAGGTGGGACTCGCCTAGGCACCTCAGACAGGAGTCGTGCGGATCTCCTGTGGGCATTGGCCGATGACAGGCCACACAAGGCTTGAAGCCCGGTGAACCGGGCATGGGCCCCGGTACCGTGGGGAGGAAAAAAGGGGCGAACCCCTGATCCTCTCTAACTATCTACAGAACTACAATTTACTAAATTTAACACTAACTATAACTATAACTATGATGAAAGAACTATATGCATGATACTACACAAGAGTGAAATGCTAGGGAGGTGGAGAACAGCCAGCTGTGCTCCACAGTTCCAATGACCGACACGGGCGGTAAGAAGGAACTGAGGAGCAGGTGGGCCAGCAGGGGTATATATCAGGCGCCATACCGGCGCCACTCCAGGGGTGACCTGCTGGCCCACCGAGTGCTGCTAGAGTAAAAAGTCTCCAACAAACGTGCACTCGGTGCGCGCACACCTAATTGGAATGGATATGAGCAATCACTCGAAGAAGAATGTAATGTTACGGTGGTGGCTAAGTAGTTGCTCTGCGGCTTTGAAGGGTGGGGAAGGATTCTCCTGCTCCAATCCCCCATATAGTAGTGCTCAACATGCGCACTGTTCTCCTTCTTTTGAGCCCCAGGGTTTGAAAATAAGCTATTTTTATTGTGCCACTTGCTCTGCACCTAAGCTGCTTGGTAGCCCTGCAGAGAGGCAGTGTGGTCCAGCCAATCAGGTATTGGAATAGGAGTCAGGAGACCTGGGGTTTGGTGCCACTATTCTGCTAGATGACCTGGGGAAAGTCACTTCACCTTTTTGTACCTCAGTTTCCCAATATGTAAAATGAGAATATTTACCCCTATTTTAAAGGCTCTTTGAGATCTACAAGTTAAAAGTGATACATGAGAGGAAAGTGGAAGTAGCAATCAAAACACACACACAAATACTTAAAGAATGGAAGGAAGGGGAAGCAAATGGCAATGAATACAAGTTAAAAATGTAGGCAACTGATATGTGAAGATAAAGAAATATATGAAATATCAATATCCAAATGGGTTAGAGACAATAATAAGGTATTTTAAACTTATTAGGAGCAAAACAACCCTATGTCAGGTATCAGAACATTGCTAGATATAAATGATTTAACTGTAAATACTGATGCAGAAAAGGGAGAAATGTTCAACAGATATTTCTGTTCTGTGTTTGGAACCATGCCACAGCATGAATCCATTCCACACAATGTTGTCGATGGAAAGAAAGGTAAACATCTATAACAAAGGAGGATGTGAGGCTGTGACACTCACCTCTCACGAGCACCCTCTTCTGGTTGGATGTGTCTGCAGTCTTTCAGTTCTGGTGGCCCCCGATGGTGGTATTTTCAGTGATTCAGCCCTCTGGCCGAGTCACCCACACTGTCTATATGTGAATCAGAACAGACCCTTTCCAGGATATAAGGTCCACCAGAGGCCAGTCTCTCTACCCTCCCCAAGCTCAGTCTTTAAGTAGTCCCAGCCCTGATATGGGGCCATGCCCCCAGGGCTTCCTCCCTGAAGACACTATCTTCCTGAAGCCCTCCCCAAGCTCAGTCCCAGCAGCCAGCCAGGAGTGCCTCTTTAGCTCCCCAAGGCACTGCCCAAACTGAGCTGTCGATGGTCCCGCTCTTCTTTCAAACAGCCAGTAACCTGGTCCTTTCCCTTACAGGTCCATGCAGCAGCTGACTGCTCTGAGCCTGTTGCTCCTTTTTATATTGCCCTTCTGGCCCCTGATTGGCTGCTCCAGCAGACTCTGATTGACTGCCTCCCTTGCAGCCACTCCTAAGGTGCTTGGAGTACTTCTCTTCTGCTCCTCTCTGGGACAGGGTGTTGCAGGACCCTGAGGCCTCCAGCAGGGGGCCTCTGAGCCTAGTCTACCTGTCACACAGCATCTATTTAAATTAAACATTTCCAAATCCACAGATAACTTACACCCAAGAGCCTTAAAGAAACTAGCTGAGGAGCTCTCTCAACCACTAACGTTAATTTTTAACAAATCTTAGAAAGGGAAAAAGGGATGACCCATGGAACTATACACTGGATAGCCTGATGCTGATCCCAGATAAAATGATGGAAGGGTTAATTTGGGACTCTTATTAAAAAAAGAATTAGAGGCTACAAATATAATTAATGGCAGTCAGCATGGTTTCAATAATAGGTGGGCCAAATTAACCTGCTGTCTTTTTCTTTTTTTTTTTTAAGAGCACAGTTCCGGTAGACAAAGGCAACTATGTTAATATAGTATACTTGGATTTCTCCAAGGCATTTGACTTAATGCCACGAGACATTTGATTTAAAAGATCACATTATATAGTATTAACAGGGCATACTTTAAATGGATTAAAAACTGACTCACTGACATCTCAGAAATGTAGTTGCTAATGGGGATATATTAGTGAGTGAGACCATTTCTAGCTGAGACCCCTGAGATTGGTTCTGGGTCAACAGCTATTCAATATTTTTATCAGTGATGTAAATGATAATATCAAATCTTTGCTGGTAAAGTTTGCAGATGACACAAACATTGATAAGGTCACCAATAATCAGGTAGACAGGTACTGTCACAGAGTAATCACAATCCAACTAAATGTGTTTTAAGAGAGCCAAATGAAAGATAATACTTCTGGGAACAAGGAATGTAGGCTATACCTACAGGAGGGTCACCTGGAGAGCAGTGACTCTGAGAAGGACTTATCAGTAATCATAGAAAATTACCTCCAGATGAGATCTTGGTGCGATGCTGTGGTAACAAGGACTAGTATGATCCTTGGATGTCAAGAAGGGGGAATAGCAAGTAGAAGTAAGTGATCCTGTCTCTGTTCACACCATGGGTAAGATCGGGACTACAATACCGTGACCAGTTCTGGTGAACATTTGGAACAGGGGCTGTCTTTTTTTTTTATGTTTGCACAGCACTTAGCACAATGGGTTTCTGATCCATGACGGGGGCTCCTGGGCACTACGATGATACAAGTGGAGGAGGAGGAAGAGGAGGAAAAGGACAGTTTGAAGGAGGGCCACAAAAATAAACGAGAGGCTGGAAAACAAGACTTACAATGTGAAGCTTTATGAGCTCAATTTGTTCAGCTTATCAAAGAGAAGGATGAGAGGTGACTTGATCACTGTGCACAGGTACTTACACATGGAAAAGGTATCTGATAGAGGGGAGCCTTTTCAGCCTTGCTGACAAAGGCAGAACACAATCCAATAGCTGGAAGTTAGACAAATTCAACCTTGAAATAAGATGCCACTTCCTAGCTGTGAGGGTAATTGGACTTTGGAACAATTTACCAACATAGGTGGTAGACTCACCGTTGCCTGGAGTCTTTAAAATGAGATTCTATAGCTCTCTAAAAAATATGTTTTAATCCACCTTCAGGCTGGATGATCATTGTGGGCTCTCTGGGCTCAGAATCTGTGAATTTATGAATCCCACCCTTCGTCCCTTTTCTTCATGGACCATGGGGAGAACAGGTGTGTCTGCATTGTCCTCAGCATGCTCATTTACCCTTGCAGCTTTGTATTAAGACAATGATTATAATCAAATCTCATTCTTCAGAGTTTCACCAGTCACCTGTAATCATCAGGGAGGAATTTTTTCCCCAATGCACAATTGGCCAGATTTCTTGTGGGGTATAGTGAGGGGGGGTTCACCTTCCTCTGAAACATCAAGGATTGGCCACTACTGGAGACAGCACACCAGACAGGGTGGACCACTGGTCTGAGTCATACAGAAAATCCTCTCTCTGACAATGGCTGGTGTGTCTTGCACATGGACTCAGGGTCAAATTGATCACCAGATCTGTGGTCAGGAAAGAATCACCAAGTCAGATGGAAAGGGTACTTGGGCATTTTTGCCATCCTCCACAGCACAATGTGTGGATCACCAATGAAGATCATTTGTGCATAGCTTACGTAATCAATTCCCTGCCATTGCAAGAGCCTTGGGTATTAATCAGTCTTCCTTGTTCTCTGCCTCTGGCACACAACAGTCTCCTGAGGACTGACATACTTTAGTTTAACCCAAGCGTGACAGATACAGCAATTTCCCGCAATATACTTGGGAGACCTTACTGAATTAAGTTTACATATCTTTAGGGTCCATTGCATTAAATGAATGGTTGTGGGCTTGAATGATCAAATGACTATATTGAACAAAGTGGCAGACAAAAATGGATTTTGGGGATAATACTAGTGAAATGGATTTCCTAGGAAATATCTAGGGGGGAGGTGAATGCAAATTCACCCCAACCCCACCCCCACGGTTATGCAACTTCACCCTAAGGACAGGACAATCATCAGCTGATTCCCTAATCCCAGAATCCCAAGATCAAAGGACCAAGCCGTGTAAAGGAAAGATGAACCTATGCATCGCTGTGCCTGTTCTGAGCAAAAGCTGTAATGAACTTGTCACTACAGAAAAGCCCTTTGGTGGGATTGGAAGGACTGACTCCTACCAAAGCCCCTGCTGGAGTAGGGCACGGTGGGAGTCATCTTTGGTAAGCTTTTCAGCATGCGTGTAGGTTCTTTTATTCTTTTGAATATGTTTTCCCTGTAATCCTTTCACCTTAAAAATAAATGTGCCTGCTTAGAAAGAGCTGTGTGGGAACTTATAACTGTGTGCAGTTCAACCCTCTATAGCCTTTGGAGAAAAAGCAAAATACAAACACTGGCCTATTCAGGCAGTTGTGGCTTGCTGGGAATATCACAGTAGAGGCAGAGAACTGTGCATCATAGAAAAACCTCATCAGGAAGGAGAGAGACACAAAACGGTGATGGGTGAGGAGTTCGGAGCCTCGAGTGGGTGCCCTTGCACATGGCTCGCCTTGAAGTTCAGGAAGCTGAGTCTGAGGACAGCTGAGAGCTACATCAATAAGACTAAATGTGTCATTTGTGTGGGGAGAATATTTGATATTGCTGTATTATAATTGACTGATATTCTTTTGCTGAAGATTAAAAGTTGTTTCTACACCCCTACCCTGATATAACACCACCCTATATAACATGAATTTGGATATAATGCAGTAAAGCAGTGCTCCGGGGGTGGGGGGCTGCGTGCTCCAGTGGATCAAATCAAGTTCAATATAACGTGGTTTCACCTATAACACAGTAAGATTTTTTGGCTCCTGAGGACAGCGTTATATTGAGGTAGAGGTGTATCAATTATGAAAATTCGAGCTCGGTGAATCCGAGTGAGGTCTTACTATATCATTTGCTCTAAAGTCTCATTCACAGTCCTCACAGTGCACGATCCTTTCAAGAACTGATCCTTTCTAGACTCCAGATGGTTGCAGAAGGATCCCACTTCATGGCCCTGCAGGCAATACATGGGCCTAAAGCTGCTCTTTGGGCATCTGTACTTTAGATTCTAATATTCAGACCATAATTACACTTTTACTCTGCTTATTAGCAAATAAAATATAACACATTCTAGTCTTCAGGCAGTAAATATAAATTATATCTTAGAATTTAACTTTGCATAACATTAAAGGTACATGACTCTATTTATATATTACTATACCTTGTTAGAAGTCCTGTGCCAAGCCATGGATGTAGAAACTTGTACGGAAAAGATTTTTCTATGTGCTTTGAACTGTTTAGAACAACCTACCAGCAGGAGAAAGGACAGAGGGGAAATATCTCTTTAAAAGAAGTTGGTAACACTGTATACGCATTCTATTTTTTAGGAGGGGGATATTTGCAAAATATATTCAAAGCTATGACTGCTCTCCTATAAACTTGACCACCCATTTACAATCATAGAGTAGAAGGGTCTCAGGGTGACATTGGGTCAACCTGAATTTCTTGGGCATCTATTTAAAGACTGAATTATATACACACCTAGAGGCTGATGGTAGTGGGCACATTTTATACATTTTAATACATAAACAGGTGTCCTGATAATCAGTGGCAGAAGAGATACCTGAACAACAGAGATACCTTAAGATTACTCTAAATAATGAATCCTCCTTTGTAAAATAACACCTATGGTTTTAATTAAAACACTTTTTTCAGTTTTAATATGATTGATGCAAATTATATCATTTCCATCAGTCCTCAAGTCCTGTTGGGAGATTTTTGTATGCATTTTATTTAATAAATACAGTAAAATGTATCTCACCCGTATATCACTTGCTAATTAAAAAACAACTATACCTCAAAGATAATAGCACAACACTGACATTTTAAACTAGCAGATCATTAACACAGTATCTGCTACCAGAACCTGTTATGTTGATAATGCTGTCAAGGTCTTATTCCCACTTTGAACTTTAGCGTCCAGAAAGTGTGGACCTGCATGTACCCCTCTAAGCTTAATTCCTAGCTTAGATCTGATAACGCTGCCACCGACCAAAATATAGTGTTTGGTACACTTTCTGTCCCCCCAAAACCTTCCCTGGGGAACCCATGACCCAATTCCCTTGGGTCTTAAAACAAAGAGGAATAAACCATTCCCCCTCATTCCCCCTCCCAGATTTTCCCCTCCCTGGGCTACCCTGAGATATACACTGATCCAAACTCCTTGGATCCTAAAACAGAGAGGAATTAACCTTCCCCCCCACCTTCTTTCCCCCCACCAATCCCGTAGTGAGTTCAGACCCAATTCCCCTGGGTCTTGCACAAGGGAAAAAAAATCAATCCGATTCTTAAAAAAGAAAGCTTTTAATTAAAGAAAGAAAAAGTAAAAACTATCTCTGTAAAACCAAGATGGAAAATGTATACAGGGTCTATAGACTAGAGGGAATCCCTCCCCCTTAGCCTAAGATCCAAGTACAGCAGACAGAGGAAAAAATATCCTTTCAGCAAAATACACATTTGCAAATAAAGAAAACAAACATAAAGACTAATCTGCCTTCTATCTAGTACTTACTATTTTTGAACATAAGAGACTGTTTCAGAAAGACTGGAGAAATCTGGTTGCATGTCTGGCCCCTCCTAACTCCAAGAGAGAACAAAGAACAACCCAAAAAGCACAAAGAAAGACTTCCCTCCACCAAGATTTGAAAGTATCTTGTCCCCCGATTGGTCCTTTGGTCAGGTGTCAGCCAGGTTCACTGAGCTTGTTAACCCTTTACAGGTAAAAGAGACATTAACCCTTAACTATCAAATTATATCATTTCCATCAGTCCTCAAGTCCTGTTGAGAGATTTTTGTATGCTTTTTATTTAATAAATACAATAAAATGTATCTCACCCGTATATCACTTGCTAATTAAAAAAACAACTGTACCTCAAAGATAATAGCACTACACTGACATTTTAAACTAGTGGATCATTAACACAGTATTTGCTGTCAGAACCTGTTATGTTGATAATGCGAAGTGAAGTTCAAGGTTTTTCACAGTCCAAAACCTGGATAAACATTTCCTCTCACTTAGTCAAGAAGCAGAGACGTATTTTTAATCAATAAAAAGATAC
Organism: Gopherus flavomarginatus; assembly: GCF_025201925.1. Taxonomy (NCBI): domain Eukaryota; kingdom Metazoa; phylum Chordata; order Testudines; family Testudinidae; genus Gopherus; species Gopherus flavomarginatus. The sequence continues at coordinate 224,644,369 of NC_066619.1, read as the reverse complement.
AGAAGAAGAAATTCTGAATTTATCTCAAAGCAAACTGCAAACCATTCAGGGCTAGACTGCACTATTTGCACGCTGCCACAGTAAAGGGGATGGCACTCACACCCCTGCAAAGAGAACACCAGGGGTATTGTGTCTCAGTTGCACTGACAGGGAGTGATTTGTGTCATCCCTTTAGCTCATGCAACATACCACTGGGAGGAACATCTGGCATGCAGTCCCTGTGCTCCCCTGAGTGCCTAGAGTTGTAAAGCACCTGCACAAAAGTAGGCAGGGAGGGCAGGCAGGGAGGAGGAGGAGACCTGCATGAAGCCTAAGCTCTAGAGCAGTGGTTCTCAAAGCCAGTTTGCCGCTTGTTCAGGGAAAGCCTCTGGCAGGCCGGGCCAGTTTGTTTACCTGCCGCATCTGCAGGTTCAGCCAATCGTGGCTCCCACTGGCTGCGGTTCGCCACTCCAGGACAATGGGGGCTGCAGGAAGCGGCAGCCAGTACGTCCCTCGGCCATGGGCTTTCCCTGAACAAGTAAACAAACTGGCCAAGGGCTTTCCCTGAACAAGCCGTGGACCGGCTTTAAGAACCACTGCTCTAGATGTAACAAGAAGTTTGGTGACTGTCATCTGTCCTTCATGACCAGCCATTTTCAATGTTTACTATAAAATCTGGAGATGAAACAAACACAAAATTTTAAATTAGGGAATCAAGTATCACAGGGGTAGCCGTGTTAGTCTGGATCTGTAAAAAGCAACAGCGTCCTGTGGCACATTATAGACTAATAGATGTAGTGGAGCATGAGCTTTCATGGGTGAATACTCACTTTGTCAGATGCATGTAATGGAAATTTCCAGAGGCAGGTATAAATATGGTTAGGGCATAACTGTCATAAATTTTATGATTTGTACAAACAAATCTATTAAACATGAGATAGGAACACTCACCTCCACAGCATCTGGATGATATAAAATCACAAAAGGCAATGGTCCTATCCAAAGTTTTAGCAAGGGTAGATTCCTGTATTCTTCTAAGTTGGTTACTATTTGTTTAAAGAAATCTGTGACGAGAAAAATCAATTTGAATGGGCCAAACTCAGAACTTCTGTAATCATGTAATTGATCATGAGTTCACTGCAGTGTTAGTTTTGCTACTGTGACAAAGCCAGTATGTTTTGCACTTATTTATTATTTTGATTACAGTAGCACTTAAGGGTTCCGATTGTGATAAGCACTATACAGACATAGGAACCTAAATAGAAAGGACAAATGAAAGAGAGTATAAAGGAAATATTTTATCTCCTTTTTACAGATGGGGATCTGACACACAAAGAGACTATGCGACTTGCCCAAGGTCACATAGGAAATCTATGGCAAAGATAGAAATTAAATACATTTCTTTGGATTCCCCGCTCAGTGCATTAGCACAAGCCCATCCTCACACTGATTAATTTTTCCAAACAACATGATAGATGGAATATAAATCCTTGGGGTTTAGGATCATCTATTAAGAACAAGAGAACCTCTACTGATTGACTTTAAAGACCTTAACTGAGTCCCTCTAAAATGGCACCAAGACATCTGAGATAAAAGGGGAAATGAGATTGTGCAGATTAATAAATCATTCCACAATCATGCTAGAGTCCACATTCGAGCAAAATTTCTACACAAAAGAGCAGAGGGTCACCACCTATTATTAACGTTCTCTGACACTTTCCACCATAAGGCCTCATTTTTAGTTGCTTATAATTTTGCCAAACTTTAACACTTTGGGTTGCAATTTCCCATGCCAGGTGCTCACCTCAAGCCACATTTCAGCCAAAACTGTTCAGTTGCTTTCAAGAACAAGGCTAAGTAAAAATATGTTGTTGTTTTGCTCATGTTAAAAAAAATCTTGAGACCTTTACTTTTAAATGCTTTAACACCTCCATGGAGGGGAGTGGACTGTGTGTCAGGAATATACCTTGTGCCATCCCACTAAAAATCCACCCAAAATTGATCATTTTTAGCCTTTGAAAAATCACATTTTGTATTTGTTCAGTTAGGGGTGGCTCCAGGCCCCAGCGCAGCAAGTGCGTGCCTGAGGCAGCGAGCTGGGAGGAAGCGGCATGCCAGTCGCCATGAGTCTGGCAGCCTTCGGGGCGTTTCTGCGGGAGGCCCGCCGGTCTCACGGTTTCAGCAGCAATTTGGCAGTGGGCACGCTGTAGGCATGGGACTGGCAGATCACCCACAGAACTGCCGCTGAATCTGTGGGACCAGGGCGGACCTCCCACAGAAACGTCACCAAAGACTGCCTGACTGCTGTGCTTGGAGCAGCAAAAACATTGAGCTGCCCCTGTGTTCAGTAAAGACTCACTGGATCTTAACAGCTAAAAATCTCTGAAGATTCCTTCTTCATTTAACATGCTTGAGTTTCTCACAGCTCCTGTGTGTGACCAGACCAGCCTCCTCCATCCCCTCACAGCTCCTCTGTGTAACCACACTGTGTATGTGCCATCCCTACAGAGCAATTGAACCTCCTCCCCCCACCCTCACGGCTCCTATATGTGACAGGACTGCACGTGTGCCCTGTCCACAGAGCAACAGGCTATGCTGCATCCCCTCCCTGCCCTCACATGTGACCACACTATGCATGTGCCATCCTCACAGTGAGGATACATCCAGACTACCCGCCGTATCGGTGGGTTAAAATCGATTGCTCGGGGATCGATATATCGCGTCTAATCTAGACGCGATATATCGATCCCCGAGCTCGCTTATATCGATTCCGGAACTCCATCAACCCCAACGGAGTTCCAGAATCGACACGGACAGCTGCGGACATCAATCACGCGCCATCTGGACGGGTGAGTAATTCGATCTTAGATATTCGACTTCAGCTACGTTATTCACGTAGCTGAAGTTGCGTATCTAAGATCGATTTCCCCCCATAGTGTGGACCAGCCCTGACTGAGATGCCTCCATCCCCTCAACAGCTTCTGCATGGGACTGGACTGCACATGCCCTCTCCAGCCACGGGTTAGAAGGCTAAGAAGAACTTTACCCATAATGGCTGCTTCAGCCCAGGGTGCAACTGGGCACCATAACTCAGAGCAGGGAGCCTCTCTCTTCTGTGCTCTCCTGCTGGTACCCAGGAAGCACGGAGGAGGAAGCTGCAGATGGGACAAACGTCAAATGGGGTAGGGGGGGAAGAGAAGGAAAAGAGTAGATTGGGACAAGAGATCTCATGAAATTGGGACTGGGGGGGGACTGGGATTGGCCAGGAAAGACTGGGCTGACTGGGCAAGGAGACTGGGAGCTAGGGAAGGAAGGGCATGTTGGGATTTGTTGGGTGGGGAGTCTAAGACTGGTTAGGTGGGGAGACAGGAACTAATTGGGCAAGGAGACAAGGAATCATTGAGAGAAATGGGAAGATAGGGGACTAGGATACAGTTAGCTGGAGGGTTGAGTGGAGAGAAGGAACCTGGGACTGTCTGGCCACAAGACCGAAACAAGGAACCAGGGGGAAATGGGAGCAGATGAGAGAAGAGACAGATCTGACAAGGAACTGGGGTAGGTGGAAAGAAATTAGACTGGCTGGGAAAAGAGACTGAGGGTATGTCTACACTACCCACCGGATCGGCAGGTAGTGATCAATCTATTGGGGATCAATTTATCATGTCTAGTGCAGACGTGATAAAATCGATCCCCGATCACTCTGTGGTTGACTCAAAATCAATCACTCAAAAGTTAGGAAATGCCAGAGTTAAGGCTCCCTGTGTATCCCTAAGAATATATATTATGACACAGTCTAACTACATGATCACATATTTCTTCCATGGGCCCTCTGCCTGATTCAGTGCATGGAATGGAGCTGCTCTGAGGATTAATCAGGGCCACATAAGTGAAGGAATCTGCTGTCTATAGGATCCGTGCCTCATTTGTTATAGAAGTTGAAAGGTGCATAGTTAGGGCCATACCAAATTCATGGTCCACTTTGATCAATTTTATGCTGAGAGTATTTTAAAAATAACAAATTTCATTATTTCAGTTATTTAAATCTGAAATTTCACAGTGTTGTAACTGTAGGGGTCCTGACCCAAAAAGGAGTTGGGGGGGGAGCAGTCACCAAATTATTGTAGGGAGGTTTGCAGTACTGCTACCTGCTCTGCTGCTGGTGGGGAACTGCCTTCAAAGCTGGGCATCTGGCCAACAGCTGCTGCTCTCTGGCCACCCAGCTCCGAAGGCAGTGCAGAAGTAATGGTGGAAATACCATGACCCCCCCCAAAAAATAACCTTGCGACCCTCCTGCAAGTCCCTTTTGGGTCACGACCCCCAGTTTGAGAAACACTGGTTCCCCCTGTGAAATCTGTACAGTATAGGCTAAAAGCACACAAAAGACCAGAGTTCGTTGTGGAGAGACCAGATTTCACAGTCCGTGACGCGTTTTTCATGGCCGTGAATTTGGTAGGGCCCTATGCATAGTGAATGAGGGCAGGGGGTTGCAGGAAGAGAAAGGAGTATCTGGTGGTTAAGATAGTGGAATTCTGCCCTGGAGAATTGGCTTCTACCTCTGCCTCTGCCACAGAGTGTGATGCTAAGCAGGTCACTTAACCCAAATTTTCCACAGGTAGTCACTAATTGTGTGTTCCTCATTTTCTGTGGGCCCAAGTGAGGCCTGCTCAGGAGAAGTGCTGAAGTCAGCAAGAGCTGTGCTTGAATATATAAAGGGTGATACATTGTTAAGTACTATACAAAAATCACGTCTTCAGCATCTCGGATTGGACACCTAAAATTAGTGGACATTTTTTACCTTAATCTCTTTGTGCCTCACTTCTCCATAATAATACCCTCTCACCTCACAGTGATGATGTAAAAAATAATTAATGTTTGGGAAGCAGATGGATACTACTGTGATCAGTATCATAGAAGAGCCCCTTCACATCACAATTTGACTAGCATGCAGTAAATACGACCTATGGCAACATACTGAACTGTGTGGTTAAAATAAAACATTGAATAGCTGCTCATTAATTAAGCACTATCCATCCTACAGCAGAATGAGGCCAGGATCCAATGGAAAATATAGTATGTGATCATGTAACTAAAGTCTATATCATAATCCATACACACAAAGGAGCTCTTTTAAGTTTGCATAGCCAACTTTACTGCTGGCATTTCCTAACTTTTGAGTGCTTGACTTGGAAACCTTCATAAGATTCTTTTAAAATAAATGTGTGTGTGTGTGCGATAAATATAAATGTAGCAAATGCTGTCTTAGGCCCTGAACTTGCAAGGAATTCCACACAGGCAGCCCCCTGCACTTGTTCAGAGCAAATGGAAGGATTGTGGCCCTCGTGTATGGTTTTTTTAACCCACTTATATCATAGAACAAAGTCAGAAATGATGTAAAAAGAGCAGTTCTGCCAGCTAGATCTTCATCAGAATGTATGATGCAAAATAAACATAGTTAAACAACTCAGAGCCTTAAAAATTTCCCTGGCACTGGCAAGACATTCCTACAGAAGCATTATTTATGCTTACCCTGATCAAAACAAAATTCTGCTTTTAAAGACACTCGCTGGCTTTCCAAATAAAATACTATAACATTTCCAAAACTGAGACCTGTCTGCTCTATAACTGGTTTCCAGGCCCTGGGCCAAGAATGTGAAAAGGAAGACCTGGAATCTTCCCTAAATGAGAGCTATTGGTTTCTGTAGAATCTATGCTTTCTGCTCCTTGTGGTTGTGAAAACAACCTTCCAAATCTGACCCAAATATGATTTGATGCAGCACTGCCTGGTCTTTCTAAATCAACCGAGAGATTGAGCCAGTTAGGTTTTTGGAATGGGGAACAGCTGCTACCGTTAGGAGCAGGGTTCTGTGTGTATGGTATGTAAGAAGGCTGCACTTTCTACCTACTGGAACAGAGGCTTAAGTGCAGTCTTACCTCCTGAAGCAAAAGTCCATGGGAGCATTCAAGCACCCAAGTAAAAGGCTCTTTGGGTGTAGGTGAGGACATCAACAACACCCCATTGCCCCTTAGAGACAGTTCTGTGGAGAAGAGTGTCTCTTGCCACAGCAACAGAGGATTCAGGGAGGAGGATGCCAAGTCCACCAACCACAACCTACCCCAAGCAGAGATTCATCTAAAGGGGCCCCAACATGGGGCTCCGTGCTGGAATGTCTGCCCATGTTTTTAATTGGCCCTCACAGGAGTTTGATTAAAGGATAAAGGGCCCCTGGGTCTTTGAGGCCTCTTGAGGGGCTGGTGCTTCAAAGCTCCACTCCCAGACGACCTGTGCTGGTCTAGTGGCTAATAGAAGCTACTCTTTGTGAGGAGTTGTGCACCAACTGGGACCCAGAGTCTCTAGATGGGTTCCCTGCCCAAGTGTAAAGGTCCAGGCCATTGTAATTTCTCATGGTGGCTGTGCTGCGGCAAAGAGCCCTGGGGCAGCTTGGAACTTTAAAGCTCCACATCTAGAAGGCCTGTGGTGGCAGCTGTTGGGGTCACGGAGTGGGAGATGCTGAGAGGAGCCAATGTGCCACGGTGCATTTGCCTTAGCTCCAGAAGGTAGGGAAGGGTCAAGAGGTTACATAACAGTTATTTATAATGTGCTATAAATGGACTTTGTTGTTTCTCTAGTAAGAGAGTTGTGACAGATCTATGTTAATTACACATAAAATAATTACATAAGATACTAAGTTCAGGAGTTATGAAGTCCACATTTTATAGAACTAAATATTTTACAGATAGACGAACACAACATGAAATACAGCTCACAATTTATAACATTATTAATATCTCTTTAGAACCATATTAGTTTTTGAAACTAAATTATTCTATCCCTCTTATTTCTATATCATCTAAAGAAAGCAGAGAACCATTTAGAGTCTGTCTAGGAGATCAGCTTGCAGCTCATGGTCCAGTATATGCAACTGCTGGCAACAGAGCCAAATGGAAAATTAACTCTTACCTATAGTACATCTACTATAGTTCTGTTTTGCCACAGAAGCATTTTGAAGATGCAAGACTATATCTTAACCTATACTTTAATGAAAATTCTACAAGTGTGAGGAGGGCAGGACTGAGCCTGTATACTTAGCAAAAAGCTAACAATAAACCAGATCAGCTACCTTTTGGGATATCCAGACACCAAATAAAATTCACCGTGTTAGATGTTCAGTTGGTGTAAATCAGCAACGTTCCATTGAATACACTGGATTTACACCAGCTGCAGATCTGGCCTATTGTTTTCCCAAATGACATCAACAAGAAAAATCTTCACCAGCAAGAGCATTAAACCTACAAAATTTTGCAACACACCTAGAACTTTGGACAGTTATTAATAAGTTGATGTTAACAGAACAATATATTAATAATGTTGTAATATAAACAACAATTTGACAAGACTAAAATACAACCTCGATTTGCTTTTCTAGGATTACACAGGATAAAGGGATGACTGGGCACATTAATAATAATTATTATTATTTGTATTAACATAGCACCCAGGTGCCCTAGTCATGGAACTAGACCCCACTGTGCTAGGCACTGTACACAAACAGAGCTAAACGGCCTACAGTTTGAAGCCAAGGGATGAGGTCTTGTGACTTATCTTAATGTGAGTGTGCAACTTCCTGACAATGCAAGGATATCTACAAACAGCCCTCTGTCACAATCATGCCTGTTCTCCCAAAAATACTTGCCTGTTTCTAAGTCTGTGACAGAAACTGGCCCTGTGCATTTATAGTATTGTCTTCTTCAGTACAACCACCACACCCACCCTGCAGCAAAGTTAAAGCAACTAAATAACGCTTTTTCTTCAGTCCACTTCAGGTACTCTACCCCGATATAACACTGTCCTTGGGAGCCAAAAAATCTTACTGCGTTATAGGTGAAACCGCGTTATATTGAACTTGCTTTGATCCCCAGGGCACGCAGCCCCACACGCCCGCAGCACAGCTTTACTGTGTTATATCTGAATCCTGTTATATCGGGTCGCGTTATATTAGAACATAAGAACATAAGAACAGCTGTACCAGGTCAGACCAAAGATCCATCTAGCCCAGTATCCGTCCACCAACAGTGGCCAATGCCAGGTGCCCCAGAGGGAGTGAAACTTACAGGCAATGATCAAGTGATCTCTCTCTTGCCATCCATCTCCATCCTCTGACGAACAGAGGCTAGGGACACCATTCCTTACCCATCCTGGCTAATAGCCATTTATGGACTTCACCACCATGAATTTATCCAGTTCTCTTTTAAACGGTGTCATAGTCCTAGCCTTCACAACCTCCTCAGGTAAGGAGTTCCACAAGTTGACTGTGCGCTGTGGGAAGAAGAACTTCCTTTTATTTGTTTTAAACCTGCTGCCTATTAATTTCTTTTGGTGACCTCTGTTCTTGTATTATGGGAATAAGTAAATAACTTTTCCTTATCCACTTTCTCAACATCACTCATGATTTTATATACCTCTATCATATCCCCCCTTAGTCTCCTCTTTTCCAAGCTGAAGAGACCTAGTCTCTTTAATCTTTCCTCATATGGGACCCTCTCTAAACCCCTAATAATTTTAGTTGCCCTTTTCTGAACCTTTTCTAGTGCTAGAATATCTTTTTTGAGGTGAGGAGACCACATCTGTACATTGTATTCAAGATGTGGGCATACCATGGATTTATATAAGGGCAATAAGATATTCTCAGTCTTATTCTCTATCCCCTTTTTAATGATTCCTAACATCCTGTTTGCTTTTTTGACCGCCTCTGCACACTGCGTGGACATCTTCAAAGAACTATTCACGATGACTCCAAGATCTTTTTCCTGAATCATTGTAGCTAAATTAGCCCCCATCAGATTGTATGTATAGTTGGGGTTATTTTTTCCAATGTGCATTACTTTACATTTATCCATATTAAATTTCATTTGCCATTTTGTTGCCCAGTCACTTAGTTTTGTGAGATCTTTTGGAAGTTCTTTACAATCTGCTTTGGTCTTAACTATCTTGAATAGTTTAGTATCATCTGCAAACTTTGCCACCTCACTGTTTACCCCTTTCTCCAGATCATTTATGAATAAATTGAATAGGATTGGTCCTAGGACTGACCCTTGGGGAACACCACTCGTTACCCCTATCCATTCTGAGAATTTACTATTAATTTCTACCCTTTGTTCCCTGTCTTTTAACCAGTTCTCAATCCATGAAAGGACCTTCCCTTTTATCCCATGACATCTTAATTTACGTAAGAGCCCTTGGTGAAGGACCTTGTCAAAGGCTTTCTGGAAATCTAAGTACACTATGTCCACTGGATCCCCCTTGTCCACATGTTTGTTGACCCCTTCACAGAACTCTAATAGACTAGTAAGACACGATTTCCCTTTCAAGAAACCATGTTGACTATTGCTCAACAGTTTATGTTTTTCTATGTGTCTGACAATTTTATTTTTAACTATTGTTTCAACTAATTTGCCCGGTACCGATGTCAGACTTACCAGTCTGTAATTGCCGGGATCACCTCTAGAGCCCTTTTTAAATATTGGCGTTACATTAGCTAACTTCCAGTCATTGGGTACTGAAGCCAATTTAAAGGACAGATTATAAATCTTAGTTAATAGTTCCGCAACTTCACATTTGAGTTCTTTTAGAACTCTTGGGTGAATGCCATCGGGTCCCAGTGACTTGTTAATGTTGAGTTTATCAATTAATTCCAAAACCTCCTCTAGTGACACTTCAATCTGTGACAGTTCCTCAGATTTGTCACCTACAAAAGTCAGCTCAGGTTTGGGAATCTCCCTAACATCCTCAGCCGTGAAGACTGAAGCAAAGAATCCATTTAGTTTCTCCGCAATGACTTTATCGTCTTTAAGCACTCCTTTTGTATTTTGATAGTCAAGGAGCCCCACTGGTTGTTTAGCAGGCTTCCTGATTCTGATATACTTAAAAAACATTTTGTTATTACCTTTGGAGTTTTTGGGTAGCCGTTCTTCAAACTCCTCTTTGGTTTTTCTTATTAGACTCTTGCACTTAAGTTGGCAGTGTTTATGCTCCTTTCTACTTGCCTCACTAGGATTTGACTTCCACTTTTTAAAGAAAGTCTTTTTATCTCTCACTGCTTCTTTTACATGGTTGTTAAGCCACGGTGGCTCTTTTTCAGTTCTTCTACTGTGTTTCTTAATTGCAGCGGTTACAGGATAGATAGAATCCAGAAGCCAGTAGGAATATTTTATTTTTCTTCTCTCTGTTAGGGGCTTTTTAGCAGAGAGAAACAGTTTTGTTTTAAAAGGGAACCAAAGAGAATTTTTTTTTCTGCTCTCTCTGGCAGTTGTGGCTTGCATATTAAGCAAGAACCCATTAAGGGGCTATTAAGAGTCTTTTGTGACAATAGCACTCCCATTGAGAGTCATTACCAGCACTATATACATGCAAATAAAGTGGTTTTTCTGGTTTGCTTTACATTGAAAACAAAGGGCAAAAGCACTGTTGCTAGGCAGACCCCAGGAGGCAACAGAGCCTGCAGTTCAGAAGATAAACACCGGAGGGCACCCCAACACAAGAAAACAGGAACCATGACTTCTAAGGCAAAAATTGAGGCCGAAGAACAAATCAAAGAAGCGGAACACAGGCGACAACTGGAAAAAAGACAAAAAGAGGTGGAGCTGAAAGAAAAGGAAGAAAGCATCAAACTGGCAGCCTACCAAAGAGAACAGGCAGCCAAAGAGGCAGCACACAAAAGAAAACTAGAAGAAGAAGAGGTGGCCCACTGAAGGAAACAAGCAGAAGAAGAGGTGGCCCACAGAAGGAAACAAGAAGAAGAAGAGGCGGCCCACCGCCGAGACATGGAAAAACAACAAAAAGAAAATGAAGAGAAGGAAAAACAGAGAAAACATGAACTGGACTTAGCGTGAGCTGGGCTGCATGTGCCAGCCAATCCTAACAACCCTTCGCCAATTATGGTTCCACATCACAGAAAATTTCCCACCTACAAGGCAGGTGACGATACCGAGGCCTTCTTGGAAAATTCTGAAAGAGCCTGTCTTGGGTACAGCATCCCTGAAGACCAGTACATGGTAGAATTGAGGCCACAGCTCAGTGGACCTTTAGCAGAGGTGGCAGTTGAAATGCCTAAGCAGCAAATGAATGACTATAAACTTTTTCAAACCAAGGCCAGATACAGAATGGGGATCACCCCGGATCATGCCAGTCGGCGCTTCAGAACCCAAAAGTGGAAACCAGATGTGTCATTTCCCAAACATGCCTACTACGTTGCAAAAAATTATGAGGCCTGGATATCAGGACACAATGTTAAAACCTTGGAAGAACTGCACCTCCTCATACAAATGGAGCAGTTCTTGGATGGTGTTCCTGAAGACATCACACGGTACATACAAGATGGAAAACCCAAAGATCTCGCTGAGGCGGGGGAGATTGGAGCCAGATGGATGGAAGTGGCAGAAAGCAAGAAAGCTACTGTCAAGGGGAACGAATACCCCAGGGGGCACACCGATCATAAACCCTACAACCGAGGACAGCCAAAGACCCCACATACCACCCAAGTAAAGCCACAGACGCCCTATTCTTCCACCTCACCAGTCTCCAGTAACACACCTCGGCCCAGTGACCCATCAGATGGAAGATGTTTTAAGTGTAATGAACTGGGACATATCAAGGCCAACTGTCCAAAGAATACCATGCGAGTGCAATTCATTACACCACCATCACACCAAAGATCCCACCACTGCCACCATGTCATAACTTTAGTCCCAGATTTGGACCTTAGCGTCCAAAATATGGGGGTTAGCATGAAAACCTCCAAGCTTATTTACCAGCTTGGACTTGGTACTGCTGCCACCACCCAAAAGATTAGAGTGTTTTGGGGCACTCTGGTCCCCCTGAAAAACCTTCCCTGGGGACCCCAAGACCCAAATCCCTTGAGTCTCACAACAAAGGGAAATAATTCTTTTTCCCTTCCCCCCTCCAGGTGCTCCTGGAGAGATACACAGAAGCAACCTCCGTGAATCTAAACAGAAGGATTCCACCCCCCCTAATTCCAGTCCTGGACCAAAAAAAACACTTCCCTCTGACTTCTTCTTCCCACCAATTCCCTGGTGAGTACAGACTCAATTTCCCTGAAATTTCCCAGTAAAGAAAACTTCAACAGATCTTAAAAGAAAGCTTTATATAAGAAAGAAAGAAAAATACATACAAATGGTCTCTCTGTATTAAGGTGACAAATACAGGGTCAATTGCTTAAAAGAAATATGAATAAACAGCCTTATTCAAAAAGAATACAAATCAAAGCACTCCAGCCACTATATTCATGTAAATACAAAATAAACAAACTCTTTGGTACTCACAACTTGGAAACAGAAGATTAGAAAGCAGAAACTACTTCTCCAAAGCTCAGAGAAAGCAGGCAGACAGACAAAAGACTCAGACACAAACTTCCCTCCACCCAGAGTTGAAAAAATCCGGTTTCCTGATTGGTCCTCTGGTCAGGTGCTTCAGGTGAAAGAGACATTAACCCTTAGCTATCTGTTTATGACAATCTCTCACTGCTTCTTTTACATGGTTGTTAAGCCACGGTGGCTCTTTTTCAGTTCTTCTACTGTGTTTCTTAATTTGGGGTATACATTGAAGTTGGGCCTCTATTATGGTATCTTTAAAAAGCGCCCATGCGGCTTGCAGGGATTTCACTTTAATCACTGTACCTTTTAACTTTTGTTTAACTAACCCCCTCAGTTTTGCATAGTTCCCCCTTTTGAAATTAAATGCCACAGTGTTGGGCTGTTGAGATGTTCTTCCCACCACAGGGATGTTAAATGTTATTATATTATGGTCACTATTTCCAAGTGGTCCTGCTATAGTTACCTCTTGGACCAGCTCCTGCACTCCACTCAGGATTAAATCTAGAGTTGCCTCTCCCCTTGTAGATTCCCGTACCAGCTGCTCCATGAAGCAGTCATTTAAAGTATAGAGAAATTTTATCTCTGCATTTCTTCCTGAAATGAAATGTTCCCAGTCATTATGGGAATAATTGAAATCCTCCACTATTATTGGGTTCTTAATTTTGATAGCCTCTCTAATTTCCCTTAGCATTTCATCATCACTATTACTGTCCTGGTCAGGTGGTCGATAATAGATCCCTAATGTTATATTTTTATTAGAGCATGACATTTTTATCCATAGAGATTGTATGGAACATGTGGATTTGCTTAAGATTTTTACTTCATTTGAATCTACATTTTCTTTCACGTATAGTGCCACTCCTTTCCCCTGCTCGACCTGTTCTGTCCTTCCAATATATTTTGTACCCCGGAATGATTGTGTCCCATTGATTGCTCTCAGTCCACCAGGTTTCTGTGATGCCTATTATATCAATATCCTCCTTTATCACAAGGTGTTCTAGTTCACCCATCTTATTATTTAGACTTCTACCATTTGTGTACAAGCACTTTAAAAACTTGTCCCTGTTTATTTGTCTGCCCTTTTCTGATGTGCCAGATTCTTTTTTATGTGACTGTTTATCATCTGATCTGGCCCTTACACTATCCTCTTCCATCCTCTGCTCCTGACTATAACCTGGAGATTTTCTATCATTAGACTCTCCTCTAAGAGAAGTCTGTGTCCGATCCACGTGCTCCTCTGCAGCAGTCGGCTTTCCCCCATCTCCTAATTTAAAAATTGCTCTACAACCTTTTTAATGTTTAGTGTCAGCAGTCTGGTTCCACTTTGGCTTAGGTGCAGCCCATCTCTCATGTATAGGCTCCCCCCATCCCAAAAGTTTCCACAGTTCCTAATGAATGTAAACCCCTCCTCTCTACACCATCATCTCATCCACGCATTGAGACTCTGAAGCTCTGCCTGCGTACCTGGCCCTGTGCGTGGAACTGGGAGCATTTCTGAGAATGCCACCATAGAGGTCCTGGATTTCAGTCTCTTCCCTAGCAGCCTAATTTGACTTCCAGGACATCTCTCCTACCCTTCCCTATGTCATTGGTACCTACATGTACCACGACCATCAGCTCCTCCCAGCACTGCACATAAGTTTGTCTAGATGCCTCGAGAGATCCGCAACCTTCGCACCAGGCAGGCAAGTCACCATACAGTTCTCTATTGGGGTAGAGGTGTATAACTTACCTGAAAGATACTTTTTGTTAAAAAAAAAATCAAGGCTCAATAATACAGCACAAAAGCCCATATTTGCACAGGTACAATAAGCACAGAAATCCATGCATATTGATATTTTTACTATCTCACTGTGGAGAAAGGCACAATAACTTCAGCACCTTACTTAGACTCATAGGAATATAGAAAAATCTCACAGTACAAAAAGAACTAGTATTGTCTGATTTGTCTTGAAAACCAGAGGAGCATAATGAAGGACTCATAACACTGTTATGTTCCAGTTTGGAGTAAATACTGCCTACACTTTGAAAGTTTGTTCTGAAACAATAATTCTTATAAACATAACAGGCTCTTCTATTTATGAAACTATCGTGTGCTTTAGTATAACTCCTTTACCTTAGAATCTAGTGGGAAAACATCTACCATGGCAGTTGTTTTTAAATGTATTAACCATAAAGAGGCTGACCTAGGGTATTTAAAGTTTCATTGAAAGACAAGAAATGGAGTTCAAAGCATACAGGGCTGAAAAGTAGCTTCTGAAAAAGGCAAACGTCAAAATGTCCTTTCGAACTCTTGAATGTTAAAAAATATTTGACATCAGTTAAGAAATATTTGGTAAAAATCAAAACAAACAATTCGTCCCAGTATAATGTTACGTTTGGACCAAGACACAGGGGGAGCTGAAGGCAACACAGCTGTCTGCCACAGTAACTATTATTACCACTGCAGAAGAGAAAGTAACACAGAAGGGAGGCTTTGCAATGGGGAGAGGGGAGTGCTCAAATAATTAAAGGGACAGGACATCACAATTAAGAACTTGTTTTCAAGAAACAAATTTTATAAACTCATTGGAAATAGCGGGGGAAATACCCTAGTAGGAACCATAAAGACTTGTCAGAGGTTTCTGGGGGAGGTTTTGATTGGTTGAAGTAGAGTCTCGGGAATACTGCTTGGCTGTTTTGCCTGGATCTAGAAATGCAGCAGGATGCTGAGTATTAAACTGTTTTGGTTTTGTTTGCAGCTTGGAAAAAAAGTCTTTAACATAAGAACAGCTCACTCCTACTCTGTTATTCTCCAACAACGATTAGTGATGGGGCGAGTCCAGCTCCTACTTATACAGCCCCCAAAACCCCAGCCACTTCCCGAGCACGTTACAAATGTCTACACCGCTGTACGCCCTGTTGCTGGGGCTGATTCCCCAGAGGCATTGCGGTCACCCCGGGGAGAGGATGCTGCAGGAGGGGGGGGGGGTTGCAGGCAGCTACCGCTACGTGTCTGGGCGGCCGTTACCTTCCCCTTTGCGCTCGAAGAGCAGAGCATTTCCCAGCAAAGGGTAACAGGGGCTGACCCCCGGAATCGGCTTCAGCGCCTTCCACTTGCCCAGATAAGCCAGGAGCAGGCGGCACGTGGCGGCTGCCAGCAGCACGAAGAGCAGAGTGACGGCTCCGGCCCCCCAGTAGAGCAGCCGGTCCCACTCCGGAGCCAGCTGCAGAGCCCCCATCGCTGCCTCGAGCCCGGCCGCTGGGCGTGCACTGAGCCGCAGTCCCGTGAACAGTTCCGCGCTCCCCTCCCCCGAGCTCGGGTGCTGCGCCAGGGGACTCCACGAGGCGGAGGCGGAGGCGGAGCCCGAGCCCCGGGGCTGGGCAGGAGTGGAAGAGGCCGGGGGAATGACAGGGAAGGAGGGATCCCCAGAGAAGTTTGAATGAGGGAGAAGAGCAGCAACTGTAGCAGGAGAGGAAGGAAACGCTGCTGTGATCGGTGTCTGCTCTTGTTCTCACTGTGTAACCTGGGATCCGCAGGGGGTGACACGGCCACACGGCAGGGGAAAGACCACGAAGCTGGGAAGCATCAGAGCGGGCAGACGCAGCGAAGGCACAGACCCTGTGCAACTCCCTCAGCTTCAGTTAGGCCACATGCCTGCAGCAAAGGGCAAAGTGTGGCCCTAGGAGTAAATGCTTCAGCTTTCAGCAGCCATGGACCAGGAGCCCCACCTCTAAATGTGACACCCCTGAGCCTGTGCAGTCTGGAATCTGAACTTGGAGGGTCAGGTGAGGTCTCTCCGTAGTTGTCAGTGACCCTAACTAGTGCTGCTCATAGCGAGAGGGGCAAAACCATTTTTCACCCGGCTACTGCAGGGCACAGGGCACAGAGCATAACTCCCAGCCTTGTGGGCAACACTGAGAATACGTTCAGGATGCAGGCAATATTACAGAAGGGAACAGGAAGAGGGACAAACTACAAGAACCAAATGTAATCATGAGTTGATACCCTGTGAGGTGGAGGGTCCCAGACCTCGGTCCTCCATCCCGAGCCCGGAAGTCTACACAACAATGAGACAGCCCTGCAGCCCTACCTGTGAGCCCAAGCCCACGGACTCCCCTCTTAGGTCAGTGGAAGCACTCCTGGTAAGGATGCGCACCAATGACCCAAGGAGGGTAGCTGGATGTGAATCACTGCAGAAATTACTGAGGTGGCTGTTGTAGTACTTAAAAAGTAGTTAGATGAGGCCCTGAAACATAAACCCTTGTATCAGAGGCCCGGTATGAGGCCTAAGGCCTGAACTAAACTAATGGTCAAGACTTTAATATAAAGCAAAGTTAAGCTGTGAGCAAGAGGCAGGCCCTGCTCAGAGTCTGGCAAGGAGAGGGCTGATGTTGCAAATACACACATACCTAAAAGGTATTGGACACCAGAGATATAAACATGTGCCAAGATGATACCAGAACACTCTGATACTTGTATGTTCCACACAGATAACAAGGAACAAGCTGACCCATCCTAAAGGCAGGGGCAAAAGGGTAATATGATGGATGGGGTTGTTTTGATCGAACCAACATGTAGAAGGTGATAGGCGGAACCTTACTACGTAGAGGGGTTGTACTTCAATGTGTCAGGAGTGAGGTGTAACTTGTTTGCACCTTTGTATAAGAATGCACCGCTGAGGGGTTGTCTTTGTCTGGCCTAGGGGGCAGTAGTAAACCCCACCACTGACTAAGCCGGTCCGTTGTCAGGCAGCACATATGTACTAGCAGAACTGCAGACATCTGATCCAGGGAGCTAGAGACTGTGTTTCATTTGGCAATAAATCTTGTCAGCTGCCTTCATACCTTATCAGAGTCTGTGGTCCTTGGCGTTTCTCTCGGGGTCTGCTGTGCCAACTATCTATGCAGAGCCGGGGCAGCACGCAGAGGGAACACATAACTGACTGTTATCAACATAGATAGATATTGGATAGAGCAGACCACCACGCTGGTGACACTTGATGACAGCTGTAAGTCAGCCGAATATAGGTCAACTTTCTAGTGTAGACATACCCTAAATCAGTGCTTCTCAAACATTGCAGGTTGGCAACCCTTTATTTGAAGTCAACATTTTTCACAACTCCATTACATTTACTATAAAAGGTAAGAGTAAAAATGTATAGATGGTACCAATCATAACCCTATGTAATTTATAATTTATTTGGGTGCATGGTTTCAGAGGTTGCCATAGAATACTTGATGTTGTATGGTAAGGATGTGTGGGGAGTGAGATTTTCTTTACTATAGATTGTAATAAAAAAAAATTATGCTTTGTAACTCCCCCACAAGGGGATCGCAAGCCACTGGCTTAGAAAACACTAATCTAAATTGTGTAGGAAGTCAGACTAGAGATGATCAGAATGACACCTTGTGGACTTAAAAATCTATAACTTCTCAAAGTTATTGATTGTCTTTCCGATCTTAGTCTAGTCCTTGTTGTTGAGGTACACAGCTTCTGGCATATCCAAGTAACTTAACAATATTTTAGTACATTAGGTAGAGATCCCTCCTTCAATGCCCTTAGTGAAGGCAACTCTGCTACATTTCTTCCGTGATGAAAACTTGTCTTTTTCCATCCAAACGCACATTTAAGCCTATCTTTCTGACATCTCCTTTGGATGCCTAGCTAGCAATTTATCTTCAGCATGGCCAAAATTGAGCTTACCATCTTCACTCACAAATTTTCCATCACAGTGGATCACACCACCATCCTCCCAGTCGCTGATGTCCATAATCTGGATGTCATTTTTGACTCAGCCCTCACCCTGGATGTGTGTGTGTCTAGAGAATCTCCAAGTATCACCACTTCTGTCTGCATAATATTTCAAAGTTTTAGCCTTTTTCTGTCTCTCTGGATTGCCAAGGCTGTTGTTCAGGCCTTCATCAGCTCATGCTTTTGTAACATGTTTTTGTATATGAAATAAGTTATATAAGTTGTTTTGTGCTTTAGAATAAGTTGTACTTTATGCCTTTACATTTTGTTAAGGTAGTTGACCATGTCTTAGACATAGAGTCTGAAATTCAAAACGGTGTGTCTGCCAAACAGCTCAACTCCATCTTTGTTTAGCGTCTTGTTGAAGTTTTCGCATCCTTTTGGAACTTTGGCGGGAAAGGCAGTAAATGGTTAGCACAGAATTGGTTCAAACAGGTTCCAGCAGGGGAGCTGCCAGTTTTACTTCAGAACTTTGGTGCGCTTGTTCCTATATAAACTCTGAGCACCTGCAGCCTAGTTGCTGTCTGTCCTAGAGGCAGCCACGGTACCGTTATATTTGTATGGCTACATGAACCAGAAGACCAGCATCTGAAGACATCAGTATTAAAAACTGTAACTGTGCTACCACTCTATGAACACATTATTTTCAGAAAAAGGTTACAGAGGTCCTGTTGATTGCTCACCCATGCGTGATCGCAGAGCCAGGCCTCTTTTCAGCATCAGCAGATCCTGTTGATCTCCCACTAAGAAGCGGTTGAGATCCAGGATCCATCAGTTGATTGTGACAACGGTGTCGTACCATCTACTGCCTATCAACACCTAGAAATGGTGAAATATCTGGGGTATTTTTGTTTTAGGTTTATTTGTTTATTGCCAGGGTATCTGTTTGGTTGGGCCTGGATTTTAAATCCAAATTGTCAAACCACATCTTGCTGTTGTTTCTTATTAAGTTATCTGTTCTAAATAAAAGCTGTCATATGTTTACTTTATTCTTCTCTCTTCTCTGTCCATTTGCATCACTATCTTTCCCTATACCGCATAAGGGGCCAAGATCCTGCTAATTAGCTGCAAGGTATAGCTGGCGCATACCATCCTCGCCATCATAGTTAACATTGCAGGGTTAACACTTTCACTGCTATAATCTACTTTTCTCCAGCTTTGAGGCAAGACAAATTGCCATCTTAAAGCCATTTAAAGTGTTCCAGCTAGGATTATCTTCCTGGCTCATCACACTCAAAACTTCTGGGCTGCTACTGACACAGTTCTAAAAATGTCTCCTATTTTAAGGGTCTAACTGAGCATTTCAACACTCTGCTGCATGATCCAATTGCCAGTTTTGAAATTCACCATGCCTGTGGCTTGCTGAAGGTCGCACATCAAGTCAGTAATACAGCTGGTGTAGTCCAGGAATACAAGTCAAGAAATATGAATTCTAGTCACAGCTCTGCCACTGATTTGTCTTGTGACCCTTGGCAAATCACATACCCTTTCTGTGCCTTCGGGATTTAAGAATACTGGTGAAGGAACAGGAATAATCTGTGAGACTGATAGTTAGCTAGAGAGATTAGAGACAAGAACAAAAACTAAAGTGAGATTCAGCTTGGTAAAAGGTATGTTGATGCCACAGTTAACTGTGATTACGTCTGAGTATTAAACTGAGGCTACAGCCTAACTTCCTCAATTCCTGTAACTCTGTTTCAAGGGCAATCACAGTAGTTATCTTCCTCCCTACTTAATTGCTGTCCTGAATAACAGTGGGGGATGTCTGGATATTAGGAAAAACTATTTCACTAGGAGGGTGGTGAAGCACTGGAGGGGTTACCTAGGGAGGTGGTGGAATCTCCATCCTTAGAGGTTTTTAAGGCCCAGCTTGACAAAGCTCTGGCTGGGATGATTTAGTTGGTGTTCGTCCTGCTTTGAGCAGTGTGTTGGATTAGATGACCTCCTGAGGTCTCTTCCAACCCTAATCTTCTATGATTTTTGCATAACATGAGGGAAAATGGAACAACCAAACAGGAATACAGGATTAAGTCTGTCATAAAACTATTGGCCACATAATTCTGCCTCTAGCCTGCTTCATGAATAACAAAAAGCCCTACCCTTACAGTGAGCTGCACTAGCCAAGAGGAGGAGTCTCTCCATCTCACTTGTTGGCATGCATGTACACTCAGCCCTGCCTCTGACGGTGATCATGCAGGCATGAACCTCCAGCCCCCCAGCACACTGGAACAGACCTGCTTCTGGGGAAGAGGCACATGTCTCCCGGCAGAATTTTTTTTGCATTTTTCTGCACAGGGGTCACAGAAAAATGTGAGCCATATGAATTCTGCGCCCCTGCATTGACGCAGAATCCCCCCATGGGTAACATATGTATAAGAAATATAGGGGATTAGGAAAGTAGGTGTGAACTCTATACACCACAATCATAGTGAATAGTTTCTAGATATATGCAAATATGTCCCCATTTTATTAAACAGCTATTATTATTATTATTATTAAAGATGCTACTTGTGATTTTCATGTATTTTACCATCCAGCTCTTATTCAGTATTGAACCCAGAAGGAAGCCTCTAACAGACAGAATAATTTTCTGTCTCTTACCCCTTTATCCATTATAAAGGATAGAGTCTAGTAAAGGTTCCTATTTATATTAAACTGTTTAGGAATCCTTGTTTCTTTCTTATTCTTCACTAGGATTTCTACCACCTTAAAGTTAGAGTCTTACGGCCCCTCAAAAACACAATCTTCATGTGTGGCTTCCTATTTCTGAACTCCCAGACTTCATCACCCCTCAAAGTCTCATTTGCTTTGGCTTGTGTCTATTCTCTACGTGAAATGGAAACAATTACCAAGGCCTCCTTAAAGAAGATATCTAGGATATTATTTCTCCTTTTCCTCAGAATACTTGTCAGGATTCTTAACTAAGTTCTACAATAGCTGTACTAAGAACATAAGAACGGCCGTACTGGGTCAGACCAAAGATTCATCCAGCCCAGTATCTGTCTACCGACAGTGGCCAATGCCAGGTGCCCCAGAGGGAGTGAACCTAACAGGCAATGATCAAGTGATCTCTCTCCTGCCATCCATCTCCACCCTCTGACAAACAGGGGCTAGGGACACCATTCCTTACCCATCCTGGCTAATAGCCATTTATAGACTTAACCACAATAAATTTATCCAGTTCTCTTTTAAGCACTGTCATAGTCCTAGCCTTCACAACCTCCTCAGGTAAGGAGTTCCACAAGTTGACTGTGCACTGCGGGAAGAAGAACTTCCTTTTATTTGTTTTAAACCTGCTGCCTATTAATTTCATTTGGTGACCCCTAGTTCTTGTATTATGGGAATAAGTAAATAACTTTTCCTTATCCACTTTCTCCACATCACTCATGAAACTTACTGGGACTCTCCTATATCACACTGTGACACAAAGACTCCTTGCAAAGGGCCCCTCGGTCTTTGAAAACAACTCTCACCCCAGACCTGATGAACACTACACCAAAGACATCTAAAGGATATTTATCAATAAAGAGTAAAATGTAAGGTATCTACAGAAAGCTCATAACTTCTCAAGATTCATAATCATTGCAAGATGTATCTACAGGTAATATTTAAGGCATAATGTATTTATACAGAAAGTATGCTTTATAGACGTGAAGTAAAAGTTAGTCATCAAGGGATAATATATCTCAGTGATGACTCATTCAAGAAGGAGGGAGTTGCTACCTTGCCCTGGTTAGCCAGTGATGCAATACCAGGCTCAGTTTTCTAGCCTTGCTCCATCCCTAGACTATCAATGGAAAACATCAGAGACAACCACAAACAGTCGAAACCACTTGGATGTAAAAAAGGACCATTGCAACAGACAGGGGCTTGCCGTAGCTGTGAATAAAAACAAAAAAGACTGATTCAGAATAGTGGATGGTGAAGAAAGACCCTCTGCATCCTTTCACTGAGGTGACATCTTGAGGATCACAAATGTTCTCAAGAAAAACTGGATCCTGTTCCTGTGAAGCCAGCCAAGACTCCAAGAGACTGATTGTGCGGGGGTGGGGGCGAGTAGGGGCATGACCCACTTGTACTTCATTAGATATTAACAGTTACCTTTCCTAAGTATAGACCCAGGTTTGCATTTTACTGTTTTGTATTACCACCATTTATTTCCATCACACTCTTTTTTCTAATTAACTCTCCTTTCTTAAATAAATCTACTTTGTTTTATTGTAAGCGCTCACAAGCGCTATATGTTACACCAGAGTTGGGGGGGAGGAGGGGATGAGGGTGTTTAAGGTAAAACTGGTAAAGGGATACACAACACTGTTAGGTGCACAGGATCTGGGATTTTTGTGAATAGCCACTGTCAGGGACTGGATATCACAGGAGAAAGATTCAAGGGACTGGTTTGCATATATCGTTAGCCTGCAAGTCAAACCCAGGGCTGGCACAGTACAGAGGGGAGTGCTTGAGCAGCTGGTGGTGTTAGGCTGCTGACACCCAGACAGGGGCAGGCAGGACTCCCTCAGGCTGGAGGCAGGGGGAACAAGGTGACTCACAGGACTGGGTGCCCTGAGAATCATCACACACACCTCTTATACAATAAAGTTGGTTTTTTTTTCACTATTCTATGTCTCATACAGTGAAGCGATACTATATAATACCAACTAAGGCTAAGATTATGTCACGGATTCTGTGACCTTCAGAGACCTCCATGACATTTTCCAGCCCCAGGGTGGCAGGCAAGAGTTGTCAGCCGGTGGGGGCCCTGGAGCTCTGAGCCGTCATGGGAGGTCGGGGCCCCACAGCTCTCAGACGCAGTAGGTGGCACAGGAACCCAGAGCTCTGAGCCACTAAAGGTGGCAGAGGGACATTGGTGCTCCCTGTCACTGCAACTCTGACCTGCCATGGGTGGATCCCAGAGCTCCCAGCTACCCCAGGCAGCAGGTGCTGGACACCCCCTTTCCAAAGTGGGGCTAAGGCCTCCTCCCATCAGTCCCATTTTGTCAGTTATTTTTCTTCCATTAATTTTTATTTTTAATTGCTCGTGACCGGTCCCTGACATTTGCTAAAAATAACTGGGACAAAATCTTAATACTAATCTATATTTTTGTGACACATGGCCTCTTCTATCAATAATCTGGGTTCTTGTGTTTCCATCTCACTTGGAGGTGATGCCTTGTGACTTTTAAAGCAAGACCTAAGACAAATTTCTCCATTTGACTTGTCTCCAAGGCTTCAGACACTACGAAAGAGCAAAAAGTATTAAGGAGCTCATGGCTAATTGCTCCTCTTATGAGTTAAATATCATCACATATTTGCCTTAGAATATTTTAATACTTAGAAATGCTCATTAAAAAGGTTATTTTTCCATAAAACTTGCTATTTTAAAAGGCACTATAAGTGTAGACACTTTTAGTTGTAACAGATTGTACTACAGACTCTACCCTCAGCTAGACTTGCTCAATTTTTTATTTTTTGGGGGGGGGGGTCAAATTTTTGAAAGACTCCTACCTATTCTACTTTCCACCCAATTTCAGAAGTGGTTTAATAAAATAGCACTAGTTCTGTTAGCATAATATTGTTTCCCTAAATCATGTATCGTCTCTGTCTCAGGAGAAGTTTTATCCCCCCAGGCAGTTCACCCTCTACAGCTGTGACTAGTGTTGCTTCAGCCAACCAGCAGTGTTCATGCTCTGTCAGTAAGACTGCCCATTTTGTTGAACAAATTTTGCTTTTGCTGTCAAAAAATACATACCAACTCAGCTTCCCCTCCACTGTTTTTTTTCCATCAGCCACCTAATTCCTTCCATACAGGCTTTTCACCAGTTGCCTGGCCCATTCCCTGTTATTTCTCATTCCAGACACTTTAGTGATCCATACACGGCATAGTGATCCCAGGTTCAGACTCAGGTTTAAGCCGAAACTACACTGTCCACACACAAAGCCTTATAACCTGTGCCAGAAACCTCTCAGGCCTGTAGCCTCACACAGGCATATATGGGTCCAAGCCAGAGTCCCACTGTGGCATGGGTAAAAGTGAGTCATTTTACAGTGTGGACATAGCTGATGCCTGGGTCGCCAAGCTCACATCCAGAGAGTCGGTCAGCACTATCTCACAATCCCCTAGGCCTGTGTCCCCCAACCCTTCTACCTCAAACTTACCACTTGATTCCCAGGAACCGGAAGCACTCTCCTGGTTCAAACACAACTCTGTTTAACCATCCTTTCCATGTGGACTGCTCAACTGTAAACACAGTTAACCTACTGTGTGTCAGCTATGTCCATCTCTAAGAAGAAACCCTACATCAAGTACACTGCTAGCTGACCAGAGGAACACAGCCAGATTCTGGTAAAACTGCAGTGGAAGGAGAGCAAGACATCTGACTTCACCAGAGCACAAGAAATGATCATGAGTACAAAAGTATCTTGGAAAACCTGGGAGCGTTGGGGAACCACTGGCATGTGATCAATACCAGGAGCAAGTTAAGCAGCTGAAGACCACTTATTGCCAAACCACAGGTACTAACCACACCTCAGAGCACTCTCCATCAGCACCCCCTACCTCTTCTACAAGCAATCAGATTGGCTGCTGGGAACTGTGCCAAGCAAAGAGCCCACAGTGCTGCATGACAATTTCCTGAGCAGGGATGGCTGATAAGTAGTGTTGTTCCATGAACAGGGTCAGGACTGGGACTCAGGAGCCCTGGATTCTATTCTCACCTCTGCTACTGACCTGCTAGGTGATTTGGGAAAGTCACTAAATTTCTCTGTGCCCATTTACCCTACAACTTTTAAAAGATATATTTATACTGTAGACTCTCTGGGGCAGGGATTGTCACCTATTGTATGTATGTACAGGGCTGACACACTGGAGCCCTGAGCCTGCCAGTGCACTCTAGGCACTACTGCACTACACATAATGAATAACAAAAAACTGTAAGTTACTTTTTGGGTTTTTTTGTATGGTCTAAACAGATGCAAGGAGTATGAAATGCTGCCTCTATTCATTAAGTACATATTTTAATGTTAAAATAAATCTGCTGAAGCATTAGATACAGGATTTTTTATTAGGTTTCACATGAGTATGTGACATTAAAAAACTTTAATAACAACTGGTTTGGTAAGAGAGAACTGTCTTATTCACAGGTCAGCAAGCAGGTTCAAATCTTGAGAATGTATGGAATAATTCAGCCTGACAAGACAACTGTTGTTTCCTGAGAACAATTCCATTTGAGCTACAGAACACTTAACATACTGAACGAAATACAGTTCTCTAATCACTGTTCAGATGAAGATAAATTAAACAAGGAAGAAAGGCTAGGGACAGGCAATTTTTACAAAGAGCAACAGGAAAAGTCTGACACTAGAAAAGAGAAAGGGCATAACAGGGATAAACACAGGGTAGTATAAACTCTTATTTAAAAAGACGTTAACTTTGTACATAATCAGTGCAGGGACAATCCAAAATGCCTGTAACACTGGAGAGGGGAAGGGGGAAGGGGAATACAGCTACAGGGATTTAAGCAGTTTGTTACTTGCTTCTGCCAACTGAGAAGCAGAACTATGTAGTTGCTTCCCAAATGAAGAACTAAGTTAGTGTACGTGTGTGAAAGAGACAGTGGCCTCATCTTTACCCTGGAAAGACACCAAATTCCTGCAGTCCAGATTTAAACCATTAGTTTTCTTTTCTTTTTCTTTCATTTTGATCCAGTCTCTGCTGATGCTACTTTTGAACAAGGCCATACACATATGCCCAGGACTGGAAGACGAAGCAGCATACAGTTTGCTGCAATACTCTTTCTTTATTCTTTCTGACGATAGCTAGTAGGCCGAGAAGTACAGTCCTCCATTTATTGCCATGGATTTTCTCTTTCCAAGTTATATTAAGAGGCTACTTGAAATCTCTTCCTGAAAGTGGATGGATTTCTTTGAAAGGATTTGGAGTAATGCTGTGAGCCTGAAAATACAAAACATTATTTGGTAAGTGTACTATAACCAAAAGTCACACCAACTCTGTATTGGGGTTACTTCTGTAGGCCTCCTTTAGAAGAACATTTATTAGCTGATTGTATTGTCACACGTCACCGTTTTTTATCCAAGTAGTTCTTTTGGTTTGTATTAGTTTCTCTGCATGAAGCTTTAACTAAAAAATTATCCAAAACTCAGGAAAACCTACAATTCTCAGGAATGAGAATGGACACACAACGTGTGGAATGGCAGACTTTCATTAGCTGAATGGAAACTAAAATAAAAAGTACTGCTTTATCCCAGAAGTTTGAGAGCCCCATATGAATAATGAATTCCACTCCAGTACCTGCTTGCTTTGCTGGTACAGTAAAGGAAAGACCTAGCTGAAATCCAGCAATGATTTAATTTAAGATTTGATTTAAAGAACATTATAAACAAAAAATTTCCATTTTCTTTTTCACATTAAAATTACTTGATTATGTTCAATACACTAATAATGAATGAGGGACTTGTACACTTTGTAGCTCATGTAAGCCAAGCTTATCACACACATCAGGGGCTCCTTGCATCCCTCCATTTCCCCCCACCTCCAGCTTCTTATATGTCACCGTATCATCCCCCTCTTTTTCAGGGACTCCCTGCAACTACCCCCCAATCTCCTCACTGCCAGGGGTTCTGTGTGCCCCCAATTTCCCCTTCCTCCCATGTAAGGGCCAACCCTTTCTACCCGCTAATGCCAGTGGCTCTGTGTATCCCTATTCCCACTTGATCCCATGCACTCCTCCCCCCATCTCCCTATGCCAAAGGGTCTGTCTCTCTCCTTCCCCCCATGCAAAGGGCTCCCAAATATCCCCCCACCACCACGTTTCCCCCACTCTCCCCATCCCCCTTGGCAGGGACTCTGCTTGCAAATCTTTCACCTTTTCCTCCCTGCCACCCATACCAATTGCCACCCATTCCCTCTCTTGCCCTATACCAGGGTCCCCTATTCTCCCGAGTGACAGGAGCTCTGTGTGAACACCCACATTCCCCACATCATTCATGTGTCAAACTCTCTTGGGAGGATGAGCAGGAGCACTGTGATGCAGGAAGGTACCAATGGGTGCCATCAACCAGATGTTTGATCCACAGACAACTGCAGAGGTGCTTGAAGCTGTGTCTGTTCTAGACAGATGGCGGTGCCCACAGTTCCTCCCTTGCAGTGTTCTGATTTCCCCCCAAAAAACAATAGGGTTCTGGCCACTGATGCTTAGAAGGGACCCTGATATTTTGGAATTGATTAGATTCAGTGTTCAAAAGTTTTCGAATTACATAGACAGACAGACAAACAAACAGAGAAATGCCATCAAGTTGGGTGCAAAGCTTTTTCAACCTCATCCAATGAAAAAGCATAATTATATGGAGTATGTTTAGACATTTTATAATCTAGTGTGGAATGTCATGTGCAGAAAACATCTATGAATGTCTGAAAAGATTTATAAACAAACACTGCCACTGTTGCCATTTACATGGAACCTATGAGGGGGTTGCACACTTCATAGCTTTTGTAGGCCGAGCTTATTATACACACCAGAGGCTCCTTGCATTCCTCCACACCCCCCATCCCAACCCCACAAAAGCTCCCTGCATGCTGCCCGCCCATTCCCCTCTATTTCAGGAACTCCACCAATCTTCTTCCTGCCAGGGGCTCTGTGTGCCTCCCCATTTCCCTCTCCACCCATACCAGGTTCCCCATTATCCCCACTTCTTCCATGCCCTCCTTTATCCTCTTCCCCCTCATGTCAGAGGCTCTGTGTACTTCCCCACACCAGGTTCCCCCAATTTCCCCCTCAGCAGCAGTTCTGTGCAGTACAGCTTTTTTTAAATTAATCTTTTGCTTTTGCTTACCTGTTAAAAAGCCTTGACCTATCCATGTATTGTTTGCAAAATCCATGGGCGTCAATGAACTTTTCTGAGGGGTGTCTGACTGTAAAAAGGGAGAAAATATTTTTGTTCATTATGATTCTCTCACAGATTAAGGATTCGGTTGTGAGTTTCGCACCAGAGCCCAGCACAGAGATCAGTGGTGGAGTTGCACTGCTCTAGAAGGAGTA